>NC_041222.1:82978641-82980971 GCF_002837175.3 Physeter macrocephalus
AGTGTTCCATGAGCACTTGAGAAGAATGTGTATTCTGTTGTTTTTGGATGGAATGTCCTATAAATATCAATTAAGTCCATCTTGTGTAATGTATCATTTAAAGCTTGTGTTTCCTTATTTATTTTCATTTTGGATGATCTGTCCATTGGTGAAAGTGGGGTGTTAAAGTCCCCTACTATGATTGTGTTACTGTCGATTTCCCCTTTTATGGCTGTTAGTATTTGCCTTATGTATTGAGGTGCTCCTATGTTGGGTGCATAAATATTTACAATTGTTATATCTTCTTCATGGATCGATCCCTTGATCATTATATAGTGTCCTTCTTTGTCTCTTGTTATAGTTTTTACTTTAAAGTCTATTTTGTCTGATATGAGAATTGCTACTCCAGCTTTCTTCTGATTTCCATTTGCATGGAATATCTTTTTCCATCCCCTCACTTTCAGTCTGTATGTGTCCCTAGGTCTGAAGTGGGTCTCTTGTAGACAGCATATATATGGGTCTTGTTTTTGTTTCCATTCAGCCAGTCTGTGTCTTTTGGTGGGAGCATTTAATCCATTTACATTTAAGGTAATTATCGATATGTATGGTTCTATTACCATTTACTGAATTGTTTCGGGTTGTTCTTGTAGGTCTTTTCCTTCTCTTGTGTTTCTTGCCTAGAGAAGTTCCTTTAGCATTTGTTGTAAAGCTGGTTTGGTGGTGCTGAACTCTCTCAGCTTTTGCTTGTCTGTAAAGGTTTTAATTTCTCCATCAAATCTGAATGAGATCCTTGCTGGGTAGAGTAATCTTGGTTGTAGGTTTTTTTCCTTCATCACTTTAAATATGTCCTGCCACTCCCTTCTGGCTTGGAGAGTTTCTGCTGAAAGATCCGATGTTAACCTTATGGGGATTCCTTTGTGTGTTATTTGTTGTTTTTCCCTTGCTGCTTTTAATATGTTTTCTTTGTATTTAATTTTTGACAGTTTGATTATTATGTGTCTTGGCGTGTTTCTCCTTGGGTTTATCCTGTATGGGACTCTCTGTGCTTCCTGGACTTGATTGACTATTTTCTTTCCTATATTAGGGAAGTTTTCAACTATAATCTCTTCAAATATTTTCTCAGTCCCTTTCTTTTTCTCTTCTTCTTCTGGGACCCCTATAATTCGAATGTTGGTGCGTTTAATGTTGTCCCAGAGGTCTCTGAGACTGTCGTCAGTTCTTTTCATTCTTTTTTCTTTTTTCTGCTCTGCAGTAGTTATTTCCACTATTTTATCTTCCAGGTCACTTATCTGTCCTTCTGCCTCAGTTATTCTGCTACTGAGCCCATCTAGAGTATTTTTCATTTCATTTATTGTGTTGCTCATCGTTGCTTGCTTCCTCTTTATTTCTTCTAGGTCCTTGTTAACTGTTTCTTGCAATTTGTCTATTCTATTTCCAAGATTTTGAATCATCTTTACTATCATTATTCTGATTTCTTTTTCAGGTAGACTGCCTATTTCCTCTTCATTTGTTAGGTCTGGTGTGATTTTATCTTGCTCCTTCATCTGCTGTGTGTTTTTCTGTCTTCTCATTTTGCTTATCTTACTGTGTTTGGGGTCTCCTTTTTGCAGGCTTCAGGTTCGTAGTTCCTGCTGTTTTTGGTGACTGTCCCCAGTGGCTAAGGTTGGTTCAGTGGGTTCAGTAGGTTTCCTGGTTGGGGGGACTAGTGCCTCTGTTCTGGTGGATGAGGCTGGATCTTGTCTTTCTGGTGGGCAGGTTCATGTCTGGTGGTGTGTTTGGGGATGTTGGTAGCCTTATTATGATTTTAGGCAGCCTCTCTGCTAATGGATGGGGCTGTAGACCTGTCTTGCTCTTTGTTGAGGATAGGGTGTCCAGCACTGTTCGTTGCTGGTCCTTGAGTGAAGCTGGGTCTTGGTGTTGAGATGGAGATCTCTGGGAGGTTTTCGTCGTTTGATATTGCGTGTAGCTGGGAGCTCTCTTGTGGACCAGTGTCCTGAAGTTGGTTCTCCGTCTCAGAGACACAGCCCTTATGCTTGGCTGGAGCACCAAGAGCCTTTAATCCACATTGCTCAAAATAAAAGGGAGAAAAAATAGGAAAGAAAGAAAGGAAGGAAGGAGGGAGGAAGGGAAGGAAAGAAGGAAGAAAGGAAGGGAGGGAGGAAGAAAGGAAGGGAGGGTGGAAGAAAGGAAGGGAGGGAGGAAGAAAGGAAGGGAGGGTGGAAGAAAGGAAGGGAGGGAGGAAGGAAGGAAGGAAGGAGAGGAAGGAAGAGAGGAAGGAAGAGAGGAAGAAAGGAAGGGAGGAAGGAAGGGAGGGAGGAAGGAAGGAAGAAAAGAGAAAAGTAGGGAAGAAA
>NC_041222.1:82981636-82983009 GCF_002837175.3 Physeter macrocephalus
TCCACCTCCTCAACTTGGGATATTTTGCTGTCTATTCAGGTTTTCCACAGATGCAGGGCACTTCAAGTTGATTGTGAAGCTTTAATCCGCTGCTTTTGAGGCTGCTGGGAGAGACCGCCCCCTCTCCTCTTTGTTCGCACAGCTCCCGGGGTTCAGCTTTGGACTTGGTCCCGCCTCTGCGTGTAGGTCGTCCGAGGGCGTCTGCCCTTCGCTCAGACAGGACGGGGTTAAAGGAGCAGCTGATTCGGGGGCTCTGGCACAGGCCGGGGGGAGGAAGGGACACGGATGCGGGGCGAGCCTGCGACGGCAGAGGCCAGCGTGACGCTGCACCGGCGCCGACAGCCGCGGCTCGCGCCCGTTTCTGGAGCTCCTTTACACGGTGCGCTTAATCCCCTCTCCTCTCGCACCAGGAGACAAAGAGGCAAGAAAAAGTCTCTTGTCTCTTCGGTAACTCCGCACCCGTTTCTCCAAAATAGAATTTAAAACAAATTCTTGTGTACTTGTTATTTTTCTGCACTCCAGATGAAATTGCTGGCAGGTCCTATAGTTTCCAGTCACTCCCAGGTACGTGGGGAGTTTCTTGCCTTTTGGAAGGTCTGAGGTCTTCTGCCAGCATTCAGTGGGTGTTCTATACGAGCAGTTCCATGTGTCGATGTATTTCTGATCTATCTGTGGGGAGGAAGGTGATCTCTGCGTCTTACTCTTCCGCCATCTTCTCCCGATCCCTGCTAGTGTTGGAGGGTCTCCTGCAGAGGAGGGGGGTGGCTGTGGCTCACCGTGGGGACAAGGACACTGGCAGCAGAAGTTCTGGGAAGTACTCCTTGGCCTGAGCCCTCCAAGAGTCTGACATTAGCCAAACCAAAGAACCCAGGTAGGCTCCAGTGTTGGGTTGCCTCACCAACTTTAAAGTATTTTGACATTTCTCTCAAGTGCTCATGGAAAATTCTCCAGGATAAATCATATCTTGGGTCACAAATCAAGCCTTTGTAAATTTAAGAAAATTGAAATTGTATCAAGTATCTTTTCCAACCACAACACTATGAGACTACATATCAATTACAGGAAAAGATCTGTAAAAAATACAAACACATGGAGGTTAAACAATACACTACTTAATAGCCAAGTGATCACTTAAGAAATCAAAGAGAAAACCAGAAAATACCTAGAAACAAATGACAATGGAGACAAGACGACCCAAAACCTATGGGATACAGCAAAAGCAGTTCTAAGAGGGAAGTTTATAGCAATACAATCCTACCTTAAGAAACAGGAAACATCTCAAATAAACAACATAACCTTGCACCTAAAGCAATTAGAGAAAGAAGAACAAAAAAACCCCAAAGTTAGCAGAAGGAAAGAAATCATAAAGATCA
>NC_041222.1:82984460-83012339 GCF_002837175.3 Physeter macrocephalus
TACATAGCGAATCCTAAAGATGATACCAGAAAACTACTAGAGCTAATCAATGAATTTGGTAAAGTATGCACATACATCTCTGGCATTGCTATACACCAATGATGAAAAATCTGAGAGTGAAATTAAGAAAACACTCCCATTTACCATTGCAACAAAAAGAATAAAATATCTAGGAATAAACCTACCTAAGGAGACAAAAGACCTGTATGCAGAAAATTATAAGACACTAATGAAAAAAATTAAAGATGATACAAATAGATGGAAAGATATACCATGTTCTTGGATTGGAAGAATCAACATTGTGAAAATGACTCTACTACACAAAGCAATCTACAGATTCAATGCAATCCCTATCAAACTACCACTAGCATTTTTTACAGAACTAGAAAAAAAAATTTCACAATTTGTATGGAAACACAAAAGACCCCGAATAGCCAAAGCAATCTTGAGAACGAAAAATGGAGCGGGAGGAATCAGGCTCCCTGACTTCAGACTATACTACAAGGCTACAGTAATCAAGACAGTATGGTACTGGCACAAAAACAGAAATATAGATCAATGGAACAGGATAGAAAGCCCAGAGATAAACCCACACACATATGGTCACCTTATCTTTGATAAAGGAGGGAAGGATATACAGTGGAGAAAAGACAGCCTCTTCAATAAGTGGTGCTGGGAAAACTGGACAGCTACATGTAAAAGTATGAAATTAGAACAATCCCTAACACCACACACAAGAATAAACTCAAAATGGGTTAAAGACCTAAATGTAAGGCCAGACACTATCAAACTCTTAGAGGAAAACATAGGCAGAACACTCTATGGCATAAATCACAGCAGGATCCTTTTGGACCCATCTCCTAGAGAAATGCAAATAAAAACAAAAAAAAACAAATGGGACCTAATGAAACTTATAGAACACTCCCTAACACCATACACAAAAATAAACTCAAAATGGATTAAATAACTAAATGTAAGGCCAGACAGTATCAAACTCTTAGAGGAAATCATAGGCAGAACACTCTGTGACATAAATCACAGCAAGATCCTTTTTGACCCACCTCCTAGAGAAATGGAAATAAAAACAAAAATAAACAAATGGAACCTAATGAAACTTACAAGCTTTTGCACAGCAAAGGAAACCATAAACAAGACCAAAAGACAACCGTCAGAATGGGAAAAAATATTTGCAAACGAAGCAACTGACAAAGGATTAATCTCCAAGATTTCAAGCCGCTTATGCAGCTCAATAACAAAAAAAACCAAACAACCCAATCCAAAAATGGGCAGAAGACTTAAATAGACATTTCTCCAAAGAAGATATACAGATTGCCAACAAACACTTGAAAGACTGCTCAACATTATTAATCATTAGAGAAATGCAAATCAAAAGTACAATGAGATATCATCTCACACCAGTCAGAATGGCCATCATCAAAAAATCTTGAAACAATAAATGCTGGAGAGGGTGTGGAGAAAAGGGAACCAATGGAATATTACTCAGCCATAAAAAAGAAATGAAACTGAATTATTTGTAGTGAGGTGGATAGACCTGGAGTCTGTCATACAGAGTGAAGTAAGTCAGAAGGAGAAAAACAAATACCGTATGCTAACACATGTATATGTAATCTAAGAAAAAAAATGTCATGAAGAACCTAGGGGTAAGACGGGAATAAAGAAACAGACCTACTAGAGAATGGACTTGAGGATATGGAGAGGGGAATGGTAAGCTGTGACAAAGTGAGAGAGTGGCATGGACATATATACACTACCAAGCATAAAACAGATAGCTTGTGGGAAGCAGCTGCATAGCACAGGGAGATCAGCTCAGTGGTTTGTGACCACCTAGAGGGGTGGTATAGGGAGGGTGGGAGGGAGGGAGATGCAAGAGGGAAGAGATATGGGAACATATGTATATATATAACTGATTCACTTTGTTATAAAGCAGAAACTAATACACCATTGTAAAACAATTATACTCCAAAAAAGATGTTAAAAAATAAAAATAAAAAAATTTTAACAATAAAGTATTTTAAAAGTATAATTCATCAAAATTTATGAGATGCAGCAAATTAGTGCTTAAAGGGAAACTTATGATATTAAATGCATAGATTAAGAGAGAAGAAACAGCTAAAATCAATAATCTAAACTTCCACCTTAGGAAGCTACATGTAAAAAAATGAAACTAGAACATTCTTTAACACCATACAAAAAATAAATTCAAAATGGATTAAAAACCTAAAGGTAAGACCAAATACTATAAAACTCTTAGAGGAAAACACAGGCAGAACTTTCTTTGACATAAATTGCAGCAATATCTTTTTGAGCCGTCTCCCAGAGTAATGGAAATAAAACCAAAAGTAAACAAGTGGAACCTAATTACACTCAAAAACTTTTGCACGACAAAGGAAACCACAAACAAAGTGAAAAGACAACCCACAGAATGGGAGAAAATATTTGCAAATGATGTGACCAACAAGGGATTAGTCTCCAAAATTTACGAACAACACATGCTGCCCAATATCAAAAAAACAAACAACCCAATCAAAAAATGGGCAGAAGACCTAAATAGACAATTTTCCAAAGAAGACATGCAGATGGCCAAGAGGCACATGAAAAGATGCTCAATATCACTAATTATTAAAGAAATGCAAATCAAAACTACAATGAGATATTACCTCACACCAGTCAGAATGGCCATCATTTAAATAATCTACAAACAATAAATGGTGGAGAGGGTGTGGAGAAAAGGGAACCTCCTACAGTGTTGATATCACCTCACACCAGTCAGAATGGCCATCATTTAAATAATCTACAAACAATAAATGGTGGAGAGGGTGTGGAGAAAAGGGAACCTCCTACAGTGTTGGTGGGAATGTAAATTGGTACAGCCACTATGGAGAACAGTATGGAGGTTCCTTAAAAAACTAAAAATAGAGCTACCATATGATCCAGCAATCCCACTCCTGGGCATATATCTGGAGGAAAACATGGTTCAAAAGGAAATATGCACCCCAGTGTTCATTGCAGCAATGCTTGCAATAACCAAAACATGGAAACAACCTAAGTATCCATCGACAGATGAATGGATAAAGAAGATGTGGTACATATATACAATGGAATATTACTCAGCCATTAAAAAGAATGAAATCATGCCTTTTGCAGCAACATGGATGGATCTGGAGATTATCCTACTAAAGGAAATAAGTCATACAGAGAAAGATAAATATCATATGATATTGCTTATATGCAAAATCAAAAAAATGAGTACAGATGAACTTATTTACAAAATAGAAACAGACTCACAGACTTAGAGAATTAACTTATGGTTACCAGGAGGGAAGGGGGAAGGGGAGGGATAGATTGGGAGTACGGGATTGACATGTACATACTGCTATATTTAAAGTAGATAACAGACAAGGACCTACTGTAAAAATAATTAATAAAGTTTAAAAAAAAAAAAAAACTTCCACCTTAAGAAATTAAAGAAAAAGCGTAAGGTAAAACTAAAGCAAGCAGAAGAGAAGAAATAAGAATTAGAGGAAAAATAAATAAAATTGAAAACAGGATATTAATAGAGTAACTCAACAAAACCAAAAGCTTGTTTTTTGAAAAGATCAATGGAATTGATAAGTCTCTAGCTAAGCTAACAAAGAAAAAGAGAGAGAGGACAAAATTACTAGTATCAGAAATGAAAGAGAGAACATCACTATTGATCCCATGGATATTAAAAAGGACAAAAAAGGAATTTTTTAAAAGAACATAAATTTTTGAGCAGTTTCAGTTTCCTAGCAAAATTGAGAGAAAGCTACAGAGATTTCTCATGTACTGCCTGCTCCCATACCTGCATAACCTCCACCATCATCAATATCCTCCACCAGAATTGTACATTTGTTATAACTGAGAAACCTAAGTTGACACATCATAATCACTTAAATCCATAGTTTACATTAGGGTTCACTATTGGTGTTGTCCATTATATAAGTTTGGAAGATGTATCATTACATGTATCCATCATTATGATACCCTCTGTGAAAATCCTCTGTGCTCTGCCTATTCACCCATTCCCTTACCCTAACCCCTGGCAACAACTAATCTTTCCCCTGCCTCCATAGTTTTGCCTTTACTGGAATTTCATATAGTTGGAAACATACAGTATATAACCTTTGGCTTCTTTCACTTAATAATATGCTTTTAAAATCTCTCCATATCTTTTCATAGCTTAATAGCTCATTTCTCTTTAGTACTGAATAATATTCCATTGCCTGGAAGTACCACAGTTTATTTATTCATTCACCTACTGAAGAACATGTTGGTTGCTTCCAAGATTTGCCAATTATAAATAAAGCTGCTGTAAACATCCATGTGAGATTTTTGTCTGGGCATAAATTTTCAAGTCCTTTGGGTTGAAAGGAGCACAAATGCTGTCATATATGGTAAAGTGTGTTCAGTTTTGTGAGAAACTGTCAAACTG
Organism: Physeter macrocephalus; assembly: GCF_002837175.3. Taxonomy (NCBI): domain Eukaryota; kingdom Metazoa; phylum Chordata; class Mammalia; order Artiodactyla; family Physeteridae; genus Physeter; species Physeter macrocephalus. The sequence goes on from NC_041222.1 coordinate 82,988,935, forward strand.
TCTTCCAAATTGGCTGTACAATTTTGTATTCCCACCAGCAATGAATGAGAATTCCTTTTGCTCCACATCCTCAGGAGCATTTGGTGCTTTCTGTGTTCTGGATTTTAGACATTCCAATAGACCTGTAGTAGTATATCATTGTTGTTTTATTTTGCATTTCCCTGCTGACATATGATGTGGAGCATCTTTTCATATGCTTCTTTAACATCTGTATATCTTCTTTTTTTAAATCATTGAACTGTACATTTATTTATTTATTTATTTGGTTGCACTGGGCCTTAGTTGTGTCAGGCGGGCTCCTTAGTTGCAGCATGTGGACTCTAGTTACGGTATGCAAACTCTTATTTGTGGCATGCATGTGCTATCTAGTTCCATAACCAAGCAGGGATTGAACCCTAGCCACAGCAGTGAAAGCCTGGAATCCTAACCACTAGGCAACCAGGGAACTCCCCCAAATAAAGTTTACAATCAGTTTGTTAGTATCCACAAAATAACTTGCTGGGATTTTGATTGGGATTACAATGAATTTATAGAGCAAGCTGGGAAGAAGTGACGTCCTGACAATACTGAGTCTTCCTATCCATAAACATGAAATGTCCCTCTTTTTATTTAGCTCTTCTTTGATTTGATTCATCAGTTTTGTAGTTTACCTGGTATAGAGCTTATGCATATTTTGTTAGCTTTATATGTATTTCATTTGGGGGGGTGCTAACATAAATGATACTGTGTTTTTAATTTCAAGTTCCACTTTTTCATTGATGATATATAGGAAAGTGATTGACTTTTGTATCTTAACCTTGTATTCTGAAACCTTGCTATAATCACATATTAGTTGTAGGAGTTTTTTGGTTGATTCTTTCAGATTTTCTACATAGATTATCATGTCATCTGTGAACAAAGACAGTTTTATTTCTCTTTCCAAATCTGTATAATTTTATTTACTTTTCTTGTCTGATTACATTAGTTATGATTTCTGGTATGATGTTGAAAAGGAGTGGTGAGAGGAGACATCCTTGCACTGTACTTGATCTTAGTGGTAAAGCTTTGAGTTTCTCATGATTAAATATGATGTTAGCATAGGTTTTTAAATAAATATTCTTTATCAACTTGAGAAAGTTCCTCTCTATTCCTAGTTTACTGAGAGTTTTATCATAAGTGGGTCCTGGATTTTGTCAAATTATTTTTTCTGTATCTATTAATATAATCATCTGAATTTTTTAGCCCATTGATATGAAGGATTATATGAATTGATTTTCTTGTGTTGAACCAGCCTTACATATTTGAGATAAATCCCACTTAGTCATGGTGTATAATTCTTTTTATACATTGTTGGATTTAATTGGCTAATGTTTTGTTGAAGAGTGTTGCATCTATATTTATGGAAGATGTTGTTCTTTAATTTTCTTTTCTTGTAAAGTTTTTGTCTGGTTTTTGGTATTAGGACAATCCTGATCTCAAAGAAAGAATTAGGAAATATTCCCTCTGCTCTTATCCTCTGTAAGAGACTGTAAAGAATCGGTATAATTTTTTCTCAAAATAGTTGTTAGAATTTACCAGTGCAACCATCTGGACCTAGTGTTTTTTGATTAGGAAGGTTATTAATTATTGATTCAATTTCTTTAATAGATATAGGCCTATACTTCTTTAATAGATATAGGCCTATACAGAGTGTCTATTTCTGCTTGTGTGAATTTTATCAGCTTGTGTCTTTCAAGAAGATACATGAAGAAAGAGAAATACCCAACTCCACTTCCCTCAAGCCTTTCTGACCCACCTAAAGGGTAAACAATCTGAGGAGCCCGTGTGAAGGTCACAGCCCAGGAGCACAGACTCACTAAAAATGAAACCTAATCAGAGGGATATAGAATGAATACCCCCCTCTCACACCTTTACCACCACATCAACAGCATTTTTGCACAAAAAGGGAGATAAAACCAAGGACACTAGAGGAAATAGCCTCTGATACATTCAGCTACAGCAAATTCTAAACACAGCTTAATTCCTATCCTGATAAACATAAATCCTCATACTAAAGACCTATTCAGTTACTTTTACACAGTACATCATGTCCAGCTTTCAAAAAAAATCACAAGGCATACTAAAACAACAACAACAAAAAAAAAACAGTTTAAAAAGATAGAACCCAACTGTCAAAACAGACTCAGATTTAGCAGAGATGTTGAAAATTTCAGGCTAGGAACTTAATACAATTTTGATTAATATGCTAAGGGCTCTAATGGAAAAAGTGGACAACATGCAATAATAGATGGGTGATGTAAGCGGAGAGATAGAAACTCTTAAGAAAGAATCAAAAGAAAGCGCTAGATATAAAAAACACTGTAACAGAAATAAAGAATTGCTTTCATAGGCTAATCAATAGAGTGAACTCAGTCAGACAAGAATCAGTAAGGTTGAATATATGTCAATAGAAACTTTCCAAAATGAAAAGCAAAGATAAAAAGGAATGGAAAATATAGAACATATTATCCAAGAACCAAGGGACAGTTAAAAATGGTGTGATATCTGATTAATGGGAATAAAAGAAGAAGAAGAAAAAGAGAAAGAAGCTGAAGAAGTAGTATACAGTGAAATTACCTCCAAAAGTAACAAAAATTGAGGGAATTTGTCACCAGAAGACTTGCGTTGCAAGAAATGTTAATAGAAATTATTAAGAAAGAATGGAAATTATGTATAGGTGAAAAGCTTGGATCTCATAAAAAAGGAAGAATATTAGAGAAGGAATAAATGAAGGTAAAATAAAATCATTTTTCTTATTCTTAATTGAGGTAAGAGATAATAATTTGTTCAAAATGATAATAGCAACAAAATAATCAGTGACTATAGCCTATGGATAAGTGAAATGAATGACAGCAATGTTGTAAGGGATGGAGGAAGGAATTGGATATATAATACTCCATTATAAGGTAATTGCACTACCTGTGAAGTGGTATTGTTTTATTTCAAAGAGGACTTGGACTAGTCATAAATGTATTTTGCAAACTCAAATCAATCACTTAAGAAGTCTTTAAAAAGAAGCATAATTGGCACACTAAGGGAGGAGATAAAATGGAGTCATATTAATTGCTCAGCTAAATAAAAGAAGGCTGAAAAAGAGTAGAAACAAACAAAAAGAAACAAAGAACAAAAGCAACAAATAGAAAGAAAGAGTATTATTCAATTATATCAATAATCACTTTAAACATCAATGGTTTAAATACACACTGAGTACACATAAAACACAAAAACTGTCAGAGTGGACAAAAAACAAGACCCAACTATATGTTGTCTACAAGAAACCCCCTATAAATACAAAGACACAGATAGATTAAAAGTAAAATGATGGAGAAAGACACACCATGCTAACACTCACTAATGAAAAGAAAGCTGGAGTAGCTATTTTAATTTGAGACAAAGCAGACTTCAGAGCAACGAAAATTATCAGGGATAAAGAGAAGCATTACATAATGATAAAGGGGTCAACTCTCCAAGAAGACATAACAACTTATAACACTAATGGATGTAGACAAAATTGCCCCCAAGAAAAGCCAGCTCTATTTAGCAAAAAGCAAGGAAGAAGGCAGTCCAGAAGGACAGAAACATTTTGACCTTAGTCTGGTCAGGCTTCTATAAGAAATACCACAGACTGGGTAGCTTATAAACAACAGAAATTTAATGTTTATGGTTCTGGAGGCTTAAAAGTCCAAGATCAAGGTGCCAGCATGTTTGTCTTCTGGTGAGGGCCCTTCCTGGTACATAGCCAGTGCCTTCTTGCTGTGTCCTCACATGGTGGACTGTGTCCTCACATGGTGGATGAGGCTAGGGATCTCTCTGGGGCCTCTTTTATAAGGCACTGATTCCACTAATGATGGTTCCATCATCAAGACCTAAGCACCTCCCAAATGCCCACCTCCTAATACTATCATCTTTGGGGGTTAGAATTTTTCTAACTTCTCTTTATTTTATTTATTTTTTTCTTGAGGTATAGTTGATTTACAATGTTATGTTAGTTTCAGGTGTACAACATAGTGATTCATAATTTTTATAGATTATTCTCCACTTAAAGTTATTATAAAATATTGGCTATATTCCCTGTGCTGTACAATATATCCTTGTAGATTATTTATTTTATACATAGTAGTTTGTACCTCTTAATTCCTTACCCCTATCTGGCACATCCCTGCTTCTTCTCCACTTAAAGTTATTATAAAATATTGGCTATATTCCCTGTGCTGTACAATATATCCTTGTAGATTATTTATTTTATACATAGTAGTTTGTACCTCTTAATTCCTTACCCCTATCTGGCACATCCCTGCTTCCCTCTCCCCACTGGTAACCACTAATTTGTTCTCTATATGTGTAAGTCTATTTTTTTTCTGTTATAGTCATTTGTTTCTTTTTCTTAGATTAATTATTTTTTAGGTTTATTTTTAGATCCTACATATAAGTAATAACACACAGCATTTGTCTTTACCTGTGACTTATTTCACTAAGCATACATAACACCCTCTAGGTCCATCCATGTTGTTGCAAATGGCAAAATTCCATTCTTTGGTCTGGCTGAGTAGCATTCCATTGTGTGTATACATACAACATTTTCTTTATCCATTCAACTCTTGATGGACATTGAGGTTGGATTCATATCTTGGCTATTACAAATAATGCTGCCATGAATATCAGGGTTAATTAATGTTTTCATTTTCTTCAGATATATACCCAGGAGTTGAATTGCTAGATGATATGGTAGTTCTACTTTTAGTTTAGTTTTGTTTTGATTTTTAATTTTTTCCCCAACCTTTAGTTTGCCTTTTCATTTTCTTTTTATTTTTTCTTTCTTTTCTCCTTTTTTTTCCCCACACCACGTGGCATGCAGCTTCTTAGTTCCTTGACCAGGGATTGAACCCGAACCCCTGGCAGTGGAAGCATGGATTATTAACCATTGAACAACCAGGGAATTCCCTATTTTTAGTTTTTTAAGGAACCTCCATACTGTTTTCCACAGTGGTTGCACCAACTTACATTCCCACCAACAGTGTACAAGGGTTCCCTTTTCTCCATATCTTCACCAAAATTTGTGTTCTTTTTGATGATAGCCATTCTGACAGGTATGAGGTGATATCTCACTGTGGTTTTGACTTGCATTTTTCTGATGATTAGTGATGTTGAGCATCTTTTCATGTGCTCGTTAGCCATCTATAAGTCTTCTTTCAAAAAATGTATATTCAGGTCTTCTGCCCATTTTTTTAATTGGGTTGTTTTTTTGATATTGAATTGTATGAGCTGTTTATATTTTTTGGATATTAATCCCTTATGATCATTCACTTGCAAATATATTCTCCCATTCAGTAGGTTGTCTTTTTGTTTTGTCAATGGTTTCCTTTGCTGTACAAAAGTTTTTAAGTTTTGCTAAGTCCCATTTGTTTATTTTTGCTTTTGTTTCCTTGTGAAGGAATGTTCTAATTTTATTCTTTTACATGTAGCTGTCCAGTTTTCCCAACATCAACGTACTGAAGAGACTTTTTCCACATTGTATATTCTTGCCTCCTTTGCCATAGATTAATTGACCATAAGTGTGTGGGTTCATTTCTGGGCTCTCTATTTTGTGCCAATGATCTGTGTGTCTGCTTTTGTGCCAGTACCATACAGTTTTGATTACTGTAGCTTTGTAGTATAATCTGAAGTCATGGAGCATGATTCCTCCAGCTCTGTTCTTCTTTTTCAAGATTGTTTTTGCTATTCTGGGTCTTTTGTGTTTCCATACAAATTTTACAATTATTTCTTCTAGTTCTATGAAAAATGCCTTTGGTATTTTAATAAAGGTTGCATTGAATATGTAGATTGCCTTGTGTACTATGGGCATTTTAACAAACTTAATTCTTCCAATCTATTAACATGGTATATCTTTCCAACTATTTGTGTTGTCTTCAATTTCTTTCATCAGTGTCTTATAGTTTTTCAAGTCCAGGTCTTTTATCTCTTTATGTAGGTTTATCCCTCAGTATTTTTTTTTTTTGATGTGATGGTAAATGGGATTGTTTCTTTAATTTCTCTTTCTGATGGTTTGTTATTAGTGTATAGAAATGTAGCAGACTTCTGCATATTAATTTTGTATCCTGTGTCTTTACCAAATTCATTCATGAGCTCTATTAGTTTTTTGTTGCTGTCTTTAGGACATGTATAGTATCATGTCATGTGCAAACAGTGACACTTTTACTTTTTCCGTTGCAATTTTGATTCCTTTTATTTCTTTTTATTGTCTGATCACTGTGGCTAGGACTTCCAATACTATGTTGAATAAAAGTGGCAAGAGTGGGGATACTTATCTTGTTCCCGATCTTAGAAGGAACTCTTTCAGCTTTTCACTATTGAGTATGATGTTAGCTGTGGGCGTATCATATATGTCCTTTATTATGTTGAGGTATATTTCCTTTGTATCCACTTGATGAAGAGGTTTTAATCATAAATAGTTGTTGAATTTTGTCAAAAGATTTTTCTGCATCTGATATTTGTGTGCATCTGATTTCTGCATCTAATTTTGTGTGTGCCCTTTAAAAGTGGAGTCTCTATTTCCCACAGCCCTCTTGCTCCTCCAAAAGTAAGCCCCACTGGTCTTCAAAGCTAAATGTTCTGGGGGCTTGTCTTTCCAGTGCAAGACTCCCGAGCTGGAGAGCCTGATATGGGGCTCAGAACCCTCACTTATTGGGAAGAAACTCTGCAATCATAAGTATCCTTCCATTTGTGGGTCGCCCACCTTGGGGTATGGGTGTTGACTATACTGTGACTCTGCTCCTCCTACCTGTCTCATTTTATTCCTTTCTTTATATCTTTAGCTGTAAATCTTTTCGGGTAGATTCCAGTCCTTCTCATCAATAGTTGCTCTGTAAATAGTTGTAATTTTGGTGTACCATGAGAGTACACCACTTCTTACTCCACCAATTTGGCCAAGCTCTGTTCCTCATTAGGATTTCAACATATGAATTTTGGAAGGTCAGAGATATCTAGGCCATAGTACTACCCAATTCCAAGTAAACACCACAAAAAATCTGTGCCCTTCTCCTCACCAGGTTCTGAGGCTCCGAGAATATGTGTGGTGCCCTGTATTTCATCCCTGCCCTATAATAACAAGGCAGCATTGAACCCCCTCCCTACTGATGGCCATGGCTACAGACATGGGTCACCAGCACCACTCTTACTTTGCATTTCTTACGTGTTTTTTTCAAACTAAAACTGTGCCTTCTGCACACAAAGCACCTACTCTCTTTCTGTTTTCTCACTCTAATGCTAATTCTTAAGTGTACCTTTCTAACGGGCACAGTTAGACAGCAAGAACATTTTGGAATTACAGTGGTCACTTTTGCAGAACTTATGAACAAGTTGTTCATATGAGAGGTGCCTTAGAACAAGAATAACAAAATATTTTTACTGTTCAACTGTTTGTTTCATATGCAGAGGCTTCAAAATGAAACTTAGACTCAAAAATTGCCTCCCTATAACATTATATAAATTTAATATGAGAATTATGAGGAAATATGAGAAACTGTTTCCCTAAACAGTAACTTTAGACAATATTCAGAACTAGGTTCTGCTGTTCACATTTCTAATGCTCTTTTGACTTTTTTTCTTGATGACTCAGAGCCAGAAATTGCAAATACGGTATGTAAACAAAAAATTGACTGAAAAATCGTCCCATGGCAAGAAATTCAACATTTTGCTAAACATTTTAGAGATTTGAGGTAACAACAACAAAAAAAGGACCTAAGGAAAATATTTGTTCTCTTTGTCTAAAAAAGAGATCATTTTGTTTAATATGGGAGGCACCCCCTACTTCGTTTCCCTATTTGGGGATTAAAATACTGGCTTTTAAAAAATTGAGGTAGGGCTTCCCTTGGTGGCGCAGTAGTTGAGAGTCCACCTGCCTATGCAGGGGACACGGGTTCGTGCCCCAGTCCAGGGGGATCCCACATGCCACGGAGCGGCTGGGCCCGTGAGCCATGGCTGCTGAACCTGCGCATCCGGAGCCTGTGCTCCGCAACGAGAGAGACCACAACAGTGAGAGGCCCGCTTACCGAAAAAAAATAAAAATAAAAAAAAATTAAAAATTGAGGTAAAATATACATATGTAAAATTTACCATGTTAACCATTTTTAAGTGCACGGTTCAGTGGCATTAAGTATGCTCATATTATTTTGAAAACATCACCATTATTTATCTCCAGAATTTTTTCATCTTCTCAAATGAAATTGGACCCATTAAACAATAACTGCTATTCTTCCTTAATCCCAATTCTGGCAACAATCATTCTACTTTTTTCTCTATGAATTTGACTACTCTAAGTACATCATATAAGTGGAATCATACAATATGTGTCCTTTTTGTGCCTGGCTTATTTCCCTTAGCATAATGTCTTCACGTGTCACCCATGCTGAAGCATGTGTCAGAATTTCCTTCTTTAGGTTGAATAATATGCCATTGTATGTACAGTATATATCACATTTTGTTTATCTATTATATGAATGAACATTAGAGTTGTTTCTACCTTTTTGCTGTTGAGAAAAATGCTGCTATGAACATTGGTGTGCAAGTATCTGTTTGAGTCTCTGCTTTCAGTTCTTTGGGATATATACCTAGAAGTGGTATTGATGAATTATATGGTAATGCTATGTTTTACTTTTTGAGGAAGTGTCATACTGTTTTCCACAGTAGCTCCACTATTTTACTTTCCCATGGGCAATGCAGGAGTGATCCAATTTCTCCATATCCTCTCCAAGTTATTTTGTTTTTTAGTTTTTTGTTTTTAAACAATAGATATACTAATGAATGTTAAGTGGTATCTAATGGTCTTGCTTTTCATTTCCCTAATGATTGTGATCTTTTCATGTGCTTACTGTCAATTTGTATACCTTCTTTGGAGAAACATCTATTCAATCCTTTGCCCATTTTAATGACCTTACTTGTTGCTCTTTATGGCATCTGTATTGGGTGCTAAGAACTGGGTAGCTCATTTTCTTGGAGTCCTAATTACACCCTGGGTTGCTGGTGCTGTTATCTCCTTTACCTAAAGGCAGAAACAGGTCATAGGCATTGAGGGACTCTTCCAAGGAGGTGTAGGACTCCAAAACAGAAAGGTGATTAAGAGAAAACCCTACTGGAGAGAGTTTGATGGGACCAGAGAGTTAGGAGTGCCAGATTAAATATAGGATGTACTTAGACTACAAGACTGTTTGTGTTTATTGTTGTATTTCTTTATATATTCTGAATATCAATCCCTTGTCACATACATGATTTGCAGACATTTTCTCCCATTCCATGATTTACTATTTACTTTGTTAATACAGTCCTTTGATTCACAAAAGTTTTTCATTTTGATGAGGTCCAATTTATTTATTTTTTCTTTGTTGATTGTGTTTGTTTTTGTTTGTTTTTTTGTTTTTTTGTGGTACACAGGCCTCTTACTGCTGTGGCCTCTCCCTTTGCGGAGCACAGGCTCTGGACAGGCAGGCTCAGTGGCCATGGCTCATGGGCCTAGCCGCTCCGCGGCATGTGGGATCTTCCTGGACCGGGGCACGAACCCGTGTCCCCTGCATTGGCAGGTGGACTCTCAACCACTGCGCCACCAGGAAAGCTCTGTTGATTGTGTTCTTAGTGTCATAAACGAGAAATCATTGCCAAATGCAATGTCATTAAGCATTCCCCCCAAGTTTTCTTCTAGGAGGTTTATAGTTTAAGGTCTTATGTTTAGGTTCTTAATCCATTTTTTTCGTCAACATTTTTTTCTTTAACAACTTTATTGGAGTATAATTGCTTTACAATGGTGTGTTAGTTACTGCCGTATAACAAAGTGAATCAGCTATACATAAACATATATCCCCATGTCTCTTCCCTCATGCATCTCCATCCCACCCCCGCAACCCACCCCTCTAGGTGGACACAAAGCACCGAGATGATCTCCCTGTGTTATATGTGGCTGCTTCCCACTAGCTATCTATTTTACATTTGGTAGTGTATATATGTCCATGCTATTCTCTCACTTCGTCCCAGCTTACCCTTCCCCCTCCCCTTGTCCTCAAGTCCATTCTCTACGTCTTTATTCCTGTCCTGTCCCTAGGTTCTTCAGAACCTTTTTTTTTTTAGATTCCATATATATGTGTTAGCACACGGTATTTGTTTTTCTCTTTCTGACTTACTTCACTCTGATGACGGACTCTAGATCCATCCACCTTACTACAAATAACTCAATTTCATTTCTTTTTATGGCTGAGTAATATTCCATTGTATATATGTGCCACATCTTCTTAATCCATTCATCTGTCGATGGGCACTTAGGTTGCTTCCATGCCCAGGCTATTGTAAATAGTGCTGCAATGAACATTGTGGTACATGAATATTTTTGAATTATGGTTTTCTCAGGGCATATGCTCAGTAGTGGGATTGCTGGGTCATATGGTAGTTCTATTTTTAGTTTTTTAAGGAACCTCCATACTGTTCTCCATAGTGGCTGTATCAATTTACATTCCCACCAACAGTGCAACAGTTGGTGCAGCAGTTCCATTTTCTCCACATCCTCTCCAGTATTTATTGTTTGTAGATTTTTTGATGATGGCCATTCTGACCAGTGTGAGGTGATCCCTCATTGTAGTTTTGATTTGCATTTCTCTAAAGATTAGTGATGTTGAGCATCTATTCACTTGTTTGTTGCTAATCTGTATATCTTCTTTGGAGAAATGGCCATTTAGATCTTCTGCCCATTTTTGGATTGGGTTGTTTGTTTTTTGATATTGAGCTGCATGACCTGCCTGTATATTTTGGAGATTACTCCTTTGTCAGTTGCTTTGTTTGCAAATATTTTCTCCCATTCTGAGTGTTGCCTTTTCGTATGGTGTTAGGGAGTGTTCTAATCTCATACTTTACATGTACCTGTCCAATTTTCCCAGCCCCACTTATTGAAGAGGCTGTCTTTTCTCCACTGTATATTCTTGCCTCCTTTATCAAAGATAAGGTGACCATATGTGAGCGGGTTTATCTCTGGGCTTTCTATCCTGTTCTATTGATCTATATTTCTGTTTTTGTGCCAGTACCATACTGTCTTGATTACTGTAGTTTTGTAGTATAGTCTGAAGTCAGGGAGCCTTCTTCCTCCAGCTCCGTTTTCCTTTCTCAAGATTGCTTAGGGGCTTCCCTGGTGGCACAGTGGTTAAGAATCCGCCTGCCAATGCAGGGGACACAGGTTCGAACCCTGGTCAGGGAGTATCCCACATGACATGGAGCAAGTAATCCCGTGCACCACAACTACTGAGCCTGCGCTCTAGATTCTGTAAGCCACAACTACTGAGCCTGTGAGCCACAACTACTGGAGCCTGCGCCTAGAGCCTGTGCTCTGCAACAAGAGAAGCCACCGCAATGAGAAGCCTGTGTACCACAACGAAGAGTAGCCCCCACTCTCTGCAACTGGAGAAAGCCCACGCCCAGCACTGAAGACCCAATACAGCCTAAAATAAATAAATAAAATAAGTAAATTAAGAAAAAAAGATTGCTTTGGCTTTTTGGGATCTTTTGTGTTTCCATACAAATTGTGAAGTTTTTTGTTCTAGTTCTGTGAAAAATGCCATTGGTAGTTTGATAAGGATTGCACTGAACCTGTGGATTGCTTTGGGTAGTATAGTCATTTTCACAATGTTGATTCTTCCAATCCAAGAACATGGTATATGTCTCCATCTGTTCGTATCATCTTTAATTTCTTTCATCAGTGTTTTACAGTTTTCTGCATACAGGTCTTTTCTCTCCTTAGGTAGGTTTATTCCTAGATATTTTATTCTTTTTGTTGCAATGGTAAATGGGAGTGTTTCTTTAATTTCTCTTTCAGATTTTTCATCATTAGTGTATAAAGAATGCAAGAGATTTCTGTGCATTAATTCTGTATCCTGCTACTTTACCATATTCATTGATTAGCTCTAGTAGTTTTCTGGTAACACCTTTAGGATTCTCTATGTATAGTATCATGTCATCTGCAAACAGTGACAGCTATACTTATTTTCCGATTTGGATTCCTTTTATTTCTTTTTCTTCTCTGAGTGCTGTGGCTAAAACTTCCAAAACCATGTTGAATAATAGCGGTGAAAGTGGGCAACCTTGTCTTGTTCCTGATCTTAGAGGAAATGGTTTCAGTTTTTCACTATTGAGAAAGATGTTGGCTGTGGGCGTGTCATATATGACCTTTATTAAGTTGGGGTAGGTTCCCTCTGTGCCCACTTTCTGGAGAGTTTTTATCATAACTTGGTGGTGAGTTTTGTCAAATGCTTTTTCTGCATCTATTGCTCTGATCATATGGTTTTCTCCTTGAATTTGTTAATATGGTTTATCACATTGATCGATTTGTGTATATTGAAGAATCCTTGCATTCTTGGGATAAACCCCACTTGATCATGGTGTATGATCCTTTTAATGTGCTGTTGGATTCTGTTTACGTATTTTTTTGAGGATTTTTGCATGTATGTTCATCAGTGATATTCACGTGTAGTTTTCTTTCTTTGTGACATCTTTGTGTGGTTTTGGTATCAGGGTGATGGTGGCCTCATAGAATGCGTTTGGGAGTGTTCTTCCCTCTGCTATCTTTTGGAAGAGTTTGAGAAGGATACGTGTTGGAAGAGTTTCAGAAGGTTAGGTATTAGCTCTTCTCTAAATGTTTGATAGAATTCGCCTGTGAAGCCATCTGGTCCTGGGCTTTTGTTTGTTGGAAGCTATTTAATCACAGTTTCAATTTCTGTGCTTGTGATTGGTCTGTTCATATTTTCTATTTCTTCCTGGTTCAGTCTCGGCAGGTTGTGCTTTTATAAGAATTTGTCCATTTCTTCCAGGTTTTCAATTTTATTGGCAAATATTTGCTTGTAATAATCTCTCATGATCCTTTGTATTTCTCCAGTGTCAGTTGTTACTTCTCCTTTTTCATTTCTAATTCTATTGATTAGAGTCTTCTCCTTTTTTTTTTCTTGATCAGACTGGCCAGTGATTTATCAATTTTGTTTTTCTTCTCAAATAACCACCGTTTAGTTTTATCAATCTTAGCTATTCTTTCCTTCATTTCTTTTTCATTTATTTCTGATCTGATCTTTATGATTTCTTTCCTTCTGCTAACTTTGGGGGGTTTTTTGTTCTTGTTTCTCCCCTTGCTTTAGGTGTTAGGTTAGGTTGTTTATTTGAGATGTTCCTTGTTTCTTGAGGTAAGATTGTATTGCTATAAACTTCCCTCTTAGAACTGCTTTTTCTAGGGCTTCCCTGGTGGCGCAGTGGTTGGGAGTCCGCCTGCCGATGCAGGGGACACGGGCTCGTGCCCCGGTCCGGGACGATCCCACATGCTGCGGAGCGGCTAGGCCCGTGAGCCATGGCCGCTGAGCCTGCGCATATGTGTCTTTGTATGATTCAGGGGAAAGACACAAAATGAAATGTGGTATTCTCTCTCCTGTTTGTTAAGTTTGTGCCTAAGGGAATCAGAGTATGAAGGAATCTTTTTGCACTCTTGCCTGTGCTCCACAACGGGAGGGGCCACCAGAGTGAGAGGCCCGCATAACAGAAAAAAAAAAAAAAAAAAAAAAGAACTGCTTTTTCTGAATCCCATGGGTTTTGGGTCATCGTGTTTTCATTGTCATTTGTTTCTAGGTATTTTTTGATTTCCTCTTTGATTTCTTCACTGATCTCTTGGTTATTTAGTAGTGTATTGTTTAGCCTCTATGTGTTTGTATTTTTTACAGATTTTTTCCTGGAATTGATATCTAGTCTCATAGCATTGTGTTCAGAAAAGATACCTGATATGATTTCAGTTTTCTTAAATTTACCAAAGCTTGATTTGTGACCCAAGATATGATCTATCCTGGAGAATGTTCCAGGAGCACTTGAGAAGAAAATGTATTCTGTTGTTTTTGATGGAATGTCTTATAAATGTCAATAAAGTCCATATGTTTAATGTGTCATTTAAAGCTTGTGTTTCCTTATTTATTTTCATTTTGGATGATCTGTCCATTGGTGACAGTGGGGTGTTAAAGTCCCCTACTATGATTGTGTTACTGTCAATTTCCCTTTTTATGGCTCTTAGCATGCTTTTGCCTTAAGTACTGAGGTACTCCTATGTTGGGTGCATAAATATTTACATTTGCTATATCTTCTTCTTGGATTGATCCCTTGATCATTATGTAGCGTCCTTCTTTGTCTCTTGCAATATTCTTTATTTTAAAGCCTATTTTGTATGAAACGAGAATTGCTACTCCAACTTTCTTTTGATTTTCATTTTCATGGAATATCCTTTTTGATCCCCTCACTTTCAGTCTGTATGTGTCCCTAGGTCTGAAGTGGGTCTCTTGTAGGCAGCATATATACGGGTCTTGTTTTTGTATCCATTCAGCCAGTCTATGTCTTTTGGTTGGAGCATTTAATCCATTTACATTTAAGGTAGTTATCAATATGTGTGTTCCTATTACCATTTTCTTATTTGTTTTGGGTTTGTTATTGTAGGTCTTTTCCTTCTCTTGTGTTTCCTGCCTAAAGAAGTTCCTTTAGGATTTGTTATAAGGCTGGTTTGGTGGTGTTGAATTCTCTTAGCTGTCTGTAAAGGTTTTTTGCCTGTCTGTAAAGGTTTTAATTTCTCCATCGAATCTGAATGAGATTCTTGAAGGGTAGATTAATCTTGGTTGTAGGTTTTTCTCTTTCATCACTTTAAGTATGTCCTGCCACTCCCTTCTGGCTTGCAGAGTTTCTGCTGAAAGATCAGCTATTAACCTGATGGGGATTCCCTTATAGGTATTTGTTGCTATTCCCTTGCTGCTTTTAATATTTTTTCTTTGTATTTAATTTTTGATAGTTTGATTAATACGTGTCTTGGCACGTTTCATATTGGATTTACCCTGTATGGGACTCTCTGTGCCCTCCTGGACTTGACTGACTCTTTCCTTTCCCCTATTAGGGAAGTTTTCAACTATAATCTCTTCAAATATTTTCTCAGTCCCTTTCTTTTTCTCTTCTTCGTCTGGGGTCCCTATAATTCGAATGTTGGTGCGTTTAATTGTTGTCCCAGAGGTCTCTGAGACTGTCCTCAATTCTTTTCATTCTTTTTTCTTTATTATGTTCTTCAGTAGTTATTTCCACTATTTTATCTTCCAGGTCACTTATCCGTTCTTCTGCATCAGTTATTCTGCTACTGATTCCTTCTAGAGAATTTTAAAGTTCATTTATTGTGTTGTTCATCATTGTTTGCTTGCTCTTTAGTTCTTCTAGGTCCTTGTTTAGTGTTTCTTGTATTTTCTCCAGTCTTTTTCCAAGATTTTGGATCATCTTTACTAGCATTACTCTGAATTCTCTTTCAGGTAGACTGCCTATTTCCTCCTCATTTGTTTGGTCTGGTGGGTTTTTACCTTGCTCCTTCATCTCCTGTGTGTTTTTCTGTCTTCTCATTTTGCTTAACTTACTGTGTTTGCGGTCTCCTATCTGCAGGCTGCAAGTTCATAGTTCCCGTTGTTTTGGGTGTCTGTCCCCATGGGTAAGTTTTGTTCAGTGGGTTTTGTAGGTTTCCTGATGGAGTGGACTGGTGCCTATGTTCTGGTGGGTGAGGCTGGATCTTGTCTTTCTGGTGGGCATGAGAATGTCCAGTGGTGTGATTTGGGGTTTCTGTGAACTTATTATGATTTTAGGTAGCCTCTCTGCTAATGAGTGGGGTTGTGTTCCTGTCTTGCTAGTTGTTTGGCATAGGGTCTCTAGCACTGTAGCTTGCTGGTCGTTGAGTGGAGCTGGGTCTTATCGTTGAGATGGAGATCTCTGAGAGAGTTTTCACCATTTGATATTACGTGGGGCCAGGATCTCTCTGTTGGACCAATGTCCGGAACTCGGCTGTCCCTCCTCAGAGGTTCAGGCCTGACACCCAGCTAGAGCACCAAGTCTATGATTGTGGAGGCTTGGTGAATCCAAAATCTGATGTAGTAGGCCAGCAGGCCAGAGTCTCTGGGAAGAGTTCTATTAATCCATTTTTAATTAATTTATGTATATAGTGTAAGTTAAGGGCTCAACTTCTTTGTTTTCATATGGGTATGCAGTTTTCCCAACACCATTCATTGAAAAGCCTGTCCTTTCTCCCATTCAATTGTCTTGACACCTTTTTCAAAAATCATTTGCTGTATCTTAGCCTATTTGTGCTGCTATAACAAAAATACCATAATCTAGGTGGTATAAGAACAAACATTTATTTTTGACAGCTCTGGAACCTGAGAAGTCCAAGATCATGGCACTGACAGATTCAGCATCTCACTTCCACATAGATGGCTGTCTTTTCACTATAACATCACATGGCAGATACAGCAAGGGAGGGGACTTCCCTGGTGGTCCAGTGGTTAAGAATCGGCCTTCCAATGCCAGAGATGGGGGTTCAATCCCTGGTAAGGGAACTAAGATCCCACATACCATGGGACAACTAAGCCCATGCACTGCAACTAGAGAGAAGCCTGCATGCTCTGGAGCCCATGTGCCACAACTAGAGAAGCCCACCCACTGCAACTACTGAACCCATGCACCACAACTAGAGAAGCTCACGTGCCACAACAAAGAGCCCACACACCACAAAAAAGACCCAGCTCAGCCAAAATAAAATAAAAATAAATAAATAAATACCTTTAAAAAAAGAAAAAGAAAAAGAAAGAACGGACAAGGGAGCTTTCTTGGGTCTCTTTTATTTATTTATTTATTTTTGGCCTCACTGAACAGCTTGTGGGATCTTAGTTCCCTGACTAGGGATTGAACCCAGGCCACAGCAGCTGTGTCCTAAACACTGGACCACAAGGGAATTCCCTCTTGGGTCTCTTTTATAAGGGTATTAATTCCATTCATGAGGGTTCCACCTCCCGCAGATCCTACATCCTAATAACATTACACTGGGCATAAGGTTTTTAACATATGAATTTTGGGGGAGCATATACATTCAAGCCTTAGCATGAGCATATATTGGAAGGTTTATTTCTGGGCCTTCTATTCTATCCTGTTGGTCTATATGTGTGTCTTTATTCCACTACTACAATATTTTGATTACTACACCTTTAAGGTAAGTGTTGAAATCAGGAAGCATAAGCCCTGCAGTTTTGTTTTTCTTTTTGAAGATTGTTTTGGTTATTTTAAGTCCCTTGAGATTCCATATGAATTTGAGGATAGATTTCTCTATTTTTGCAGAAAACATAATTGGGATTTTGATAGGGATTGCATTGAATTTGTAGATCATTTTGGATAGTATTAACATCTTAACACTGTTGAGTCTTCCAATCCTTGAACATGGGATGTCTATTTATTTGTGTCTGTTAATTTTTTTCAGCACATTTTGTAGTTTTCAAGTCTTTCACCTCCTCAGTTAAGTTTATTCTTAACTATTTTATTCTCTTTGATGATATTGTAAGTGGAATTGTTTTCTTAATTTCCTTTTTAGATTTTTCATTGATATTTTGTAGAAATGTTCTGGCTAGAATTTCCATTACTATGATGACAAGATGTAGGGAAAGTCTTGTCTTGTTCCTGATCTTATATGAAACACTTTCAGTCTTTCAATATTTGAGTATGAAGTTAACTGTGGGGTTTTCATACATAACCTTTATTATAGATTGATTATTTTGTATATCTGTTAGGTCCAATTGGTTGATAGTGTTGTTCAAGTTCTCTATTTCCTTACTGATATTCTTTCTGGTTTTTCTATTTATTATTGTAAGTGCAGTGTTGAGGTCTTCAAATATTATTGTAAGACTGTATTTCTCCCTTCAATTTTTTCAATGTTTGTTTCATCGCTAGATCTCAATGTTACTACAAGCTGGTCTGATACTCACAGCCAGGCCATTTTGTTCTCTTGTTGGACATAAACTACCTCACAGAATACTAACTTCAGAGAAGATTAATCTGAGACCATAATAAATTGAATCAAAAACAAGAACACTTTATAATGTTGTCTAAGCACAGACAAAAACAAGATTGCTTTGCCACTCACAAAATAATTATCAAATTGCGACTTCTGACAGATTCCATTCTAGAACAAACCCCCCACTCCCTGAGACTCTACCCCAAAATCATTCAAAGCCCAAATTCTATGATAGGTTCTAACTCCTCTTACTAAGAAACCCTATGGTTCCCCATGAAGTTCTTCATCCTAAATGCATTGTAATTGTTTAACTACAGGTGTGTTCCTAGTGGTCTTTAACTGAAGGGCTCTTAAAGGCCCCCTGGTGAAGAGGTTCCTGAGCACTGAATCAGGCCCTACCTCAGGGCCCTGTACATGATAGGGAGGTCATATCTTTGTATGCAAGCACCTGGGGAAAAAATACAGGTTAGAAATGTGATCAAGAGAACTAAGACTGAATTTTATATTAACCTCAGATTTAATATGCACCTGCCATTTGGCAAAGGCTCAGTTTCCATGAAAGGAGTGGCTGACCTGAGATTTGGGGGAGTTAAGGAGAGGGGCCTGGGACAAAGAGGGCAGATAGTGGAGCTCACAGGAGGCCATAAGCCATATGCCTCTTGAGAGTTCAGAGTTCAGACAAAGTCTGATTTCCCAGATGCCAAGCTCTTTGCCCTTAGCCCTTACTTATCCAGTTTCCCTCTTTCCCTCTGCTGACTGGAAGCTGTATTTTTCATATAAAGCTGTATTTCTGGTATAAACCTATCTCAGCTATTGTTTTTATTTCCCTATTATTGAAGAAAAAATTATTTGGACACGTTAAAACAACAAGGCAGACTTTATTCTGGACCATAATGATAGATGCATCATTTACACTGACTACTGCAAAGGGGTTTGCAGTAGGGGAGAGGGATTGGGCTCAACTCTGAATACACCAAGAATAAGAGGGGGATTTATAGCCAAGGAGCAGGAAGATGGAAAACTACTAAGGAAACACCAAGCCTAGGGGGAATTCTTCTTTGAGGATGCAACAAGATTCTTGCCCAAAGCCAGCCAGGGTGATAAGATATGGAGAGTGAGGATGAGTAATTTGATCATATATTAAAGGTGACCAGATACCAAGGGTGGGAGATTTTCACTCTAGGATTCTTGCTAATACCAGACTAAGCAGTCCAAGGTCAGAGCCCAAGGTTGAGGCCTAGTGGAGAAGAGTGCTCAGAGGAGCCTCATTCAGGTTTGGTCCAGGAGGGTCTTTGTCACCATCCTGATGGCTCTGGAAATCTATGAGGGTAATGAATACAACACATAGGAGAGTTAACCAGGTGGATTAACTGCTGGACTTGGAAGCCTTTCTGATAGCCGGTTTTTCTTATGTGAGAAATGAGTCAAGTATGGGAAGTGCTGCATACGGGCCCTGTTACCTGGGGCTCCCATCTGGACTGGTCCCCAGCCCCTAGCCTGTGTCCCTACAGAGTCCACCATACTGCCACCTGTCTGACTTTTCCAGGTGAGAGATTTTCTTTTCCAGATCTTAATCCCAAAATTTCCTGAACGATTCTGGACCCGAATCCTCCCGCCTCCCATTCTCCTCCCTCCAGAGAGAATCCTTGAGGTCCCCGGGAGGCGCCTACTCCGTATGGAAGAAGGGCCTTACCAATATGACTGTCTCAAAGCAAAAACTATGAGTTGGGCGCCGCCGTCTTGTTCCTTGACACGAACAGCAGTGAAGGAGGGCTGTGGGGGTGCGGGTGGGGGGCATGTTTGTTACTGTTGGCAAGGAGTCCTGTGGTCCCACTGATCAGTGCAGAGCCTCAGGCTCGTTCTGACAGAGGAGAGAGGTTCCAAAAGCGAGAGTCATTTTGGAATTCCGTGTTTATTATCGCTGGGATCAGTGTAAGCACAGAAATCTGTGGTCCAGAGAGTGTGATGGTCACACTCAGTGATGGTCAGACAGTGATGGTTGAGTTTGGGAGTCACTGAGGGTGCTCTGTGCTCGCTGATGGGGTGGTAAATTTTGGTTCCAGGCTAACTGATTCGACTCGGTAATCCCAGAACTCCCAGGTGGAACCATGAACGTAGCTAATCCCATGCAAATCAGAATGACTGGTCTCTCTCGTGAGTGCATTGACTGATGGTGTCCAGGTCACTGATGCAACACCTGTGAGGTCAATGTAGGCTCACTAAGGATGACTGTGTCCCCAGTGATTCAGGCTTCTGTGATGTGAGTGACAGGGATGTGTGGGCTTGGTGATGTGGGACACTAATGTGGGGCTTCCTGTTCGCTGATGGCATGGATGTCAGGCCAGGAATGTGGGCTCTATGGGATAGTAACACTGGTTTGGGGGCATCAGTGAGGAGAGTCTGTGTAATCGGTGATGGCTTTCATTGAGTTCAGTAATGAGAGATTCGTGGCTGTAATAATTGGGGTCAGTGAAATTTAGTGAGGAGGGTCCATGGGTTCAGTGATGAGGATCAGGTGAGGTCAGTGAATGGCTGACTGATTGGGGGTAGTCATTAACAGGGTCAGTTGGTAGAGATTTTCTTGATACCCTGGTCACAAGTATAGATTTTAATAGTTATTAGTACAGTGCATTCATGTGCTTAGTGCTAAGTTGTTTGTCTCCCTTTAACTCATCCCCAATTTTTTTCATTATTACCACCTATGAATTTTTTAAAAGTTATTTTTAATTTACATTCAATAAAATCAGCTCTTTTTGGTGTAGTATTTATGCGTTTTGTGTAACCATCACCACATTCAAGTTGCCTCATGAATTTTTTAGATCTTGGCTCCACCCTTTATGACCTTTGTGACCTTGGGCAGTTTTCTTTGACTCTCTGCATCTCCACTGAGAGAATTAAATGAGTT
Source organism: Physeter macrocephalus (assembly GCF_002837175.3). Lineage (NCBI taxonomy): Eukaryota > Metazoa > Chordata > Mammalia > Artiodactyla > Physeteridae > Physeter > Physeter macrocephalus. Next base: position 83,009,703 of record NC_041222.1, read on the forward strand.
AATACATGTGTATGGCATAGAATAACAGATCAACAAATGTTAGCTATTAAGCTAATATACCTTCTCCTATTTTATTTTCTTCCTCACAGATGGTAATTTTTGTAACATCATCCACTATTTACTGAACTGAAATGTCAACTTTTATGTTAATTAACTTATGAGAATTTGATCACTTTATTTCCCATGTTGATGACTGAATGGATTATGAGCTGGATCTGCAGCAGAAGGTACATGGCAGCTTCACTTAAGTCAATGAACAGGAATATTTGCCTTCTTTTCAGTCCTTTGCTCAAACTCCTCTATTCAGAAAATATTTATTGTGCACCTATGTGAATCAAGAACCAGTGAGCCCTAACATTCATATGGAACCAAATGGTACCCTGAATTGCCAAAACAATTTTGACAAAAAAGAAGAAAGCTGAGATATCATCCTCCCAGACTTCAGACTATACTACAAAGCTACAGTAATCAAAACACCATGGTACTGGCACAAAAACAGACACATAGATCAATGGAACAGAAGAGAGAGCACAGAAATCAACCCACGCACCTATGGTCAATTAATCTACATTGAAGGAGACAAGAATATACAATGGAGAAAAGACAGTTTCTTCAACAAGTAGTGCTGGAAAAACTGGACAGCTACATGTAAAACAATGAGATTAGAACATTCCCTCACAACATATACAAAAATAAACTCAAAATGGATTAGAGATCTAAATGTAAGATCTGAAACCATAAAACTCCTAGAGGTGAACATAGGCAGAACACTCTTTGACATACATTGTAGCAATATTTTTTGGATCTGTCTCCTAAGGCAAAAGAAATAAAAGCAAAAATAAACAAATGGGATATAATTAAACTTAAAAGCATTTGAACAGCAAAGGAAGCCATCATCAAAATGAAAAGACAGCCTACAGAATGGGAGAAAATACTTGCAAATGATGTGACTTACAAGTGGTTAATATCCAAAATATATAAACAGCTCATACAACTCAATATCAAAAAAAAAAAAAAAAACCAAACAACCCAATTTTAAAAATGGGCAGAAGATCTGAATAGACATTTCTCCAAAGAAGACTTACAGATGGCTAACAGGCACTTGAAAAACATCCTCAACATTGCAAATTATTAGAGAAATGCAAATCAAAGCACAATGAGATATCACCTCATACATGTCAGAAGGGCTATCATCAAAAAGTCTACAAATAACAAACGTTGGAGAGGATGTGGAGAAAAGGATAACCTTGTACACTGTTGGTAGGAATGTAAATTCATGAAGTCACTATGGAAAACAGTATGGAGGTTCCTCAAAAAACTGAAAATAGAACTACCACATGAGCCAGCAATTCCACTCCTGGGTATATATCTGAAGAAAATGAAAACACTAATTCAAAAAGATACATGCACCCCAATGTTCATAGTAGTACTATTTACAAGAGCCAAGACATGGAAGCAACCCAAGTGCTCATCAATAGATGAATGGATAAAGAAGATGTGAATATATATATATATATATATATATATATATTTATTTATTTATTTATTTATTTAATAGAATATTACTCAGCCATAAAAAAGAATGAAATTCTTCCATTTGCAACAACATGGATAGACCTAGAGAATATTATGCTTAGTGAAATAACTCAGGTAGAGAAAAGTAAATACTGTATGATATCATTCATGTGTGGAATCTAAAAAATAATACAAATGAATGTATATGCAAAACAGAAACAGACTCATAGATTAGAAAATGAACTAGTGTTTACTGAAGTAAGGAGAGACAAATTATGGGTGTGGGATTAAAAGATACAACTACTATCTATGAAATAGATAAGCAACAATGATATATTGTAGCACAGGGAATTATAGCCACTAGCTTGTAATAACTTTTAATGGAGTATAATCTGCAAAAATACTGAATCATTTTGCTGTATACATGAAACTAATATAATATTGTGAATCAACTCTACTTCAAGAAATAAATAAATTTACAGGCCAAAGTAAAGTAGACATACCTAAAAGTTTGGCAATATTCACCTTATACTTTGCATTATGCTGCTCTGCTTAAGGATAGACAAACCACATCATAGCACAATAATAAAATGTAATTAACTTGAAACAAAAAAGAACCAGTGATCCAGGTAACAATATTCATGTTATGGTAAGGATGACAGGCAGTATGTATATATACAAACAGATGAGGAAGGTGACTTCATGTAGTGTTAAGTGCAGTGAGGAAAATGGCATAACAGGGTTGACTGTGATTGTGGGAAGCCACAGGAGGGTGTTAAAGTAGGGAGTGAAGAGATCTGTTTCAATTTTTAAAACCACTCTGGGTGCCGGGGGCTAAGGGATGGGGTGAAGAAAAGAGTCCTGGGGTCTTTATTATGGCCTATGCGCCAAATAATTGGTGTTAAAAAATAACATGGGGCTTCCCTGGTGGCGCAGTGGTTGAGAGTCCACCTGCCGATGCAGGGGACACGGGTTCATGCTCCGGTCCGGGAATATCCCACATGCCACGGAGCAGCTGGGTCCATGAGCCATGGCCGCTGAGCCTGTGCGTCCAGAGCCTGTGCTCCGCAACAGGAGAGGCCACAACAGTGAAAGGCCCGTGTACCGCAAAAAAAAAAAAAA
>NC_041222.1:83013132-83032705 GCF_002837175.3 Physeter macrocephalus
TTTTTAAAACCACTCTGGGTGCCGGGGGCTAAGGGATGGGGTGAAGAAAAGAGTCCTGGGGTCTTTATTATGGCCTATGCGCCAAATAATTGGTGTTAAAAAATAACATGGGGCTTCCCTGGTGGCGCAGTGGTTGAGAGTCCACCTGCCGATGCAGGGGACACGGGTTCATGCTCCGGTCCGGGAATATCCCACATGCCACGGAGCAGCTGGGTCCATGAGCCATGGCCGCTGAGCCTGTGCGTCCAGAGCCTGTGCTCCGCAACAGGAGAGGCCACAACAGTGAAAGGCCCGTGTACCGCAAAAAAAAAAAAAAAAAATAACATGAAGGACATTATAGAGAAAAAAATGCAGTCAGAGCTAAGGCAGGCAAGCCCTGCTGGAGTCATGGGGTAGTATGTTCACAAATTTCCCAGTGCAGTTTCAACACCTACTTGTGTTTTCCTCTGGCATGGAATCATAGTAGGTGACTTCAGGACACAGTGGCCCTGTACCTTTAGAGACCCCAGGTCCCAGGACAAGTGATGCTTATCAGGAGCTTCTGGGGCCTGGGAAACTGGATCTTTGGGCCAGGTCATTGTTTCTTTTTGAGGTCTGGAGACATGTTTCAACAGTAAAATTTTGTATTTCATTTCATCCCTATGTTCTATCAGCCCCACTTGTGGGAGCCTGCATTCACATCTCTGCCCTACACATGAGGCAGGGTGGCAGGCCCATATGGGGCAGGGTCAGGGTTTTGTTTTCACTGGAAGAGGCTACATTTGCCTTAATACGTCTTGAAGTATCAGGAGTGCTGGTTGCATGTTAAGTTATGTTGGTCACCTGTGACATGGACAATCTCTAAGTCAGGCTGTTTTGGGATTAAATGAGGTGCATCATACCTCATCATACAGAGTGTGCCCTTTGCCAGATGCTGTGCTGAGGGCCTCAAAATCTCTCACAAGGGCCTTATAAGCTCATCTTCCTGTTCTCCCAGCTTGTAGGTCCTTATCTTCTGGCCTCTCGTGGATCCCAAATGCCTGACTCCAGAATTGGTTTGATGGTGTTTTTCTTGTTTAGTGACCTGCAGCATGCCTGCCTCTGTTATGTGATTGTTCCTTCAGAGTACCTGGGTCAGGCACAGCCCCCATGAAGCCTCTTCTCCTTTAGAGTACTAGGGATTCAGCCTGGGTGCTGGTGGCTTCCCTTGTCTCAAGGTCCACAGTAGAGGATCAGATAGGGTAAGGACCAGGGAAAGCCCAGGAAGACACCCTCACTCAGAGGCAAGGACAGTGAGGCCATAGTGCCCAACATTCCTCCAGATTGCAGAGGATGACCCAGACTCAGGTGAGTTAAGCTTTGTATTTACACATCCACACCTACCACTCTTTGCTTGCCAATGGATTTCAGGAAGTTTTTGCAGTTCCATGCAAAGGAAAGGCAAAAACAGGAGGTGTTGTGATTGGGGAGTAAGTGGTACAGAAAAGGTGTGTTTAGAGAACATCAACTCAAAGGAAAGACCAAAATCTCCTAAGAAATTGTGGGGGAAACTTTTTATGAGACTTAATTTTGAAAAATCAACTGAAGATAATGAAACAAAGTTTATATTTTTAAATAAAATCAGATTTCATTGCAACTTTGCACTAATTCTGGGAAAGGACAGAGAATTAAGGGGCTTAATTGTTCTTTAACTTTGTAATGGAAAATTTCAAACATACACAAAAGTTGAACAGTAACAGGAACCTCTGTGTATCATTATCCATCTTCAACCATTGTCAACTGTGTGATTGTCATTTACTGGGTACAATTTCCCCCACAAAATTAGATAACCACGTCTGCAGAGGCACATTCAATGGTTTACATTGTTGGCAGTTCCGAGCAGTGAAATAAGGAACTTCCTCATACACATGTATACAGTCAGGAGGCAAATAGATTTTAGTGTTGGTTCTGGCAGCAAGATTATGGCGTTGAAGTGTTTTCAAGATGCCAGTGGATATAGTCAACCTGACTTCCCATTAACAGTATGAGAAACTGTGCCCATGATATTAGCCATTGCGTTGAAAGGGGAGAGTTCATATATGCTATTATATACTTGAACTGTCCCTGTCAGAATATATAAGAAAGTGGTAAGAGTAATTGTTCTGATCACAGGTACCAGCGAATGGGGCCTAGAGATGGGAGAAACAGCTTACTTTTTTCTGTACCCTTTTCTAACTTTGTAAATTTTGTGGGTATGCTTGTGTGTTTGTATGTTTTACTATGCATATATTATTCAAAAAGATGAATTAATTTCAAGAATTTGGCCAATCTAAAGGGTTATGTCTCATTTTAATTTGTATTTCTTAATGACTTTTGAATTTGAGCCTGTTTTGTATGTATTTTTTAACCATTTGTATTTTTGTTTCTATTGACTGGATTTTCGTCGCCCATTGTTTTGTGTTGTTTAATTTTATTGAGTGATAAAAGCACTTACATATTTTGAATAGCCACCAGCCCTCCTTATTTTGAGTGAGTTCCAGATGTTTTCTCCTAGGTAGTTATTTTATTTTATAGAGAGTTTGAATTTAAGTTGGGTTATCTTTAATCTTTATCACTATTGTTGGTATACAGAACTCAATGGATTTTTGTATATCAATTTGACATCTAGCAACCTTGCTAAACTCTCCTGTTAAGTGTAATCATCTGTTCACTCTGTGTAGACCTTTATTTCTGTGAATCTTGAGTGTTTACTTCTTCCTTTGCAAACCTTTTTAATTTCTATTTTTAAAAAATCTTACTATGAAGTCTAGCACCTTCAATACCATGTTCTGTAGCCATAGTGATTATGGCCATCCTTGTCTACTTTTAGATTTTATAGGGAATGCTTTTAACATTTCACTGTTAACTGTAATGATGCTGCTATGTTAACTATAATAATGATGATCTTTGCCTATCCAAGGTTTACTAACAAATTATCTTTTTTTTCTCTAGAAGCTTTTTACTTTTAAACACATTAGTTTACATCTTGAATTAATTTTTGTATGTGTTATAATTATTTTTTCTTCCAGTTTTATTTAGATATAACTGACATATATAATTTTAAGCTGTACAATATAATGATTTGACTTAAATACATCATGAAACAATTATCACAGTAAGTTGTTTATTGAACATCCAACATCTCATATATATTAACATTAAAGAAACAGAAAAAAAAATTTTTTTCCTTGTGTTGAGCACTCTTAGGATTTACTTTCTTAACAACTTTTTATATATAACATATAGCAATGGTAATTAAATTTATCATGCTGTACATTACATCCATAGTACTTATTTATCTTATAACTGGAAGTTTGTACCTTTTGACTACCTTCATTCAATACCCCCTCCCACTACTCCCTGCCTCTGGTATCCATAAATCTGATCTCTTTTTCTATGAGTTTGTTTGTTTATTTATTTTTGAAGTATAATTGACCTATAACACTGTGTTAGTTTCTTGTACACAACATAGTGATTCAATATTTCTCTACATTTCAAAATGGTCACCATAATAAGACTAGTTGTCATATGTCACCATACAAAGACATTACATAATTATTGACTATATTACCCACACTTACAGTATTTGTCTTTCTCTGTCTGACTTATTTCACTTAAATATTACCCTCTAAGTCCATCCATGTTGTCGTAAATGGCAAGATTTCATTATTTTTTATGGCCAATATTCTATACAGCATATATATGGGTCTTGTTTTTTTTATACATCCAGATACTCTGTCTTTCCATTGGAGCATTTAGTCCATTTACATTTAATCATTGATAGGTATGTACTTATTGACATTTTATTCTTTGTTTTGGGGGTTTTTGTAGTTGTTGTTGCTTTTTTTTGTCCAACTATATATGCAATCACTTTTTTTCAATTGAAGTATAGTTGATTTATCTTTTTTGTTCTTTTCTTCTTCTTTTGCTCTCTTTGCTTATGATTTGATGCCTATCTTTAGTGTTATATCTTTATTCCTTTCTCTTTTTTGTGTGTTTATCTTCTATAATTTTTGGTTTGTGGTTACCATGAGGCTTATACATAGCAATCTATACATATACATGATGATTTTAAGTTGCTGAACTTAATTTGAAATGCATTTAACAACCCCGCATTTTTACTCCTCCCCCCCACTTTGTTTACTGTTTTTGACATCATATTTTACATCCTTTTGTTTTGTGTATCCCTTAACTACTTATTGTGGAAATAGATGATATCACTACTTTTGTATTTTAACCTTCCTACTAGTTTTATAAGTGGTTGATTGACTACTGTTTTTGCCTTTTCCAATGACATTTTTCTTTTGAATTCTTCATATTTCTAGTTGTGGCCTTTTCTCTTTCACTTAGAGAAAAGATGTTTTGTGATGCTGAACTCTTTTAGCTTTTGCTTGCTTGTAAAATTTTGATCTCCCTTCAAATCTTAATGAAAGTAGAGTATTCTTGGTTGTAGGCTGGGTAGAGTATTCTTGGTTGTAGGCTTTTGCCTTTCATCACTTTAAATATATCGTGCCACTCCCTTCTGGCCTGCAGCGTTTCTGCTGAAAAGTCAGTTGATAGCCTTATGGGAGTTCCCTTGTACATAACTTGTTGCTTTTCCCTTGCTGTTTTTAATATTCTCTCTTCTTTAATTTTTGACATTTTAATTATAATGTGTCTTGGTGTGGTCCTCTCTGGGTTGATCCTGTTTGGAACTCTCTGTGCTTCCTGGACCTGGATGTCTGTTTCCTTTCCCAGGTTAGGGAATTTTTCAGCTATTATGTCTTCAGCTATGTCCTATGCCCCTTTCTCTCTCTCTGCTCTTTCTGGTACCCCTATAATGTGAATGTTAGTATGCTTGATGGTGTCTCAGAGGTCTCTTAACTGTCTTCATTTTTTAAAATTCTTTTTTCTGTTCAGCTTCAGTGATTTCCACTACTCTGTCTTTCAGTTCCCTGATCTCTTCCTCTGTATCATCTAATCTACATTGATTTCTTTTAGTGTGCTTTGTATTTCACTTATTATATTCTTCATCTCTGTTTGGTTCTTCTTTATATTTTCTAACTCTGTTAAAACATCTAAGTTCTCATTCTGTTTATCCATTCTTCTCCCAAGTTCTTTGAGTATCTTTATTATTATTACCTTAAACTCTTTATTGGGTAGATTGCTTGTCTCCATTTCACTTAGTTCTTCTTCTGGGGCTTTATCTTGTTCCTTCATTTGGAACATATTCTTCTGTTGCCTCATTTTGCCTAATTTGCTGTTTTTATTTCTATGTATTTAGTAAATTGGTTACATTTTCTGACCTTGGAGAAGTGGGCTTATGTAGGAAACAGCCTATGAGATCCACCAGTGCATTCCCCTCTGGTCACCAAAGCTATATGTTCTAGGGATGTCCTCTCTGTGGGCTGTGTGGGCCCTTCTGCTGAGGCAGGCTGACTGCTGTGGGTGTGCTGGTAGGCATGCCTGGCCCATGGTCTGGTTGGTTTCCAGGCTCTGCCTTGTGCAGTGGCTGCTGGCCACTGGTAGATGGGGCCAGGTCGTGGCACAGCTGGCTGCATGGCCAACTGCAAAGGAAGAGAGTCCTGATCCTGATGTCAGCCTGCTGGTGGGCAGAGCCAGATCACAAGGTGGTTGGCTACAGAGCCCCAGGTGCTTCAAGGGCTAGTGCTGGCCCACAGGTGGGCAGGGTCAGAGCCTGGTGACTCTGGCTGTGGGAGTGAGGTCCCAGAGCTGGCATTGGCCCACAGGTGGGCAGGACCAGTGTCCAGGGGGTTCCTGGGCTGGTACCTATCCTCTGTTGATTAAGGCTTCATCCTAGGGCTGATACCAACATTATGGTAGTCAGGGCTCGGTTCTGGGGTGGGTGAAGGCTCAGGAGGTCCTACAGCAGCTTGTGTCCTGGTGAATGGGGCTGTGTTCCTGCCCAACTAGCTCTTGGTCTGTGGCATCCCAGGACTGGTGCCATGGGCTGGTGTGCAGTGTTGGGTCCCAGCACTAATAAGTTAGAGGGAGGATGCCAAAATGCAATTGCTAGCACTAGTGTCCACATGGTAGAAAAAGCTTCCCAAAATGGCTGCTGCCAGCATCTGTGTCCCCAGGATGAGTACCACTTGCTTCTAACCTCTCCAGGAGACTCTCCAAGATCAGCAAGTGGGTCTGATGCAGGCTCCTTTCAGATTACTGCTTCTGTCCTGAGTGCTGGAGCACATGAGATTGTGTGTGCACCCTTTAAGAGTGGAGTCTCTATTTCCTGTAGCACTTCCCAAAGTTGCCCCACTGGCCTTCAAAGCCAAATGTTCTGGGGGCTCATCTTCCCCATGCAGGACCCCTGAGCTGGGGAGTCTGATATGTAGCTCAGACCTCTCATTCCTTGGAGGGAACCTCTGCAATTTTAATTATTTTCCCATTTGTGGATCTCCTACCCAGGTGTATGGGACTTGACTATACTATGTCTCCACCTCTCCTACCCTCCTTGTTGTGGTTCTTTCTTTATATCTTTAGTTCTAGAAAATATTTCCTGCTAGTCTTCAGGTAGTTCTCATTGATACTTGCTCTGTAAATAGTTGTAATTTTGGTGCGCCATGGGAGGAGGTGAACTCAGGGTCTCCCAACACTGCCTTCTTGGCCACCTTCCTCTGTATGTTGACAGTTTAGTTAAACTACTCCATAATATTGCTGCCTCAGCATCCATTTTTTGAGGCCACACAGCCTGCAGGGACCTTGAACTGACACTAGCCCCTCCGTCCAGCACATGTCCTAGAAAACAGCCCACAGAGTTAAATGTAAATTGATGATAGAACTCCCTGATGACCCTTGTGATAATCAGTCTCCTGGCCTCCCAGGGCCTTCCCCTTAGATACGAACCTCAAGGAACATACCAAACCTTTGCTCTTTGGGGGGATTGAATTGACCAATTTGGCTTAGTCTGGGAACCTCAAAGCATTTCACCCAAAGACCCTAATAAAGGCATGTACTAGGTAATGTCAGGCTTTCTCTGCCCACACTCTGCTTTGACCTTGAAGCGTGACCCCTCAGGCCTGTGAGTACTTCCTCCAGAACCCGTGAGTAATAAACTTCTATTTTGATTTCCTTGTCTTTTGTTGAACCACAGCTCACTATCCAGACATCCCGGGGTTCTACTTAACAAATGTTAATTTAATAAAATCACAACAGTTATATACTAGGAGTTGAGGCTTACATTTCCCCCCCATACTGATATCTAGTTGTTCTGGCACCATATTTGAGATGGCTTTTCTTTCCCTATTCAATTGCATTGGTGTCTTTTAAAACAATCAATTGATCATATAATTGTGAGTTGATTTCTCTGTTCTCTTCCAGTAATCTGTTGTTTTGTTATGTTGAAAATTCACTTCTTTAATTACTGTTACTTTATAGTAATGATTTAGATTAATTAGCATAAGTCTTCCAACTTTGTTCCTCTTCAAGATTATTTTAGCTATTCTAAGTCTTTTGAATTTCCATATAAATTTGCAATTTGGCTTTTTTTCTTTCAGTTTTATTGAGATATAATTGACCTACAGCACTGTAAAAGTTTAAGGTGTACAAAATAATGATTTGACATATAAATTATGAAATGATTATCACAAAAAATTTAGTGACAATCCATCATCACACATAGATACAAAAGTGAAGAAATAAAAAAAGTTTTTTCATTCTTGTGGTAAATCCTCTTACGATTTACTAACTTAACAACTTTCATATATAACATACAGCATTATTAACTGTACTATGATGTTGTACATTACGACCCTAGCAATTATTTATAACTGGAATTTTGTATATTTTGACTGCTTTCATCCAATTTCCCCTCCCATGACTCTGTCTCTGTAACCACAAATCTGATCTCTTTTTCTATGAGTTTGTTTTTGTTTTTTTGTTTGTTTGTTTTGCAGTACACAGGCCTCTCACTGTCGTGGCCTCTCCCATTGCGGAGCACAGGCTCCGGACGCGCAGGCTCAGCGGACATGGCTCACAGGCCCAGCCTCTCCGCAGCATGTGGTATCTTCCCGGACCGGGGCATGAACCCGTGTCCCCTGCATCGGCAGGCAGACTCTCAACCACTGTGCCACCAGGGAAGCCCTGTGAGTTTGTTTTTTAAGAATACAGTAATTGACCTACAACACTATGTTTGTTCCTGTTACACGACACAGTAGTTCAATATTCCTATGCATTTCAAAATGATCACCATGATAATTCTAGTTATGATATGTAACCATACAAAGTTTTGTACAGTTACTGACTATATTCCCTATACTGTACATTTCATACCTGTGACATTTATTTTGCAGCTGGAAGTTTGTATTTTTTGAGGAATCTCCATACTGTTTTTCATAGTAGCTGCATCAATTTACATTCCCACCAACAGTGCATGAAGGTTCCCTTTTCTCCACATCTTCGCCAACACTTGTTATTTGTTGTCTTTTTGATAATAGCCATTCTGATAATTGTGAAGTGATAGCTCATTGTGTTTTTGATTTGCATTTCCCTGATGATTAGTGAGGCTGAGCATCTTTTCATGCACCTGTTGGCCACCTGTATGTCTTCTCTGTAAAATGTGTTCAGGTCCTCTTCTCATTTTTAAAACTTATTTACTTATATTTTTGCTGCATTGGGTTTTCATTGCTGTGTTTGGTCTTTTTCTAGTTACGTCAAGTGGGGGCTACTCTTGGTTGCAGTGCACGGGTTTCTCATTGTGATGGCTTCTCTTGTTGCAGAGCATGGGATCTAGGCATGCAGGCTCAGTAGTGTGGCTCACAAGCTCTAGAGCACAGGCTCAGTAGTTGTGGTGCACGGGCTTAGTTGCTCCCATATGTGGGCTCTTCCCAGACCAGGGCTCGAACCTGTGTCCGCTGCATGGCAGGTGGATTCTTAACAACTGCGTCACCAGGGAAGTCCCATCCTCTGCCCATTTTTTAATCAAGTTGTTTTGATATTATGTTCTATGAATTCTTTATATAAAAATATATAGTATATACAAAAGGATAACAACCCCTTAGATATATTGTTTGCAGATATTGTCTCCCATTTAGTACAAAAAGGGTGTTTGGATTTTTATTGAGATTGCATTTTACCTATGGATAAATTTTGGGAGACTTGACTTCAGTGATAATGAGTCTTTAATTCATTAGCTGACATACCTATTTATTTAGGTCTTCTTTAATATATCTTAGTAATTTTTAATTTTTGGTGTGCAGGTTTTTTGTATCTTTGGTTAAGTTTTATTTCTCAGTATACCAAAATATTTTTTGACACTTTTCTAAAAAGTATTGCTTTTTATTTTCATTTTAATGGATGTTGATAGTATATAGAACTATAATCAATTTTTTTTTTTTTTTGTGGTACGCAGGCCTCTCACTGTTGTGGCCTCTCCCATTGCAGAGCACAGGCTCCAGACGCACAGGCTCAGCAACCATGGCTCATGGGCCTAGCCGCTCTGTGGCATGTGGGATCTTCCTGGATCGAGGCACGAACCTGTGTCCCCTGCATCGTCAGGTGGACTCTCAACCACTGTGCCACCAGGGAAGCCCATCAATTTTTTGTATTGACTTTATTCTACAGTCTTGGAAATTTTCTTTGGTAGTTCATTTGTAAATTCTTTTGGATTTTTTTGCATTCACAATTATATCATCTGCAAATAAAGCCAGTTTTATTTCATCCTTCTTATCTTTACATATTTTATTTATTTTTCTTTCTGTAGTGTAGTAGCTAGGACCTCTGCTAAATGTTGAATTGAGCAGTGAAAGTCCATTGCAGAGCACAGGCTCCAGACGCACAGGCTCAGCAACCATGGCTCATGGGCCTAGCCGCTCTGTGGCATGTGGGATCTTCCTGGATCGAGGCACGAACCTGTGTCCCCTGCATCGTCAGGTGGACTCTCAACCACTGTGCCACCAGGGAAGCCCATCAATTTTTTGTATTGACTTTATTCTACAGTCTTGGAAATTTTCTTTGGTAGTTCATTTGTAAATTCTTTTGGATTTTTTTGCATTCACAATTATATCATCTGCAAATAAAGCCAGTTTTATTTCATCCTTCTTATCTTTACATATTTTATTTATTTTTCTTTCTGTAGTGTAGTAGCTAGGACCTCTGCTAAATGTTGAATTGAGCAGTGAAAGTAGACATGTTGGCCTTGCACCCCACCTTAAGGGCTAGTTAACCCTTAACTGTGATGTCAAATGCTTTTCTTACGTCTACTGCAATAATTATAAATTTTCTCCATTATTTTGTTAATTCGGTAGATTGTATTGACTGATTGATTTTTTTTTGCATTGCTGGGATAAAACTTACTTGGTCGTGGTGTGTAATTCTATTTTTTGTACATGGCTGGATCCAAATTGCTACTATTTTGTTAAGAAGTTTTGCATCTATGATCACGAGGTATTTTTGTCTGTACTTTTCTTTTAATGCACTTGTCAGATTTTGGTAGGTAATGCTAGCTTCAACATGAATTGGGAAGGGCTCATTCTTTACTAATTCTTTTAAAAAGTTTGTGTAAGATTCTCTAAATATTTTAATGAAATTTACTATTAGGGCATCAGGGCCTGGTATTTTCTTTTTGGGAAAGCTTTTATTCAGATTCATTTTCTTCAGTAGATATTAGTCACTAAGATTATTTTTGTGTCAGTTTTAGTAACTCAGTAATTTCTTTTAAGAAATTGTTCATTTTCTCTAAATTGTAAAATTTATTGCCAGAAAGTTGTTCGTGATGTCCTTTTATTATTTTTTAATCTGTGTATAATCGTTAGTGGTAATCCTTATTTTTATTTCTATTTTTTGTAATTTATATACTTTTCATTTGTTTAGGTTTGTTCAGGGTTTATCAATTTAATCACTTGAAGGAACCAACTCTTGGCTTTCTTTTTATCGATTGTTCATTTGTTTAAACCTTATTTTCTAATATACATGTATTCAAGCCTCTGAATTTTTCTCTAACTACTGCTTTAGCTGCATCTTATAAACTTCAATATGTTGTGTTTTTATTATTCACCTCAAAATATTTCCCTTCCATTTAGAATTTTTTGCCCCATGTGATATATAGAAGTGTCTTGTTTAATTTCTAAATATTTTGGTATTTTCTAGTTATATTTTCAATGTTGATTTCTATTATATCTTTATCATTAGAAAACATAGTTTGCATTACTTCAATTGTTTAAAATTTATTGAGACATATTTTATGATCCAGCATATGGTCTATTTTTGTAAATATTTCATACATTATGAAAAGAATGTGCATTACCTGAGTATTAGTTGTAATGTTCTATAAATGTCAATTATGTCTATTAAATGTCAATTAGGTTAAATTGCTTGATAGTGTTCAGTATCTTTACTGACTTTTTGTTTGTTTGATCAAACAGACAAGAGAGTAGTATGAAAATTTCTAACTGTGATTATAGATTTGCTTATTTTGCTTTTTGTTTTGTCAATTTTGAACTGACATTTGTTGCATTCCATTTAGGATTTTATGTCATCTAGATGACATTATCTTTTTGTCATTTGAAATTTCCCTCTTTGCTAGAAATACTTATGTCTTGATACCTATTTTATCTCTATTAACATAGCCGTACTGGTCTTATAATTAGTGTTTGCATGGTATATCTTTTTGCATCCTTTTACTTTCAACATAGCTGTCCTTAAGTTCAAAATATGTTTCTTGTAGTCAGCATACAGTTGAGTCTTTTTAAAAATTGTGGTTAGATACACATAACACAAAATGTTCCATCTTAACCAATTTTAAGTTAAGCAGTAATAGGTACATTGACATTTTTGTGCAACAATTACCACAATTCATCTCTAGAATTCTTTTAATTTCGCAGAAATAAAACTCTGTATCCATTGAAAAATAACTTCTCATTCCCCCTTTTCCCAGCCCCTGGCAACCACCATTCTCCTTTCTGTCTCTATGAATCTGACTACGCTAGATATTTCACATCAGTGGAATCATACAATATTTGTCTTTTTATGATGGCTTATTTCACTTAGCCTAATGTTCTCAAGGTTCATCTGTGTTGTAGCATGTGTCAGAATTTTCTTCTTTTTTAAGACTGAAATACGTTCCATTGTAGGTACATACCACATTTTGTTTATCCATTCATCTGTAGATGCACACCTGGGTTGTTTCCACCTTTTGGCTATTGTGAACATATACAAGTATCTCTTCAAAACCTTGTTGTCAGCTTTTTGTGTATATATCCAGAAGTGGAATTGCTATATGGTAATATAATAATTCTATTTTTAATTTTTTGAGGAACTGCCATATTATTTTCCATAGCAGCTGTAACATTTTATATTCTCACCAATGATGTACAAGGGTTTCAATTTCTCTACATCCTCACCAACACTTATTTTCTGTGTTTTTGATAGTAGCTATCCTAATGGATGTGCGGGGGTATCTAATTGTGGTTTTGATTTGCAGTTCTCTAGTGATTAGTAATATTAAGCATCTTTTCGTATCCTTATTGTATTTGTATATCTTTTGGAGAAGTGTCTATTCAAGTCCTTTGCCCATTTTTTAATCAGATGGGTTTTTTTGTTGTTGAATTACATGAGTTCTTTATATATTTTGGATATTAATCCCTTATCAGACATATGATTTGAAGATATTTTTTCTCCTATCATCAGTTGCCTTTTCACTTTGTTTATTGTGTCTTTTGATGCACAAAAGATTTAAATATTTATGTAGGTTTTTAAAAAATGTTTTATAATAACTGTCTTTTAATGGTATTGTTTAATTCCTTTTCATTTCATATAATTACTGATATGATTCAAGTCCACCAACTTGCAATTTCATTCTGTTTGTCTGATCTGTTCTTTGCTCCTCTTCTTCTGCTTTCTTTTTCTTAATCAAGCATTGACTTTTCAAGTGGTTCTCCCTTTTGAAAATTGTCCCAGGGAATACAGTATGTATCTTTAATTTGTAACAGTCGACTTTTAATTAACAACATACTATTTCACAAGCAACATAAAAACCTTCCAATAGTATAATTCCATTTAACCTTCTTATCTTTATGTTATTTTCAAATATTTTACTTCTATATACATAATAAACCCCATAATACTGTGTTATTTTTGTTTTAGATAGGCAGCTGTCTTTTATATTTACCCACATTTAAAATTTTTAGAAATTGAGTGCAAGTTACATGCGGTGAAATGTACATGAACATAGTACTTACCATGTGATTCTCTTTTGTGTTTGGCTTCTTTCACTGCACATAACGTTTTTAACACTTATCCATATTGTTATATACAACAATTATTCTTTTCTTAAGAGTAGAATTCCATTTTACTTGTATACTATAATTTGTTCATTTTGTTGATGGATAGTTCAGATAATTACATTCTTTGATGATTATGAATACAGCTGCTATAAACATTCTTGTTCAAGTCTTTTCGTGGACATAAGATTCCTTTCTCTTGGGAATATAGGAATGGAATTGCTGGAATCATAGGGGAGGCTTATATTTAATTTACCAAAGTCTGCCAGACAGATTTTAAGGTATCTGTGTATGCAACTCCCGCCAGTTATATATGAGCATTCCAGTTGTTCCACACCCTTACCAACACTTGGTTTGTTGATCTTCTTTTAGCTATCCCGGTGGTTGTGCAGTAGAATCTCATGGTGATTTTACTTTGCATTTTCCTGATGACTAATAAGGTTGAGCATCACTTGATGAGCTTACTGACATTTGTATATCTTGGTATGAGTGCTCATTCAAGTCTTTCACAAAATTTTTGGATTATCTTTTTAATTATTTCTGACTTGAAGGAATCAGTTTTATTCTGGATACAAGTTCTTTGTCAGTTTTATTCTGGATACAAAAAATATTGAAAATATTTTTTCCAGTCTGTGATTTGCCTTTTCATTTAATTAACATTGTGTTTGATGAGCAAAAATTTTTAATTTTGAGGAATCCCAATTTATTTATTTTTCTTTCATGACTAATGCTTTTTATGTCCTCATTAATAGATCTGTTCTCTCTCTAAGATTGTGAAGATTTTCTTCTAGAAATTTTATAGTTTTAGCTTTCACATTTAGATTTATGTCAATCTTGAATTAATTTTCATAAGTACTGTAATGTAGAAACCACTGAGGTTTTTTTAACTTAAAAAATTTAATACATGTTTAAAGTAGTTGTTCCTCTGTGTGTGTGTGTGTGTGTGTGTGTGTGTGTGTGTGTGTGTGTGTGATATAAATGAAATATACACTTTTTCTGAAGGTATGAAAGTCAGGGTTTCTTTCTTAGATGGTTTGGAAGAAGTCTGTGCTGGGTTCTATTTATTCTTTTGTTTGCTTAATTTTATGATCTGGATTAATGCCAGTTTACTTTCATCCACTTTTCTAGCCATCATTCAATGGACACTTCCAGTGAGAAAATTTTCTTAAATTATTTTGTAACAGTTTTCTTCCTCCATTTTCTCTCTTTCCTCTGTCTTCCATGTGTCTGACTCATACTCACCTGAGCAGACTGCCAGACAGATTTTAAGGTATCTGTGTATGCAACTCCCGCCAGTTATATATGAGCATTCCAGTTGTTCCACACACTTACCAACACTTGGTTTGTTGATCTTCTTTTAGCTATCCCGGTGGTTGTGCAGTAGAATCTCATGGTGATTTTACTTTGCATTTTCCTGATGACTAATAAGGTTGAGCATCACTTGATGAGCTTACTGACATTTGTATATCTTGGTATGAGTGCTCATTCAAGTCTTTCACAAAATTTTTGGATTATCTTTTTAATTATTTCTGACTTGAAGGAATCAGTTTTATTCTGGATACAAGTTCTTTGTCAGTTTTATTCTGGATACAAAAAATATTGAAAATATTTTTTCCAGTCTGTGATTTGCCTTTTCATTTAATTAACATTGTGTTTGATGAGCAAAAATTTTTAATTTTGAGGAATCCCAATTTATTTATTTTTCTTTCATGACTAATGCTTTTTATGTCCTCATTAATAGATCTGTTCTCTCTCTAAGATTGTGAAGATTTTCTTCTAGAAATTTTATAGTTTTAGCTTTCACATTTAGATTTATGTCAATCTTGAATTAATTTTCATAAGTACTGTAATGTAGAAACCACTGAGGTTTTTTTAACTTAAAAAATTTAATACATGTTTAAAGTAGTTGTTCCTCTGTGTGTGTGTGTGTGTGTGTGTGTGTGTGTGTGTGTGTGTGTGTGATATAAATGAAATATACACTTTTTCTGAAGGTATGAAAGTCAGGGTTTCTTTCTTAGATGGTTTGGAAGAAGTCTGTGCTGGGTTCTATTTATTCTTTTGTTTGCTTAATGTGGCTTTCAAGGTGAGAGTTTGGTGTTTTTCTTTTTAAACAGATATTTAGTTGCTCCAGCATCGTTTATTGAAAATAAAGGTCTTTTGAATTAGGAGCCTATTCAATTTCATTTTCACCTTTGACAAAAATCTGTTGACCTTATTTGCATAGGTCTATTTCTAGATTCTATTATGTTCCATTGCTCTATCTATCTATATTAATGCAACACTATGTAAGATTGCTATATAAATCTTGAAATTTCAAGGCTTGAAATCTGGGGGTATACATCCTACAACTTTCTTCTTCAAAATTTTTTTAACTATCACCATAATTTTTGAAGGATTTTTTTCTGCTTATATAATTATAGGTTGACAGTACTATTCTTTCATCATTTCAAAGATGTCATTGTGTTGTGCTCTGGCTCCCACTATCCAGCCATCATTCTCATTGTTGTTTCTCTGAATGTCATATGTGTCACACTCCTACTCCCTGTTTTCTTTAAAATATTTTTTCTGTTCCTTCCTTCTCCCTTCGTCCTTCCCTCCCTCTCTTTTCCTTCTTTCCTCTCGTCTTCCTTCTCTTTCTTCCTCCTTACTTTTTAGTAGTTTGACTGTCATGTGTCTTAGTATGCTTTTTTTCATTTTTTTGTATTTTTTCCTGCTTGGAGTTTTTGAACTTAATAGATACCAGATTAGTAAATGAATATTTCAAGTGGCTTTTGAATATAGTAACTTGACTGTATATCCTTAGGAGAATATGCTCTCTGGACAAAAAAGAATTTCAAAGAAATAATAAACTTCATCTATTAAGTTCACCATTAGTAATTTGGTACTATAACTCTGAAACTATTACATGTATTTGGTTTAGAAAGCATATAAGTAAATATATTAGTAATATTAGCAGATATGATTTTAAATCTAAGAGGGGAAAAAAGACATAAAACATTTGAAAGATTAAGGGGAAAAACTGTGTTAAATTTAAATTGGAACTGTTAATATTTGGAAAATTTAAATTTCTAGCTCCATTTATTAAAAAAGCCTAGATTCAATGACACATCAGTAACAAAGTTCATACCTAATACCCAGATCTTGGGTTTGTCCTGAAAAGTAAAATGAAAACCACCCCTATGTAATGAATCATGGTGAAAAGGAATAAAATTCATTTTTGATACCTCCCTTTGTCATCACCCAATGCAGACAACCTCAGATTAAAGTGAGTTTTTCTATTACAAGGATCAATGTCTTTCAGGAACGTGATTGTGGGTTTCAGCTGGGAGGAATGGCAGCACCTGACACCCCTGTAGAGGACCCTGTACAGGGACATGATGCTTGAGAACTACAGCCACCTAGCATCTGTGGGTGAGTGTCACTGTCCTGTGTAGGCTTGACTGTGCCTCTCTGACTGATGCCTTTGCTTTCTCTTGCTGACACTAAATGGGGACAAGGGATAGGGGCAGAGAACTTATGAAGTGTATATTGACTGTGTGCTCAAGTTCTCAATTTCACAGTCTCCCTTTGGATACTGAATTTATATTTCTCTCTCACTGGCAAACTTTTTTTTATCTTGCTAACATGCAAAGTGGAAACTTTACTATATGATCCTTAACACCATGTCTGAGGTGGTTTCTCATCAACAGGATCTTCAGTTCCAAAATCATATATGATCTTCAAGTTGGAGCAAGAAGATCCAGGAATGTTTGAAGGGAAAATTCCAAGTGATCTCTGCTCAGGTGAGTATGAGTCAGACACATGGAAGACAGAGGAAAGAGAGAAAATGGAGGAAGAAAACTGTTACAAAATAATTTAAGAAAATTTTCTCACTGGAAGTGTCCATTGAATGATGGCTAGAAAAGTGGATGAAAGTAAACTGGCATTAATCCAGATCATAAAATTAAGCAAACAAAAGAATAAATAGAACCCAGCACAGACTTCTTCCAAACCATCTAAGAAAGAAACCCTGACTTTCATACCTTCAGAAAAAGTGTATATTTCATTTATATCACACACACACACACACACACACACACACACACACACAGAGGAACAACTACTTTAAACATGTATTAAATTTTTTAAGTTAAAAAAACCTCAGTGGTTTCTACATTACAGTACTTATGAAAATTAATTCAAGATTGACATAAATCTAAATGTGAAAGCTAAAACTATAAAATTTCTAGAAGAAAATCTTCACAATCTTAGAGAGAGAACAGATCTATTAATGAGGACATAAAAAGCATTAGTCATGAAAGAAAAATAAATAAATTGGGATTCCTCAAAATTAAAAATTTTTGCTCATCAAACACAATGTTAATTAAATGAAAAGGCAAATCACAGACTGGAAAAAATATTTTCAATATTTTTTGTATCCAGAATAAAACTGACAAAGAACTTGTATCCAGAATAAAACTGATTCCTTCAAGTCAGAAATAATTAAAAAGATAATCCAAAAATTTTGTGAAAGACTTGAATGAGCACTCATACCAAGATATACAAATGTCAGTAAGCTCATCAAGTGATGCTCAACCTTATTAGTCATCAGGAAAATGCAAAGTAAAATCACCATGAGATTCTACTGCACAACCACCGGGATAGCTAAAAGAAGATCAACAAACCAAGTGTTGGTAAGTGTGTGGAACAACTGGAATGCTCATATATAACTGGCGGGAGTTGCATACACAGATACCTTAAAATCTGTCTGGCAGACTTTGGTAAATTAAATATAAGCCTCCCCTATGATTCCAGCAATTCCATTCCTATATTCCCAAGAGAAAGGAATCTTATGTCCACGAAAAGACTTGAACAAGAATGTTTATAGCAGCTGTATTCATAATCATCAAAGAATGTAATTATCTGAACTATCCATCAACAAAATGAACAAATTATAGTATACAAGTAAAATGGAATTCTACTCTTAAGAAAAGAATAATTGTTGTATATAACAATATGGATAAGTGTTAAAAACGTTATGTGCAGTGAAAGAAGCCAAACACAAAAGAGAATCACATGGTAAGTACTATGTTCATGTACATTTCACCGCATGTAACTTGCACTCAATTTCTAAAAATTTTAAATGTGGGTAAATATAAAAGACAGCTGCCTATCTAAAACAAAAATAACACAGTATTATGGGGTTTATTATGTATATAGAAGTAAAATATTTGAAAATAACATAAAGATAAGAAGGTTAAATGGAATTATACTATTGGAAGGTTTTTATGTTGCTTGTGAAATAGTATGTTGTTAATTAAAAGTCGACTGTTACAAATTAAAGATACATACTGTATTCCCTGGGACAATTTTCAAAAGGGAGAACCACTTGAAAAGTCAATGCTTGATTAAGAAAAAGAAAGCAGAAGAAGAGGAGCAAAGAACAGATCAGACAAACAGAATGAAATTGCAAGTTGGTGGACTTGAATCATATCAGTAATTATATGAAATGAAAAGGAATTAAACAATACCATTAAAAGACAGTTATTATAAAACATTTTTTAAAAACCTACATAAATATTTAAATCTTTTGTGCATCAAAAGACACAATAAACAAAGTGAAAAGGCAACTGATGATAGGAGAAAAAATATCTTCAAATCATATGTCTGATAAGGGATTAATATCCAAAATATATAAAGAACTCATGTACACCGCCCCTCCCGGGAGCTCGTGCAGCCTGCCACTGCCGGGGCCCCGGGATCCAGGGACAGCTTCCCTGGGAGAACGCGTGGCGAGCCTCGGGCCAGTGCAGCGTCACGCCGGCCTCTGCCGCCGCGGGCTCACCCCACATCCGTGCCCCTCCCTCCCCCCGGCCTGTGCCAGAGCCCCTGAATCAGCTGCTCCTTTAACCCCGTCCTGTCTGAGCGAAGGGCAGACGCCCTCGGACGACCTACACGCAGAGGCGGGGCCAAGTCCAAAGCTGAACCCCAGGAGCTGTGCGAACAAAGAGGAGAGGGGGAGGTCTCTCCCAGCAGCCTCAGAAGCAGCGGATTAAAGCTCCACAATCAACTTGAAGTGCCCTGCATCAGCGGAAAACCTGAATAGACAGCGAAATATCCCAAGTTGAGGAGGTGGACTTGGGGAGCAAGATATACTATTATTTTCCCCTTTTTTCTTTTTGTGAGTGTGTATGTGTGTGCTGCTGTGTGAGATTTGGTCTGTAGAGCTTGGTTTCCACCATTTGTCCTATGGTTAGACCGACCCGTTTTTTGTTTTTCTAATAGAAATTTTTCTTCTTAATAATTATTTTTTTAATTTTTTTATTTTTCAGTTTAATAACTATATTTTATCCTACTTTATTTTGTCTTCTCCCTTTCTT
>NC_041222.1:83035453-83035806 GCF_002837175.3 Physeter macrocephalus
GCTAATTAATGAATTTGGTAAAGTAGCAGGATACAAAATTAATGCACAGAAATCTCTGGCATTCTTATACACTAATGATGAAAAATCTGAGAGTGAAATTAAGAAAACACTCCCATTTACCATTGCAACAAAAAGAATAAAATATCTAGGAATAAACCTACCTAAGGAGACAAAAGATTTGTATGCAGAAAACTATAAGACACTGATGAAACAAATTAAAGATGATACAAATAGGTGGAGAAATATACCGTGTTTTGGATTGGAAGAATCAACATTGTGAAAATGACTCTATTACCGAAAGCAATCTACAGATTCAATGCAATCCCTATCAAACTACCACTGGCATTTTTTAC
>NC_041222.1:83036805-83051594 GCF_002837175.3 Physeter macrocephalus
CTTTTTATGGCTGAGTAATATTCCATTGTATATATGTGCCACATCTTCTTTATCCATTCATCTGTTCATTGCAGCTCTATTTACAATAGGCAGGACATGGAAGCAACCTAAGTGTCCATCAACAGATGAATGGATAAAGAAGATGTGGCACATATATACAATGGAATATTACTCAGCCATAAAAAGAAATGAAACTGAGTTATTTGTAATGAGGTGGATAGACCTGGAGTCTGTCATACAGAGTGAAGTAAGTCAGAAGGAGAAAAACAAATACTGTATGCTAACACATATATATGGAATCTAAGAAAAAAAATGTCATGAAGAGATTAGTGGTAGGATGGGAATAAAACACAGACCTACTAGAGCATGGACTTGAGGACATGGGGAGGGGGAAGGGTAAGCTGTGACGAAGTGAGAGAGTGGCAGGGACATATATGCACTACCAAATGTAAATTAGATAGCTAGTGGGAAGCTGCCGCATAGCACAGGGAGATCACCTCTGTGCTTTGTGACCATGAGAGGGGTGGGATAGGGAGGGTGGGAGGGAGGGAGACACAAGAGGGAAGAGATATGGGAACATATGTATATGTATAACTGATTCACTTTGTTGTAAAGGAGAAACTAACACACTATTGTAAAACAGTTATACTCCAATAAAGGTGTTAAAAAAAAAAAAAAGAAGATCAACAAACCAAGTGTTGGTAAGGGTGTGGAACAACTGGAATGCTCATATATAACTGGCGGGAGTTGCATACACAGATACCTTAAAATCTGTCTGGCAGACTTTGGTAAATTAAATATAAGCCTCCCCTATGATTCCAGCAATTCCATTCCTATATTCCCAAGAGAAAGGAATCTTATGTCCACGAAAAGACTTGAACAAGAATGTTTATAGCAGCTTTATTCATAATCATCAAAAAATGTAATCATCTGAAATGTCTATAAGTAATGTAATTAGCATTTTGAAATTTTATGAACAGAGAGAAGAGAGAAAATGGAGGAAGAAGACTGTTACAAAATAATTTCAGAAAATTTTCTCACTGAAAATGTCCATTGAATGATGGCTAGCAAAGTGGATGAAAGTAAACTGACTTTAATCCAGATCATAAAATTTCAAAATGCTAATTACAAAAGAATATCTGTAAAGCTTCCTAAGAGGAAGAGAAAAGAACATAAATAAGAGAACTGCAACCAAATTGGCTTTAGACTTCAACAGCAATAATGGAACATAGAAGATAATAGAGTAATACCTTCAAAAATTTGTGGGAAAATTATTTCCAACCTAGAATTTTTCTACCATACAAAACTTTTAATTATGTTTTGGTATACAATACCAATATTTCAGACATGCATGGTCTCAAAAGAATTTATCTTCTATTCACAATTCTATCAGGAAACTACTGGAAAAAGAAAACATGGAATCAAAGTATCAGGATCCAGCAAACAACCTAAGTGAGGGAATCCAAGGCAAGAAGGAGGAGGTAGATCCCGTGGCCACAGTTGTGCAGGAGTTCTAGAGAGCTTTCACTGCAGATTGGAGCAGCTCAGAATAAACACCTTCGAAAATATGAAACTGTCAAAATCAGTGTTATTGTTATTGTTAGGAATTCACAGAAAAAAGACCTTTGAAGGTAGTATGAAAAAGTTAGGAAAAATTATTATTTCAGAGCATGGTACACTAATTTCTCTTGGTTACATACCCTAACACACATGTTTTGAATAAGTAGTCAAGAAGAAGAAAAGCAAGCTAAGTGGTGCAGAGGGGCATTTGTATATACACAAACTTGCAATAAACCTGACTTTGTACAGAATAATTAGTATTCTGATCCTACTGGAACAGAATATATTTGTGGGTACTAGTGAAATACTGTAGTTAACTGGATTTATTGGCCTAAGAGTGTTACAGATGGGCTTTGAGCACAGGAATTATGTATATAATTTGAATATTGTGGCAGCACAGACTAGTTAGGTTATTACTGGTTGATTTGTTTGTTTTGAGGAAATGAGAATAAAATTTGAGAAAAGCCTAAGTTTATAATAGTCACAGTAAGTGGAAGCATTAAGTGTCAAGATTTAATATTAGCGTTAAAGGGAGATGTGGTTTCAGAGGCAAGAAAAGAAGTATCTAGGGATGAAGACAATAGGGGAAGGAAGTAATGATCAATACAAATTCGGAGAACAGGAGCTATAATAGGATAAGACATTGATGGTTTTCACAATTGCTTATTAAGCACCAACTAACTAACTTGGTCTGCCAAGCCCCAGACCAGCAATCAGAAGAGTAATACATCTGATTGTGGGCTGCATAGCTTGGCTTCTGTCTGATTTTATATGTCTTGTTGAGCCATGTTTATCTTCCTTCTCCTTTCAGATGAAGAATTTAGATTTGAAACCACAAAAGTGGGAATTTCTGAAGAATATTTCTTCCCTTTTGAGAAGTTGGATCATTTCACAAGGGATGCTTTGCTTTGCTCCATTTTAGAAAATTAACAAATTGTGGCAAATCAAGGCAAATTTTAAGTCAACTTAGAGGTGGTAATTCAGAACTTAGTATCCATCAGAGAAATTACACTCAGTTAAAACCTTATTAGTGTTCTAAATGTTTGAAAGCATTCTCTCAGAAACTCATCTTGTAAGACATCTGTTAATTCATATTGGTGAGAAACCTTATGACAGCAAAAGATGTGAGAAAGCCTTCAGAAGTAAGACAACATTCATTATACATCAGAGGGAAATAAATATGGGAGATAAAGCCAATGAATGTACAGAATGTGGAAAAGGTTTTTCTCATAAGGTAGATCTCAACACACATCAGAAAATTCACACTTGGGAGAAACCCTATGAATGTGCTGAATGTGGGAAAAACTTCTCATGTAAGCTAGATCTCTGCAAGCCCTGGACAATTCATACTGGAGAGAAACACTATGAATGTACCAAATGTAGATAAGCTTTCTCCCTAAAAGCACCCCTCATCAGGCATCAGAAAATTCATACCGGAGAGAAACCCTGTGAATGTAATGAATGTGGGAAAGCTTTCAGATTGAAGCCAGAACTCATCAGACATCAGAAGGTTCATTCTGAGGAGAAAGCCTATGAGAGTACTCTATGTTGGAAAGGCTTCTCCCAGAAAGGACACCTCATTAAGCATCAGTTAATTCATACTGGTGAAAAACCACATGAATGTAAATAGTGTAGAAGACCCTTCAGAAGTAAAACAGTACTTACTATTCATCAGAAGATTCATACTGGGAAGATACCCCATGAATGTGCAGAATGTAGAAAAGCCTTATCTTGTAAGGCAGGTCCCAAGACACATCAGAAAAGTCATACTGGGGAGAAGCCCCATGAATGTATTGAATATTGGAAAGCCTTCAGCAGGAAATCAAAACTCATCCGATGTCAGAGGATTCATTCTGAAGAGAAAACCCATGAGTGTAATGAAAGTTAGAAAGCCTTCTCTCAGCAATCATACCTCATTAATACATAGTGGTGAGAAGCACCATGAATATAATTATGGGAGACAATTCATTAGGAAGGAATAACTCATTAGACAGAAGAATATTTGTGTTGAAGAAAATCCGTCTGAACATACTGGATGCTGAAAAGTCTTTTCCTGTAATGCACAATTTGTTAAGGATCATTTAATTCATACTAGTGAAAAACCTCATTAAAGCAATTAATATGGAGAAGACTGAAAAGCCAGAACTCACACATAAGAGGATGCTTAACACAGGATGGCTTTTGCATGGCAGTGAGAGCTAATTACACATTATAGAACTCCCACAAGGGAGAAAAACCTATAAATTTACTGAATGTGGAACAGTGAACAATATGGCTGAGGTCTTCTTAAACTAGAAAATTCGTACAAAGAGGAAGCTATTATGTTGATATATTTTAAAAGCATTTTTGGGGGCTCCCCTGGTGGCGCAGTGGTTGCGCGTCCACCTGCCGATGCAGGGGAACCGGGTTCGCGCCCCGGTCTGGGAGGATCCCACATGCCGCGGAGCGGCTGGGCCCGTGAGCCATGGCCGCTGAGCCTGCGCGTCCGGAGCCTGTGCTCCGCAACGGGAGGGGCCACAGCAGAGAGAGGCCCGCATACCACAAAAAAAAAAAAAAAAAAAAAGCATTTTTGTAGAAATTCTTGTTAGGCATGTAATTCCAAATTTTTATGGAAAACTAAGGAAAGCAATTTAAAATCACAATTGTGTTCACTGGGGAGTATGAAGCTTGGGAAAGTGAAAACAAATGGAACTACACAGTAACCAACTTCATATATGGATGGTTCCAAATAATGTAGTGTTTATCAGTATGCTGCTGAATACATTATATAAAACTAAAACTAAACTAAAACTATCATAATGCAGGGAATTTCTTATGTAAATTTAATGTGATTCTGACAATAAATTTTTTCTTCTCTGGAGTACGTACAATTCTTTTTTTAATATTAAACCCATTTTATTGATGAGGAAATTAAGGTTATATAACTTACGATGTAACTTGAGAAAGAGGGAAAAAGTCAGCGTGACTTCAAAACACTTAACCTCTATACTATAATGAGTTGTTTTTTATTTTTAAATTGAGATATAATAAACATATAAAATTGTATTAGTTTTAGGTGTACAACATAATGATTTGATATTTATACATATTGCAAAATGATCACCACAATAAGTCTAGGTAACATCTGTCACCACACATAGCTACAAAAATTTTTTTCTTGTGATGAGAAATTTTAAGATCAACTCTCTTAGTGACTTTCAAATATACAATAAAGTGCTATTTACTATAGTTACCATGCTGTACACTACATGACATTTATTTTATAACTGGAATTTTGTACCTTATGACATCCTTCACTCATTTTACCCACCCACCCTCTCCTCTGGCAACGACCAATCTGTTCTCTGTATATATGAGTTCCATTTTTTTTGTTTGTTTTTAGATTCCAGGTATAAGTAGATCACACAGTATCTTTCTCTGACTTATTTCACTTAACATAATGCCCTTAGGGTGCATCCTTGTTGGCAAAAAGGGCAGGATTTCTTTCTTTTTATGGCTGAATAATTTTCCATTGTGTATATCACATTTTCTTTATTCACTCATTATCAGCAGACACGTAGATTTTCTCCACATTTTGGCTATTGTAAATAAATGCTGCAATGAACACAGGGGTGTAGATATCTTTTCAAGTCAGTGTTTAATTTTCTTAGGATAAATACCCAGAAGTGGAATTGCTGGATTACATGGTATTTCTATTTTTAATTTTTTGAGGAAACTCCATGCTGTTCTCCATAGTGGCTGCAAAAATTTACATTCCCACCAACAGTGCACAAGGATTTTCCTTGAGGATGTGGAGCAAAGGGAATCCCTGTGCACTGTTGGTGGCAATGTAAATAGGTTTAGCCACTACAGATAATACTAGATAGGTTACACAAAAATTTAAAAATAGAACTATCACAGGATCCAGCAATCCCACTTCTGGGTATTTATTTAAAGAATGAAAACAGTAATTCAAAGAGATAACTGCACCCCCATGTTCATTGCAGCATTATTCACAATAGCCAAGATATGGAAACAACCTTAGTGTCCGTTGATGGATGAATGAATATATACATATATGTATATCTAAGTATATCTCAATTTTTCAGCATAAAAAGAATGAAATCTTGTCATCTGCAACAACATGAATGGACTTCAAGGGCATTATGTTAGGTGAAATAAGTCAGACAGAGAAAGTCAAATACCGTATGATCTCTCTTATATGTAGACTGACTATAAAATAAATATAAACACACAACACACACACACACAGACACACACACACAGACACACACACCAAACACCAAGCTAATAGACACAGAGAACAAATTGGAGGCAGGGGGTGGGAGGTAAATTGTTTTTGTTTTTAGCTAAAATAAATTTTATACATAAATGCAATGAATGAACAAGCCAATGAATATAGTATTCCTAACTTAATGGTACCTAATAAATACAAATATCTACTATTAAATTTTAAAAAGCACATTTTCAGCCATCATTTATTAAATTGTCTTTTTTTTAAAAACATCTTTATTGGAGTATAATTGCTTTACAATGGTGTGTTAGTTTCTGTTGTATAACAAAGTGAATCAGCTATATGTATACATATATCCCCATATCCCCTCCCTCTTGCGCTTCCCTCCCACCCTCCCTATCCCACCCCTCTAGGTGGTCACAAAGCACCGAGCTGATCTCCCTGTGCTATGCGGCTGCTTCCAACTAGCTATCTATTTTACGTTTGGTAGTATATATAAGTCTATGCCACTCTCTCACTTCGTCCCAGCTTACCCTTCCCCCTCCCCATGTTAAATTGTCTTTTTATTTCTCCTCAGCCACAGCACAGCTCACATAGGCTGTCAAGCTTCAGCCTCAAATATACATTCTCTTCAGTCTCTTCTCAACTTTGGGCAACACAGAGCATTTGTGAAGAATCCTGACCAAAGGGATCCAAGACCACTAAGTTTGGGGCCCCCTCTGTCACATGGCTGGACCTGGGGATCCCTGGAGCACAGTCCCTCCTGACCAGGTAGAGCATGAGTGAGAAAGCATTCCTGCTTTATTTCTTTGTATTAGTATATCTAATGCCATGTCTCTCCATTCATTTTGGTGACATATGTACATGGAAAATAAAAATGTTCTTCTCTCTCAACTTTCACTGTCATTGAATGAATTGTTAAATCTTAATTTAGTATTCAAACTCTTAACTTGAATTTTTAAAGCATTTATGTCTGTTATTACACATCAGACTGTCATGAATCTGGGTTTTTAAAATCTGAAGCATATATCATTTGGGGTCCTTCTTTCAAGAATCCAGAAATAGGTACAAAATTGAAATATTTAGAAAACCACAAGTTAAACATTTTAAAAAACCACAAATGCCAACATATGTAGTAACATTTAACTTCCTAAGACATCTAATAGTTGCCACTGTACATTGGCTGCACAATTTTTTCCTTTTTTACAAAACAACTTTATTGAGGTATTATTTACATGTCATGAAATTCACCCATTTTTAGTATACAATTCAATGAATTTTAGTAACTATAACAAATTGTGCAGCCATTAACACAATTCAGTTTTAGAACATTTCCATAACCCCAACAAGATTCCCTTGCCCACTTGCAGGCCCTGACAACAACTAATCTACTTTCTGTCTCAATTGATTTGATGTCTGGACTTTTCATACAAATGCAGTTGTACAATATGTGGGGTCTTCTGTGTCTGGCTTCTTTCACTTATCATAATGTTTTTGAGATTCATCCATGCTTTAGCATGTACCAGTACATCATTCTTTTTAATTACCAAATAATATTCCATTGTATGAATATACCACATTTTCCTTGTCCATTCATTAGTTAATGAACATTTGTGTTGTTTTCACTTATTGACATTTATAAATAATAATACTGTAAACGTTCATGTACAAGTTTTTGTGTGGTTAGATATTTTCATTTATTGTGTACAGATACCTAGGAGTGGAATTGTGGGGTCATATGGTAAATTTATCATATTTATCTTTAAGGATGCCCCCCACATTCTAGTAGAATTATTTATTCTTTTGTCCTACCTTCTACACCAGTCTGGGAATACCTTGAGAGCAGGAACCAGGCTTCACTCATGATTGTTTCCCCCATTATGCCTTGTTTATTGTTTGGTAAATGAACAATGGGTTCTGTCCAATCACTCTGATGCAGGAAAGAAAACAATGTTACTCAAGCCTGGGCTCTGAAGTGTGAGGCTGAGGCACATAATGGGCCAACAAGAAATTGAGGATCAGCAAGAGAAGTATAGGAAACTATGCTCAATTGCATTATTGTTGCCAATTCTTCAACCCTCTCCGTATCTCTGCTCTTTGCTGTGTGACTTTCCATATGCTTCCACTGAAGGTACAGTCTGTTTCTCTGCCCCACTGATGTTGGGCATGGTCATATGACTTGCTCTTGCCAATGAGGTAGGCACAAGTGACAGTGTACCAGCCCTGAGACTAAGCTTAACAGTCATGTGTTTCTACTGCCCCTCCAGAAGCTTCTGTCATCATTATGATAAGAACTTGTCCTGGGTAGCCCTGTCATCTAGGGAGGATGAGAGAGACACATGGAAAAGACCTATATGTAATTTGTGCTTGGATCCAGTCGAGCCTGGACCAGCTGACTCCCAGCCAACCTATAGACCTAAGAATGAGAATAAATTATGGTTCTGTTAAGCTACTGAGTTTTGGGGTGTTTCATTATACAGGATTAGTTTGGCAATTGTTGACTGATATAGAAACCAAATAAAGATTATCCTACACAGGTATAAAGCCAGGATACTTCAGACTTGGCATTCTGAATGTAGATCTCATTGGCACAGAAGTGGAAGCTAGAACATACGCCAACAGAAATGGATAAAGACAGAGTGGTTAGGTGAGTGCTTGTCAGTTGAAGAGATTGAGAAGTGTGTGGAAGGCCAATAATAATATTTTATATTAATACATTATATATAATATAAATATTATTATACCAACAGTTATCCTTCATGGATCAAAATGCTAGGCACTGTGGTAGAAACTTTAGCAGACATTTTTCATTTATTCCTTACAATATTCTTGCTATTAGAAAATGAGGGGCTTCCCTGGTGGCGCAGTGGTTGAGAGTCCGCCTGCCGATGCAGGGGACGCGGGTTCGTGCTCCGGTCCGGGAAGATCCCACATGCCGCGGAGCGGCTAGGCCCGTGAGCCATGGCCGCTGAGCCTGTGCGTCTGGAGCCTGTGCTCCGCAACGGGAGAGGCCACAACAGTGAGAGGCCCGCGTACAACAAAAAAAAAAAAAAAAAAAAAAAATAGAAAATGAGGGTAAGCGGGAATTCCCTGGCGGTCCAGGCGTTAGGACTTGGTGCTTTCACCGCCGTGGCGCCAGGGTTCAATCCCTGGTTAGGGAACTAAGTTTCTGTAAGCCACACGGTGTAGCCAAAAAAAAAAAAAAAAAAAAAGAGGGTAATCAAGCACTGAGAAGAGTTATAAATAACTATCTTTGGTCAGATACCTGGCAAGGAGCTGAATTTGAACCCATAAATTTAAACCCAGGTACTCCAAAGCCAGTGGACTGGGCTGTCTCCCTGTGTATGTGCACATGTAAGGCAAACAGACTATTTAACGCTAGTACTTTAGAATGTGGGGGTACTTCCTGAAATATAGAAGACATAAATTGATACTTACCAGCTCAAGAAGGGAAGAGAGGTTTTGGTAAGTAATAAGTCCTTAATATGTTATGCAAGAAAATGAAGTTATCTGAGAAGTTAATTGAGCATTTTTGGTTTAATATCAGTAGAGTCAGGTCTAGGCTGGATAAACTGTCCCATCCATCCATCCATCCGAGTTGTGTTCCCAAGGCGGCTGTCTAACCCTGATTTGCAGTTTTTTGGTTTTGTCAAGCACTGACATTTCCACTTCTCTTGCCTATGCTACAAATTTGTGATATGATTTCTATACTCCCAACTCCACCCCATTATCTTCTACTCTTATCTGCTTTTACAGCCCTCCACAGACCCCTTGATACTTATCCTTGATAGTGTAAAGAGATTATTAAGGTTATTAGGAACAACATTTTAATTTTATTTATTTTTGGCTGTGTTGGGTCTTCGTTTCTGTGCACGGGCTTTTCTCCAGTCCCGGTGAGCGGGGGCCACTCCTCATCGTGGTGCACAGGCCTCTCACTGTCACAGCCTCTCTTGTTGCGGAGCACAAGCTACAGACGCGCAGGCTCAGTAGTTGTGGTTCACGGGCCCAGTTGCTCCGTGGCATGTGGGATCCTCCCAGATCAGGGCTCGAACCCGTGTCCCCCGCATTGGCAGGCAGACCCTCAACCACTGCGCCACCAGGGAAGCCCAGGAACAACATTTGGAGTTGGGAGACAGGGGCATTTAAAATGGAACGCTGAGTTTCATTAGTAGTTTGGCATCTGCCACCTGGAACTTTTTTTCCTTTGAATCCTCCTCAGTCCAGATCAGCAACTGGAAAATGTTGCTGATGCCTGATACCTTTATTTAGAATATTCTTTTTTCATGTACCTGCTTGGAAGCTTATATTAATGTCATCTTCTTATTCTCCTTAAGGTCTGCTCTTTGGAAGATCCACAGACCTCTCTAGATTGAAAAGCTGTTGTGTGCTGGATAGTAGGCATTTATAAACTGCCTAGTGTGTGCAGTGTGCTGTGCTTGGTGCTCTCTGCTTACAGTATAGAAGCTTAAAATCTCTTAGCCTATAGCATAGAAGCTTTAAATGTCCAGATTCTTGTCATATACTGATGTAAAACAACAGGGAAGAAAACCTTTGATCTGTGGAGGCAGCTTGCTCAAATGCACATAAACATGTCTTTCTCTCATGATGGTAATGATAAATGGTGTCTAGTAGTTCATAATGTCCTTTCACAAAGTCACAGCAGGGCTTCTCAACCTTGGCACTATTAATATTTGGGGCCAGATAATTCTTTGTTGTGGGGAGCCATCCTGTGCACTGTAGGATGTTTAGCAGCATCCCTAGCCTCTACTCACTTAGATGTGAGCAGCCCCCCCCACCAACCAGTTTTGACAACCAAAAAAGTCTCCAGACTTTGCCAAATGCTCCCTTCCCTGGGGGGCATTATCACCTCTAGTTGAGAATCACTGCCTCACATAATTCTCAGAACAATTCTATTTTTCTAGAAAGATGGAGTAGATGTACTTTTTCCCTGTTCATTCCTCTAAGTACAACTAAATCCCTGGAAATTACAAATAAATCAAACATAAGAAGGCTCTGAAATGTGGAGAGAAGAAGGCAGAAAGACAACGGTTCTTGGGACCTAAGGAGTCTGCACTTACTTTCAGTGTGTGGGAGGTGGGGTTTCCCCACACCATCATGCAATTCTTTTTTTTTTTGGTAATTAATTAATTAATTAATTTTGGGCTGTGTTGGGTCTTCATTGCTGCGTGCGGGCTTTCTCTAGTTGGCGAGTGGGGGCTACTCTTCGTTGTGGTGTGCGGGCTTCTCATTGTGGTGGCTTCTCTTGTTGCGGAGTACGGGCTCTGGGCACGCAGGCTTCAGTAGTTGCAGCATGTGGGCTCAGTAGTTGTGGCTTGTGGGCTCCAGAATGCAGGCTTAGCAGTTGTGGTGCATGGGTTCAGTTGCTCTGTGGGATGTGGGATCTTCCCGGACCAGGGCTTGAACCCGTGTCCCCTGCATGGCAGGCGGATTCTTAACCACTGGGCCACCAGGGAAGTCCCCCATCATGCAATTCTTGGACACCAGCTGGGTGTCCTACAATTCAACTCAATTCTGACACTGTTTACCTGGAGATAGCTTTAGATTCCACATGTTAATGGCTCAGATCCACAAGACTGATCCCTTCACTTCAGATGCCAATCTCAAGTTCAAATTGTCATCTGGGCTTCTGATAGGATATAGATTCCAATGACCCCTTCCTTGGGTTTGATAAATTTGCTAGAGCTGCTCACAGAACTCAAGAGAAACATTTTGTTTATAGGATTACCAGGTTATTATAAAAGGATATAATTCAGGAACAGCCAGATGGAAGAGATGCATAGGGCAAGGTATGGGGGACAAATGAGGAGCTTCCATGCCCTCTCTAGGTGTGCCACTCTCCCCACATCTCCGAGTATTCACCATCCCAGAAGCTCTCTGAACCTTGCCCTTTGGGCTGTTACAGAGGCCTCGTTACATGGGCATGATTGATTAAATCACTGGCCACTGGTGATTGAACTCAATCTCCAGCCCCTCTCCACTCCCTGGAAGTTGGGGGTGGGGTGCGGGTGGAACTGAAAATTCCAACCCTCTAATCACATGGTTGGTTCTCCTGGCAACCAGTCCTCATCCTTAGCCATTGTCCAAAAGTCACCTTATTAACATAACAAGAGACACCTTTATCTTTCATTACAGGAAATTACAAGGATTTTAGGAGCTCTGTGCCAGAAATAGGGACAAAGACTAAATATATGTTCATTATAAATCACAATATCACAGGACCCAAGGAACAAAATGGTAGTCGGTTCTTTGGGTTTTCTTTTTGCCTTGTATATCCTAGACATAGAGCTGAAGGAGCCAACAATCCAGGAAAGCCACAGGGTGCAGACAGAAAAAAAAATGCCCCCCAAAATCTCTAGTCAAAATGCTAGGGGGGAGCTTCAAGATGGCAGAAGAGTAAGACGTGGAGATCACCTTCCTCCCCACAAATACATCAGAAGTACATCTACATGTGGAACAACTCCTACAGAACACCTATTGAATGCTGGCAGAAGACCTGAGACCTCCCAAAAGGCAAGAACTCCCCACGTACCTGGGTAGGGCAAAAGAAAAAAAGAAAAAACAGAGACAAAAGAATAGGGACGGGACCTGCACAAGTGGGAGGGAGCTGTGAAGGAAATGTTTCCACACACTAGAAGCCCCTTCACGGGTGGAGACTGTGGGTGGAGGAGGGGGGGAGGCTTCACAGCCACGGAGGAGAGCACAGCAACAGGGGTACAGAGGGCAAAGCGTAGAGATTCCCGCATGGAGGATAGGTGTCAACCAGCACTCACCAGCCCAAGAGGTTGTCTGCTTGCCTGCCGGGGCGGGTGGGGGCTGGGAGCTGAGGCTCGGGCTTCGGAGCTCAGACCCCAGGGAGAGGACTGGGGTTGGCTGGATGAACACAACCTGAAGGGGGAAAGTGCACAACAGCTAGCCGGAAGGGAGTCGGGAAAAAGTCTGGAACTGCCGAAGAGGCAAGAGACTTTTTCTAGCCTCTTTGTTTCCTGTTGCGTGAGGAGAGGGCTGCTTAAAGGAGCTCCAGAGACAGGTGTGAGCTGTGGCTATCAGTGTAGACCCCAGAGACGGGCATGAGATGCTAAGGCTGCTGCCGCCGCCACCAAGAATCCTGTGTGCAAGCACAGGTCACTATCCACACCTCCCGTCCAAGAGCCTGTGCAGCCCGCCACTGCCAGGGTGCCGTGATTCAGGGACAACTTCCCGGGGAGAACACACGGCGTGCCTAAGGCTGTTGCAATGTCATGCGGGGCTCTGCCACCGCAGGCTCGCCCTGCATTCCGTACCCCTCCCTCCCCCCAGCCTGAGTGAGCCAGAGCCCCTGATCAGCTGCTCCTTTAACCACATCCTATCTGAGCGAAGAACAGACACCCTCAGGCGACCTACATGCAGAGGCGGGGCCAAATCCAAAGCTGAACCCCAGGAGCTGTGTGAACAAAGAAGAGAAAGGGAACTCTCTCCCAGCAGCCTCAGGGGCAGTGGATTAAATCTCCACAGTCAACTTGATGTACACTACAACTGTGGAATAACTGAATAGACAACGAATCATCCCAAATTGAGGAGGTGGACTTTGGGAGCAACGATATATATATATTTTTTCCTTTTTCTCTTTTTGTGAGTGTGTATGTGTATGATTCTGTGTGTGATTTTGTCTGTATAGCTTTGCTTTTACCATTTGTCCTAGGGTTCTGTTAGTTTTTTGTGTTTTTTTAGTATACTTTTTAGCGCTTGTTATCATTGGTGGATTTGTGTTTTGGTTTGGTTGCTCTCTTCTTTCTTTTTGTTTTAATTACATTAAAAATATTTTTCAATAATTATTTTAATAACTTTATTTTACCTTCTTCTTTCTTTCTTTCTTTTTTATTCTCCCTTTGATTCTGAGATGTGTGGATGACAGGCTCTTGGTGCTCCAGCCAGGTGTCAGGGCTGTGCCTCTGAGGTGGGAGAGCCAAGTTCAGGACATTGGTCCACAAGAGACCTCCCAGCTCCACGTAATATCAAACGGCAAAAATCTCCCAGAGATCTCCATCTCAACACCAAGACCCAGCTCCACTCAACAACCAGCAAGCTCCAGTGCTGGACACCCTATGCCAAACAACTAGGAAGACAGGAACACAACCCCACCCATTAGCAGAGAGGCAGCCTAAAATCATAATAAGGCCACAGACACCCCAAAACACACCACCAGACATGGAGCTGCCCACCAGAAAGACAAGATCCAGCCTCATCCACCAGAACACAGGCAATAGTCCCCTCCACTAGGAAGCCTACACAGCCCACTGAACCAAACATAGCCACTGGAGGCAGACACCAAAAACAAAAGAACTATGAACCTGCAGCCTGTGAAAAGGAGACCCCAAACACAGTGAGTTAAGCAAAATGAGAAGACAGAAAAACATACAGCAGATGAAGGAGGAAGGTAAAAAACAATCAGACCTAACAAATGAAGAGGAAATAGGCAGTCTACATGCAAAAGAATTCAGAATAATGATAGTAAAGATGATACAAAATCCTGGAAATAGAATGAAGACAAGAAACATGTATTAAGGACCTAAAAGAACTAAAGAGCGAACAGTGATGAACAACACAATAAATGAAATTAAAAATTCTCTACAATCAATAGCAGAATAACTGAGGCAGAACGGAAAAGTGACCTGGAATTTAAATTGTGGAAATAACTACTGCAGAGCAGAATAAAGAAAAAAAAAGAAAAGAATTGAGGACAGTCTCAGAGACTTCTGGGACAATATTAAATACACCAACATTCGAATTATAGGCACGCCAGAAGAAGAAGAGAAAAAGAAAGGGACTCAGAAAATATTTGAAGAGATTATAGTTGAAAACTTTCCTAATATGGGTAAGGAAATAGTCAATCAAGTCCAGGAAGCACAGAGAGTTCCAAACAGATAAATCCAAGGAGAAACATGCTAAGACACATATTAATCAAACTATCAAAAATTAAATACAAAGAAAAAATATT
>NC_041222.1:83052826-83075825 GCF_002837175.3 Physeter macrocephalus
ACTACCAGCAACTATATGCCAATAAAACGGACAACCTGGAAGAAATGGACAAATTCTTAGAAAAGCACAACCTTCCGAGACTGAACCAGGAAGAAATAGAAAATGTGAACAGACCAATCACATGCACTGAAATTGAAACTGTGATTAAAAATCTTCCAACAAACAAAAGCCCAGGACCAGATGGCTTCACAGGTGAATTCTATCAAACATTTAGAGAAGAGCTAACACCTATCCTTCTCAAACTCTTCCAAAATATAGCAGAGGGAGGAACACTCCCAAACTCATTCTACGAGGCCACCATCACCCTGATACCAAAACCAGACAAAGATGTCACAAAGAAAGAAAACTACAGGCCAATATCACTGATGAACATAGATGCAAAAACCCTCAACAAAATACTAGCAAACAGAATCCAGCAACACATTAAAAGGATCATACACCATGATCCAAGTGGGGTTTATCCCAGGAATGCAAGGATTCTTCAATATAGACAAATCAATGGATGTGATACACCACATTAACAAATTGAAGAAAAACCATATGATAGGGGCTTCCTTGGTGGTGCAGTGGTTAAGAAGCCTCCTGCCAATGCAGGGGACACAGATTTGAGCCCTGGTCTGGGAAGATCCCACATGCAGCAGAGCAACTAAGACTGTGCACCACAACTACTAAGCCCACATGCTACAACTACTGAAGCCTGTGCGCCTAGAGCCTGTGCTCTGCAACAAGAGAACCCACCACGATGAGAAGCCCGCGCACCGCAACAAAGAGTAGGCCCTGCTTGCCACAGTTAGAGAAAGCCCATGCAGCAACTAAGACCCAATGCAGCCAAAAAATAAATAAAATAAATTTATTAAAAAAAAAAACCCATATGACAATCTCAATAGATGCAGAAAAAGCTTCGGACAAAATTCAACACCCATTTGATAAAAACTCTCCAGAAAGTGGGCACAGAGGGAACCTACCTCAACATAAAAAAGGCCATATATGACAAACCTACAGCCAACATCGTTCTCAATGGTGAAAAACTGAAACCATTTCCTCAAAAATCAGGAACAAGACAAGGTTGTGCACTCTCACTATTATTATTCAACATAGTTTTGGAAGTCCTAGCCATGGCAATCAGAGAAGAAAAAGCAATAAAAGGAATACAAATTGGAAAAGAAGAAGTAAAACTGTCACTGTTTGCAGATGACATGATAGTATAGAGAATCCTAAAGATGCTACCAGAGAACTAACAGAGCTAATCAATGAATTTGGTAAAGTATCAGGATACAAAATTAATGCACAGTAATCTCTTGCATTCCTATACAGTAACGATGAAAAACCTGAAAGAGAAATTAAGGAAACACTCCTATTTACCACTGCAACAGAAAGAATAAAATAACTAGTAATAAACCTACCTAAGGAGGGAAAAGACCTGTATGCAGAAAACTGTAAGACACTGATGGAAGAAATCTAAGACGATACAAACAGATGGAGAGACATACCATGTTCTTAGATTGGAAGAATCAACACTGTGAAAATGACTATACTACCCAAAGCAATCTACAGATTCAATGCAATCCCTATCAAACTATCAATGGCATTTTTCACAGAACCAGAAAAAATTTTACCATTTGTATGGAAACACAAAAGACCCCGAAGAGCCAAAGCAATCTTGAGAAAGAAAAACGGAGCTGGAGGAATCAGGTTCCCAGACTTCAGACTATACTACAAAGCTAAAGTAATCAATAGAGTATGGTCCTGGCACAGAAACTAAATATAGATCAATGGAACAGGATAGAAAGCCCAGAGATAAAGCCACACACATATGGTCACCTTATCTTTGATAAAGGAGACAAAAATATACAATGGAGAAAAGGCAGTCTCTTTAATAAGTGGTGCTAGAAAACTGGACAGCTACATGGAAAAGAATGGAATTAGAACACTTCCTAACACCATACACAAAAATAAACTCAAAATGGATTAAAGACCTACATTTAAGGCCAGTCACTATAAAACTCTTAGAGGAAAACATAGGCAGAACACTCTATGACATAAATCATAGCAAGATCCTTTGTGACCCACATCCTAGAGAAATGGAAATAAAAACAAAAATAAACAAATGGGACCTAAGGAAACTTAAAAGGTTTTGCACAGCAAAAGAAACCACAAACAAGATGAAAAAACAACCCTCAGAATGGGAGAAAATATTTGCAAATAAAGCAACTGACAAAGGATTAATCTCCAAAATATACAAACAGCTCATGCAGCCCAATATCAAATAAACAAACAACCCAATCTAAAAATGGGTGGAAGACCTAAACAGACATTTCTCCAAAGAAGATACAGATTGCCAACAAACACATGAAGGGATGCTCAACATCACTAATCATTAAAGAAATGCAAATCAAAACCACAATGAGGTATCACCTCACAGTGGTTAGAATGGCCATCATCAAAAAATCTACAAACACTAAATGCTGGAGAGGGTGTGGAGATAAGGGAACCCTCTTGCTCTGTTGGTGGGAATGTAAATTGATACAGCCACTATGGAGAACAGTATGGAGGTTCCTTAAAAAACTAAGAATAGAACTACCATATGACCCAGCCATCCCACTACTGGGTATATTCCCTGAGAAAACCATAATTCAAAAAGAGACATGTACCACAGTGTTCACTGCAGCACTATTTACAATAGGACATGGAATCAATCTAAGCGTCCACTGACAGATGAATGGATAAAGATGTGGCACATATATATCATGAAATATTACTCAGCCTTAAAAAGAAATGAAATTGAGTTATTTGTAGTACAGTGGATGGACCTAAAGTTGGTCACACAGAGTGAAGTCAGAAAGAGGAAAACAAATACCATACGCTCACACACATATTTGCAATCTAAAAATAAAATGGTTCTGATAAACCTAGGGGCAGGACAGGAATAATGACGCAGATGTAGAAAATGGAGCTGGGATGAAGTGAGACAGTAGCACTGACATATATACAGTACCAAATGTAAAATGGATAGCTAGTGGGAAGCAGCTGCGTAGCACAGGGAGAGCAGCTTGGTACTTTGTGACCACCTAGATGGGTGGGATAGGGAGGGTGGGAAGGAGGTGCAAGAGAGAGGGGAGATGGGGATATATGTATCCATATAGCTGATTCACTTTGTTACATAGCAGAAACTAACACAACACTGTAAAGCAATTATACTCCAATAAAGATATTAAAAAAATCTTCAGAGCATAGGGAACTATATTCAATATCCTGTGACAAACCATAATGGAAAAGAATATGAAAAATAATATATATAACTGAATCACTTTGCTGTATAGCAGAAATTAACACAACATTGTAAATCAACTACATATCAATAAAAAAAAAAAAAAAAAAAGAGTATATGCTATCACGCCTGATGATGTTAACCTGTCCGAGGTAGTGTTTGTCAGTTTTGTAAACTGTGAAGTTACTTTTTGCCCCCTTCACATATTCTACTCTTTCGAAGTAAGTCACAAAGTACAGCCCTCTCTCAAGGTGTCGGGAGTTAAGGTACACCACCTTGTGAAAGAGTATCTATATACATTATTTGGAAGTTTATATAGATTTGTCTCACCTCTCTCATTTATTTATTCAATCATTTATATCAGCATGTACTCATGGATATTTATTTTATACTTTGGATTTTAATTCAATACTACATTATATGTTTGTTTAAACTGTTCCAGCTTTGGCCACTGGGAGCTCTTTCAGGTTGGCTTCTGTCCCTCTGACATTCAAAATTTTTTTAAAAATTGTGGTAAAAGATACATAAAATTTACCAACTTAGCTATTTTTAAGGATCAAGTTTAGTATGTTAACTATGTTCTCATTTTTGTGCAAAAGACCTCTAGAACTCTTCAAAACTTGCAAAACTAAAACTATTCCCATTGAAAAACTCCCCATTTCTCCTTCCCTGCAACACCTGGCAACCGCCATTGCATTTTGTTTCAATGAATTTGACTACTTTAGGTACCTCATACAAGTGGAATCACACAGTATTTGTCTTTTTGTGACTGGCTTATTTCACTTTGCTTAATGTCCTCAAGGTTCATCCTTCTTTCTTAAGACTGAATAATATTCAATTGTATGTACAGATTACATTTTCTTTATCCATTTATCCCTCAGTGGACATTTGGGTTGCCCCACCTCTTGGCTGTTGTGAATAATGCTGCAATGAACCTGGGTGTGCAAATATCTTTTCAAGGCCCTGCTTTCAATTCTTTTGGATATGTACAGAGAAGTTGACTGTTGGATCATATGGTAGTTCTAATTTTTGAGGAACCTCTATACTGTTTCCCATAGTGACTGCAACATTTTACATTCCCACCAACAGTGCACAAGGGTTCCAGTTTCGCTGATCCTTGCCAACACTGTTATCTTGTGTGGTTTCCTCCAACTTTGTGGGTATGGATTTGAATGCATTTATTCTAGCAGCTAGAGATGCACCATTCAGAGCTCCTTTCAGGAGAATCTGATGTAGGGAGTATAGTTGGTTGACAGCTTCTAGCTACTACATTTTCAGATCAATGGATTCATCTGTGCTGAGGCCATGGTCCCCCTCAGCTGCTCCCAGCCACTGACTGAGCAAGGCATGGGTCCAAAGTCAGGTCATTTCTGCCTGAAGGCTCTCTCTACCTTTGCCTTTACCCTCTCTCCTTTGTCTTTCATGTATGCTTCCCCCAATAAATTCTTGCACATCTAATTTTGTCTTGGCATCTGCTTCTTTGACACAGGATTTTGGGAAGAAGTGAAATTAGATATTTAGTCTAGTGTCTTAATATGGAAGTCACTATTAAGTTTTTGTGTTCTTTAAAGATTGCAAATTCCAAGTTTCACTGAACTATGGGAGAATGAATTACTTCTAACATGTTTATTATCTGTGAGAAAGTTTATTGTTCTGATTTACTAAAACTTAAAATATTCCATCAAATTACCCAGGAAAATCCAGGTAGCAAAAATATATAACATTGTCCATTCCTTTAAGAGATTTCAAATAAGTTTTAAAAGGCCATAGAATGATATATAGATAGATAGATAGATACAGAGATATATATATACACTTGTGCACACACACACACACACACACACACACACTATACCATTTAAACAGCTACTATGTTCTATACTCAAAAATTCAAGTATAGAAATATACTCTGTAGTGCTGAGATAACACTAACTTTTCCTCAACATGAATACATAGGTGTTTATGGTTAAGTGTGACTATTACTGTGAAGTCTCAAGTCACTTGATCAATTCCATTTCAATTTTAGACCAAAAGCAGTATATTATACATGCACCTGAAGGAAATATCAATATGTTTGTGTCCGTGTGTGTGTCCGGGGTTGGGGGGAGGGGAGAAGAGGTATATGCCAGGGAAAGGTTGACTGAACCACACAGATAACTGAATGTTAGAAGTCTGCTGTAGTCGGTAATACAGAAACATACACAGTCTTCGTGTTCAAAGTCTTCATGGGGATTTCTTCCGTAATTTCTAGAATAGAAAGAAGAAGTTTTAAAGAAATCATTTTTCTACCTATTCTGGATGAATATTAAAAAAATGTTAACTGCCTGGGTAGTAAGAAATTCAGCCTCACCTTAAGAGAAACCTAAACTTTGTCCCAGCTACTGGGGGTACTTCTGAAACCCTGGGATTTCCTGAGTGATAGGAGCATATTTTGTTATTTATTGTAGGCCTGTGAACACACCTGATGGTTTATGCTAATGGGATGACTCAGGGTGGAGCTGGCTACACCAGAAAGACCAACCATACGAGCAATCATACGTATGTAAAGAAGCCTCAATACAAACTCCGGACACCAAGGCTCAAGTGAGCTTCCCTGGTTGGTAATACACTGTACGTACTACTGTCATGTATTGAGGCTAGGAGGTAACACTGTCCGTGCCTCCTTGCAGAGAGATAATCTGAAGTTACATATTTGGACCTCCTCCCAGATTTGGCCCTGTGCATCTCTTCCCTTTG
Organism: Physeter macrocephalus; assembly: GCF_002837175.3. Taxonomy (NCBI): domain Eukaryota; kingdom Metazoa; phylum Chordata; class Mammalia; order Artiodactyla; family Physeteridae; genus Physeter; species Physeter macrocephalus. The sequence goes on from NC_041222.1 coordinate 83,058,831, forward strand.
CCTGGTTCTAGTTTTTATCCTTTCCCTATAATAAATGTAGTCATGAGTACAATAGCTTCCACAAGTTCTGTGAATCCTGCTACCAAATTATCAGACCTGAGGGCGATTTTTGGAAACCCTCTGAACTTGCAGTTGGTGCCAGAAGTGACAATGGTCTTGTGTGAACTCTTTTGTCTGAGCTTGTAGTTGGAGCCTAACTCCTTATACTTGGGGTTAGAAGTTTTGGGCAGACTTCTGGAGGACTGTGCCCTTAACCTAACTAACTCTGAGTACTGCCCAAGATGTCCCCACACTCCCGCCCAAACAATATTTCCTATATCTTCAGAAAAGGCCTAGAAGCAATGCTAAGCAAGCAGCTCAGATTTGTGGTTCCTAAATATTAACACCCTATAACAGGAAAACCAGCAGTCGTTTCCATGTTTGGGGAAGAAAGAGTATACATGATAAACCTAGGACAGCTTGCAATGTCAGAAAGCAAGAATTTATCAAAGACTAAAGACTGAGGTCAAAAAATACAGGAGCCAATACAGCTAAAGATAAAAAAAAATTGAGCATCCAGAAGTATAACACAAATACTATAGATCAAAACACAATGAATATATTAAAGCTCAGAAAAAGAGAGGGGCAGTGGTGGGAGAAGAAGGGAAAGGAAGGAAGGAAGGGAGGAAGGAAAGAGAAAGGAAAGAAAGAGGGAGGAAGGAAGGAAGGAAGGAGGGGAGGAAGGAAGGAAGGAAGGAGAAAATTTTAAAAAGTTCTCTGCCTACTGTGGGGCATTTTGCTTCTAGCCAGATCTGTATTCAAAGGGAAGGACCAACTTTCTCTAAAAATGGCTCCTGTCCTAACAGGAACCCTGGATAAGAAAATACTCCCAAAAGCTGCCTCCTTAATAGATAACTACAGGAGCTGGAGAAGATATTTAGAATCTAGTGGAACAAGCAAGAAGGCATCAGTGAGTTTCTAAAACTGTAAGCCTTATGAGATCCTTCTAATTTACCAAATTATTAATATTTTATGAAAGATAATCTTGAGAGGAAGAATACAATGAAAATGAGGCAAGAGATATCAGATTGGGAAAAGATACTGGATTGGAAAGAATACCAGGTTTCTCGATAATCTTCGGTGAATAAGTTAACTTTCAAGCTTTTACCTACTAAACTTGCCCAGTCAACCTTAAAGAGCAAAAAGAAGGTAATAAGACATTATAGGTAAGATCTGGTTTGTGACTCATAGGTAGTAGTACTAATATCTAATTCACATGGATGTGATTCTATCCTTGATCAGTTTCAACCAGGTACCTACACTTGCATAGAACAAGTAAAAATGATGACACTTCTTCATTTTCACTGCTCAACTGCACTTGGTGACCAATGGATTTGAGGGCTAAGAAAAAGAAGTTAAGAATGTCTTTGAAGTTTCACACAAGGTTATCAAAAGAGGAAGCTACACCTACTTGTTGATGCTGACTACCAAACCATCATGAAAGAGCCAAGTGTGTTGGAAGGGGAGTGAAAAAAGCCTTCTGATAGAATGAAAGCTTCATGGACGTAACTGGAAAGACAGATAAGGACCAGAACAGGAAGGATTTTATGTGTCAAGCTAAAGATTCTGAAGCATTAGATAATGGTGAGCCTTGGGGGATCCGAGCAGGGGAACATCATCAAGGGAGAAATGTGCATGAAGACAATCTTGGTGGAAGAATATAGCCTGCAGACAGGCTGTCTCATTAGATGATGGGGCCCTAAAACTAGTGAGGGGTAAAGAGACAAAGGAGAGTTATTGAAAATAAATCTCAAGCACAATAATTGTGCTTCATTAAAGAGAGAAATGCAAGTGGAAAAGAAGGCTTTTGCTTTTAATAATGTAGCAGAAAATGTCAAAGTACAATATAAAACATTAATTTTTTAAAAAGTTTTTAAAAATTAAAAAAAAAAATAGCTGAGCAAGGGAAGAAAATGAGAGAAATCCACAGAGCCCAAAATATCATGAATCCCAAGAGGTAGCTGAACATTAAGATTTTCTGGTGGGCCTGGAGGCTTAAAGATTGGGCACTAATAGGCTATGAAAGTGAGAGAAGAAAAAGCCTACAGTCTACACAAACTGGGGAGTCCAATGAAAACCCCCTAAAAAAACTGAGACCTCAAATAAGGAGCCCATGGCAAAAGGGTAAATTTCAAAAAGATTCTTCACCACAGAGAAAAACAGTTAAGAGAACGTTATGGGTTTAATAATGGCCTTCCAAAAGATATGACCATGCTTTAATTCCTGGAAACTGTGACTGTGACCTTTTTTGGAAAAAGGAGAAACAGACAGAAGAGGTGGCAATGAGGCAGAGATCAAAGTGATGTAGCCACAAGGATGCCTGGAACCACCAGCAGCTGGAAGAGGCAAAGAACAAATTTTCCCCTAGAGAATACAGTCCTGCTGACACCCTGATTTCAGACTTCTGGCCTCTAGATCCGTGAGAGAATACATTTCTGTTGTCTCAGGCCACCCAGTTTTTGGTAATTTATTGCATCAGTCACAGTAAACCAATATAGAGACTTGCCCCACTTAGCCTTGGTTTGGGGAGATATAGACAGAACATGTCCCCATGAGAATTGTGGCCCCTTGCATGACTGGAGCCAGAACTTTCTAAACACTCTCTGTGGCCCAAAATAATTGAGTTTAAAGTGGGCCAGGGTAGACAGTGTCCCCAGAGAATTAAAGAAATGTTCCCTTAAAGTGGACATCAACTGAAACATCACAAAACAGCCAGCCAGAATCAACTTTGTCAGAACTCTAGAAAGCAATCAAACGTTTACAGCAACCAAGTGAATGTTGAATCAAAGAAAAGGCAACTTGAAAATGGCAGGAAAGATCTGTGATTTTACTTGTGCTTTACCAGCTCCTTCCTAGCTTGGTGGTGGGCTTGAAGACAGTAGCCCGTGTTTCCAGTGTGGGACCCTGGTTCCTAGTTCCAGGAGGAACAGAGCAAAAGTATTGCGTTTGTTCTAACCTGTCTGGGAGCTACTTGAAGGGCTTACATAAGGTGCTTGTCTCTGTTTTGCCTACTTGGAACTCACTCAGGGTGGAAAAGTGGTGGGCACTGCATGAAAACCAAAGGCAAACAAAAAACCCATGGCTGCCTGGGGAAAAGATTATGAATGAGACAGGCAATGGATTGCTTAAGGCCTGGGAGGAAAAGTTTGGGCAATTAGGGCATTAAAAAGTGCCTCTGTATGCTGAATAATTTAGAAAGCCACATTCATGCCCAGGGCAGTATGCATACACAGAAAGACCTGAGAAGACCCTAAGCATTTGATTCTAATAAAGGTAAAAAGCTTTTCTGGCCAAACGTGGCTGATCTTCAGGGCTCAGTGAAAACAGAAAGAGAAGCCTGAGGCAGAACTGTAAACAGCCTGGCTGAGCTGAAGGAGTGGACCAGAACAGAGCCAATCTTTAAAGACTGGGAGAGGTAGGTATTTCGTTTGTAAATTTTTAGTTCCTGGAGGTCAAGGAAATCTCTGTCAAAATAATAGCTGAACATAAGTTAAAGGAACAGAGACTTCAGGGACTACATACAACCAGGAATACAGTCTTTGTAAAACTAGTTTGGAAAAGTCATAAACAAACAGACGACTGTAGCCTTCAACCATCAAACACAGCAAACCCTGGGGAAGAGAACCTGATTTCCAGAGTCACCACATTCAAATATCCCGTTTTCAAAGAGAAAAAAAAATTACAAGGCATACAAAGATATAGGAAAGTATGGCCCATTCACAGGAAAAAAATAATTAACAGAATCTGTCCCTGAGGAAGCGCAGATACTTGGACTTACTAGACAGACTCTAAATCAACTGTCTTAAATGGAAAATAGCTGACTAATGGAAAGGTCAATGGAAACCACATACAAAGAACAAGCCAAGAAAACAATGTATCAACAAAATGAGAATATCAACAGAGAAATTATAAAAGGAACTAACAGAAATTCTGGAGCTGAAAAATACAATAACTGAAACTAAGAAGTCACTAGAGAAGCTTAACAGCATAATTTAGCATACAGAAGAAACAGGGAACTCGAAGATAGGACATTTGAAATCATCCAGTCTGAAGGAGAAGAAAGAAAAGAGAATGAAGAAAAGTGGACAGAGCCTAAGGGGTGTCTGAGACACAGGCCAATTTGACCAACATACACACTATGGGAATTTCAGGAAAAAAAGAATATAAAGAATATTTGAAGAAATAATGACCAAATCTTGAACGCAGTAAGAGAGAAGCAAAATACCAGGATGCTCAATAAGATTAAAAGATTAATTTCTAATCAGAAACCATGAGAGCCAGAAGGCAGTGGGACAACATATTTAAAGTGCTGAAAGGAAAAACTATCAACAAAGAATTCTCCATTTTGCAAAACAGATTTTTTCTTCTTAATTTTTCTTCACAAATTAAGGAGCAATTAAGACATTCCCAAATAAACAGAAAGTTGAGAGAGTTCATTACTGCTAGAACTGCCCTCCAAGAAATGCTAAAGGGATCCTTCACGTTGAAATGAAAGGATGCTAGACAGTAAGTCAAAGACATATTGTTGCTGCATTTTTTATTTTTAACTCCACCTTTTGTTTTCTACATGATTTAAAAGTAAACACATAAAACACAGTTAAGAACTTATGTTTTGGGGAACATAATTATGAAGATATAATTTCTGACAAGAATATAAATGGGGGCAGAGCTGTATAGAAGCAGTGTTTTTGTATGTTATTAAAGTCAAACTGGTATCAATTCAAGTTAAATTGTTATAAATTTAGGATGTTAATTGTAATCCCCATGGTAAACACTAATATCTTAAAAAACACACACACACAAGAGGAAGTAAAAAAAAAACCAGTAAACTGCAAAAAATGAACTGAACACAAAAGGTGGCAGTAATGGAGGAAATGAGGACAAAAAAGGTACAAGGCTTCTAGAAAAAAATTCCCAGTAAAATGGCAGAAGTTATCAGTAACTATTTTTTTTCTTCTTAACCAAAGCTTAACTGACCCGGGGAAAGGGAAATACCCACCTCTAGCCCCGTTTACCTTCCTTTCTTACCTAAAGAGGAAAAATTTTAAAGCTCAGTAACACCTGAGCTGTGAGGGTCACAGCCCAGAGGCACAGGCTTACTAAAGACTGAGAACAAATCATAAAATTATAGAACACTTCCCCCACTTCTCCTCCCCCCATACTTTACTACAACATCATATGGGCTCCTGTATGATAATAGGGTATTACAGCTGAAAGAATGGGCAAAGCTCTGACCATATTTAAAAAGGAATCTCTAGGGAAACCATAAGACAACAGAAGGAAATTTGAGCCTCTGGAACCTACAGCAACAGTAAACAATAAACACAGCCTAACTCCTAGCCAGATAAACATAAAACCTTACAATAAAGGCCTATTTACCTCAGTTCCTTTTCCCTAGTACATCATGTACTGCTATCGACCAGATACTACAAGGCGTTCTAAAAAGGAAAAAACACAGTAGGAAGAGATGAAGCAAGCAACACAACCAGACTCAGATATGGCAGAGATTTTGAAATTATCAGATTGGGAATTGAAAATAACTGGGATTAATGTTAAGGACACTAACAGAAAGGGTGGACAACATGCAAGAACAGATGGGTAATGTAAGCAGAAAGATGGAAATTCTAAGAATTAAAAGGAAATGCTAGAAATCAAAACTCTGTAACAGAAATGAATAATGCATTATACCAAAAAATTTATGCCCAGGCACAGCATATTCAAACTGCAGAAAATCAAAAGACTAACTTTGGAAAAGATAATGCCTAGCAACTTTCCATCAGTGCTAGGAGACACAAATCTTGACTCAGAAAGTCCAATAAATCCCAGGCTGTATGGCCGAATAAATAAAAGGATGAAATGGTAAAAGGTTTTGAGTTGGGATAACAAGAAGGATGGCTATAAACAGAAAAACCCAGATCCCATCAGGGGAAGCTGTTTGAGGAAATGATTCCAGTGGCAGCAGCATTAAAATGAACACCCATGTGTAATAGGGAATTAAATATAGAACAGAACTCGGGGGAGGGCTAAAATGTCACTAGAGAAGTTGTCAGAACAGCCACAGAAGCTGAAATCACAGAAGTGGATGATATAAATGGGAGAAAGAGAAAACATATCCTCGAAGACACTAGCCTGTGCCTTATCCTGACTCTCTGTTTTCTGAATTATGGAATGGAGAATATGTCAACTAATGACCTAGCTCTTCACATTTTTATGCAGCTCACCGAGAAAAGGTATGCTTTATAAGTTGTAAAGGAGGAAGTACAATGTCAGTTATGTTTCCTTCAAGCTGTTATTTTAAAATACAGTGATCATTTTGATTCTTGGGGAAGAGGACAATTTTAAGATCAGCAAATAAGCTAATTTACCTAGAAGCATGTATTTTAATATACCAATATAATTTTTAGATTACTTCCAAAGCAAAAAGTAATCATCCTTTTAATTATTTTTTTCTTATTATCTATTTTATACATATCATCCTTTTAATTATTATTAACATTTATAGTATGGCAAATTTCTGGAGAAAGAGCAAAAAAAGAAAAAAAGATAACAATAGTACTATCTCTTACACATATAATTGATGGCATCACAATCTATTTTCAAGAAATTAAAAACAAAAATGAAAAACAATTAGCATATTCTATAATCTCCTCACCTTCTGTTTGAGCCTCATTTAAAAACAGTTTTAGCTTCCTGCTCCGAAGGCCAAACACCTTGGCTGTTTCATACAGAAGACCTTGGTGGGTCAGGCCATTCTGCCCAAGTGGATTTTCAAGCAGGAGAGTGCCTACCGTTCCCATTAAACACTCTACAGAAAAAAAAAAAAAAAACCCAAAATGGATTAAATCCTGAGAGTTCACCCTCTAGCTAGTGGATCCCTAATGGAGGTAGTGAGTAGACAGTTCTAATGGGTAGAGCTAAAGGCTTTGAAAGCCAGCAGTGGGTACAAGAGCAAGAGTGGGATTAATTGTACAGTCTGCAGAAACAGTCTTAAATATTTCACAGGGGGAAAGGAGAAAGGGAAGAAGAAAAAACAACTAGTATAAAAGCCCAGTAGTTTAGGGAAGAGATATTCAGTAAAAAGTCAAATGAAGAGCCTGAAGACAGTAATAAATGTGCACAATGAGGACCCCAAAATATCAAGGAAAAATAAGTACCGATCTAGTCTGTTGATTAAGGCATGGATAAGTACAACAGCTCTCAGAACATTTTCCAAGAAAAAAAGAAGGCAAAAGTTTAAGACTACAAAGTTCTGACATTTAAACAGTTCAGCTTCATTTAGCTGTAATTTTTACCTAACCAATTTACCTCATTTCCTGACCATGTCAGATGGAGGGGTGTTCTACATAAATACACCAAAAGAAACAAGCCGTATTTCCCAAAGAAGTGTTGGAGTCTACATTTTAAATTACTAAGTTGAAGCGGACTTAAAAAATCCATATAAATCAGAAAGATTGAACACTAAAGGAAATCTTAACGTCTAGCACATCATAACCTGCCTGCTGAGGGTGTTCACAGCTGAGGGAGGCACGCACCTTGTGGATCTGCATTCAAGAGCTGTAGGTTGATATATTGACAGAGAAGAGTACTAGGACTGTTGACCACAGAGGGAGTTGATCCTGCAGCCACACAAAGTGTTTTTCCACTAAGACTCAGTAAGTTGGTTTGGTTTTTTATTTCTAAAAATAACAACAAAAAAGTCAGTCTTTCAGGGGGAAAGTTCAGAGCTGAAGTCATTCAGTTTTTCCTATTTAATTATTAAACTATCATGTATCTTTACAATGATGCTTTCCACTTTATTTCTATTTATCAAAGGATACTGTCTTTTCTATAAAATCAGGCTTTAATGACATGCAAATAGTAGGAAATCTTAATGTTGCAAAATAGCATAATATTCATAACTTATAAGGCAAATTTTTTCCCCTTTTAGTATTTTTCCTCCATATTATAGCTCCTCTTAAAATTTCCTCCTATATCAGAATCCTAAACTTTACCATGAAAAGGCAGCTTATATTAAAAAAAGTTAATTATGATCAGAAGATAAGCTAATGAACATATGTGGAAAAGGGCAAGACACACAGAACACAAATAGTGTAATTTCATTTATATACAATTAAACACTGCTTAGGGTAGAAGATTAGTTACAGCCACTATGCCACTAAAGGTTAAGGTGGGGCTCAGGCATTACTCAGCTGGGTCAGAGGGGACAGTGAGCTAGACAGATGTGAGTTCCAGTATGTCCTTGCTTCTTATTCTACAGTGACTTGAGATAGAGATCCAAGCTGTCCACTGACTTACTTACCAGCTCCCCTTGGTGGATCCTGGTGAAAGATTTTTCTCAGAGCCCCCAGTGAACCATCTGTCTTCCAGACCTTAACTTCCTCAGTTTCCCCACATCATGTTTGCTTCCCTTATCCAGCCCTTAACAGATAAAACAGCAAATGGCTGTCCACACTGCTTCTATCAATTTACAATCCAACAGGGAATGACAGATCCTATTACATAATATCCCTGACATCCGATATTGTGAAATTTTTCTAGTTTTTGCCAATTCGGTTGCATGTGATAGTACCTCATTGTGGTTTTTCCTATTGAGGTTCAGCAATTTTCCCTTTATTTATTGGCCATTTAGATTTCTTCTTTTAAGCTATTGATATTTAAAAGTTTCTGAAAATGAACTTTTTGTTTGTTAAGTGAGTGTATTAGTTTCCTTTGTCTGCTGTAAGAATCACAGACTGGGGAGGGAGGTGGAGTGGGGTGGGTGGGATGGCTTAAAACAACAGAAATTTATTGTCTCACAGTCCTCTGTAGGTGAGAAGTCCAAAATCAAGGTGTCAGTAGGGCCATGCTCCCTCTGAAGACTGTAAGGGAATCCTTCTTTTCCTCTTCCTAGCTTCTGGAGGTTCCCAGAAATCTTTGGTGTTTCTTGGCTTGCAGGTTTGCCTAATTCCAATTTTTGCCTTTGTCACCACATAGCCTTCTCCCTGTTTGTTTAAATATTCACATGGCCCTCTTCTTATAAGGACACCAGTCATACTGGAGTAGTGTCCACCCTACTCCAGTGTTACCTTAACTAATTATATCTGCAATGAACCTATTTCCAAAGAAGGTCACATTAGATGGCACTGGGGGTAAAGATAAGGACTTCAACACATCTTGGGGTAGAGGTGGGGGATTGAGTGGTGATGTCACAATTCAACCCATGACAGTAGGAGGAAATGTACTTATAATTCTTTAAAATTTTATTTAGGCTTGTCTCATTGAGAATCTGGATTTAGCAAGACGCAGACACTATGTTTAATAAAGTTAAAACACAACAGGGAAGTCTCTGAAGCCTAGAATGCATCACATGGCTAACAGTAAAGGGTAGGATTAGAACCTTCATCTCCTAGTAAGTCCAGTGTTCTTTCAGCCATATCACACAAAGAAGGCACAAAGAGACACTTGCAGGCAGGCACTACTGTAGAGGCTGGCCCTGACTCAGAGTCAGGAAAAAGGCAAAGGTTATGTTACCAAATTAAAATCCTCAATGATCAATCTCGTATCAAAGGACATAGATGAATATCTTTTGACTTTCTACATACCTGTTTCACCATGGAAGACAGCCAGCTCTGTATTTTTTACACCAAAAATGCTAGTAACAACACTCTTCAGCTTTAGAAGGTCCAACCTATTATCTCCTTTTGGATTTTCCAGAAGTAGTACTCCACCTAAAAAGCCAAAAATATAAGTGAAACTGAAGAAAAAAAAAGTTAAATTTGAATAAAAAGTCAAGGGGAACACATCATTTGTATATTTTCTTTGGTAAATGTCTATTCACGTCTTTTCCCATTTTCTAATTAGATCTAAAAAAACCTGATGAGTTTTGAGACTTCTTCATATATTCTAGATACATCCTTTGTTGGATATGCAGTTTGCAAAGATCTTCTCCTCATCTGTAACTTGTTTTTTCATCCTTTTCACAGGATCTTTCACAAAGCAGAATTTAAAATTTTGAAGAAGTTCAATTTACCAGTTTTTCTTTTTATGGATTGGACTATTGGTATAAGGTCTTAAAACCTCTCTGCCTAATCCTGAATTCTAAAAATTTTTTTTTCCTAAATGTTTTATGGTTTTTTAAAAAAATTAATTTATTTAATTTATTTATTTATTTCTGTGTTGGGTCTTCATTGCTGCGCACGGGCTTTCTCTAGTTGCGGGAGTGGGGGCTACTCTTCGTTGCAGTATGCAGGCTTCTCATTGAGGTGGCTTCTCTTGTTGCAGAGCATGGGCTCTAGGCGCAAGGGCTTCAGTAGTTGTGGTGCACGGGCTTAGCTGCTCTGCGGCATGTAGGATCTTCCCGGACCAGGGCTCGAACCTGTGTCCCCTGCATTAGCAGGTGGATATTCTTAACCACTGAGTCACCAGGGAAGCAAGTCTGTGATCCATTTTAAGTTTGTTTTTGTAGAAGGTGTAAGACTTAGGTTTAGGACATTTTTTTGCATGTGAATATCTAACTGCCTAGTACCATATAACGAAGACTACTCAATTAAGTTGCTTTTGCTCCTTTCTCAAAAATCATCTGGCCACATTTTATGGTCTATTGTGAGTCTATTTCTGTATTCTGTATCTGTGACAATGATTTTGGTGCCTATTCTATGCTCATGCCACACAAGTCTTCAGATAAGTCTTGAAGTTGGGTAGGGTGATTTCTCCCACTATATTCTTATTTTTCAAAAGTGTTTTACCTATTTTATTTTTTTTCTCTTTCAAGAAAATTTGGCTATATCTACAACAAAATATTGCTGAGATTTGACAGGACTGAGTTAAACTTATATATTAATTGGGGGAGAACTGACACATTTATTATATTGAATTTTCCAACCCATGATTATGGCATGTCTCTCCATTTATTTATTTATTTAAATTTATTTATTTTTGGCCACGTTGGGTCCTCGTTGCTGCATGCAGGCTTTCTCTAGTTGTGGCGAGCGGGCGCTACTCTTTGTTGCAGTGTGCGGGCTTCTCATTGCGGTGGCTTCTCTTGTTGCAGAGCACGGGCTCTAGGCACGTGGGCTCAGTAGTTGTGGCGCATGAGTTTAGTTGCTCCGTGGCATGTGGGATCTTCCCACACCAGGGCTCGAGCCCATGTCCCCTGCATTGGCAGGCAGATTCTTAACCACTGCGCCACCAGGGAAGTCCCTCTCCATTTATTTTGATCTTTGATTTTTTCATCATTATTTTGTAGTTTTTGGCATAAAAGTCCTGTACCTGTTTTATTAGATTTATACCAAAGTATCTCTTTTTTGAGCAATTGTAAATGGTATTACATTTTAAATTTCATTCTCCATGTGTTCATTGCTAGAATATAAAAATTAATTTTTGTATGTTTATCTTATATCCTGTGAACTTGATGAAAACCTTTTTCTTTTTATAAGCAATATGATTTTTTAAAAAGTAATATGATTTTATTCAATTACTTTGGAAACAAACCCTCCCAATTAAAGCTTAAACCCAAATGGTATATAAAACTAGACAAAATACTTTAAAATAATATAAAGATCATTTGTAGTTTTTTCCTCATAACATGAATGCTTTCAGTCAGACAGTAAATTATAAACCATATCACATCATGTTGATGTAGATGAAAAATTGTGGTTGCATTTGAAATCAATCCTGGGAAAATAATCTTGTTGGAGCTGTGAGATCTTCCTAGTTGTTTGGTCAGTTGGTCCAGAAAGAAGCAGTACTGAAGTCATCATATGGGGGAGCTAGTCCCCATCTGTTTTGTCACTGCTCATTCTGCTGGCCTTCTGTGACTAAAGCTGACAAAAAACCCTGGCCCTGTTGACCTTTCTTATGCACATCCTCTGCTCCTGTGACTAATTCCTTCCACAGGATCACCTGTCTCCACCTAAGACAGGCAGAATGTTGGCAGTGATGGACCAGATCACATGCCACACATCACTGAACTTGTGCAGCAGTGTAGAGGACCACGTATTGCCTGAGGTATCATCACAGGTCCAAATGGATACACAAACATGCTGGGAATAGCTGGTAACAGTGCTGGTGGGCAAAGCAATGGAGGGGTCCCAGGATACATCTCAGTCTGTAGATTCCTTCAAATTTTCTATGTAGACAATCATGTCACCTTCAAATAGAAACAGTTTTATTGCTTCCCTTGTCATCTGCATGCCTTTTCTTTTCTTTTTCTTTTCTTGCCTCATTCTACTGGCAAGAACTTCTAATGCAATGCTGAATAACAGTAATGAGAACAGGTATCCTTGCCTTGGTTCTGATCTTACACAGAAGACATTCAATCTCTTCCAATTAAGTATAATGTTAACTATAGGTTTTTTACAGATGCTCATTATCAAGTTGATGAAGTTCCTCTCCCTATTTTTCTGACAGTGTTTTTTTTTAATCATGAATGAACACTGAATTTTGTCAAATGCTTTTTCTAACTGGTATAATCTTATAAGCTTTTAATCTGTTCATATGGTAGATTATACTGATTGGTTTTTGAATACTGAACCATCCTTGTAACTTTGGAATAAACCTCACCTGTCATGATACATAATTCTTTGTATATACTGCTATATTCGATTTCATGAGTTTTTGGTAAGAATTGTACATTTATATGCATGAGAGATATTTGTAGTTTTCTTTTTTTGGTATTGTTTGTATCTGGTTTTGGCGTCAATACTTTATTATGGAATAAAGTGAGTTAGGGAGTGTTCCTTCCTCTTCTATTTTCTGGAAGATCTGTGTAGAACTGGTGTTTATTCTTTTAAAGTCTGGTTGAATTCTCTAGCAAAACCATTTGGATCTGGAGATTTCTTGAGAGTTTCATTACTTTTTAAAAATTGCCATCTCTTTTACTTTTTTCCTCAGTTTCCCTTCCTCCCTTTCCCAAGACTTATTACAAACTTTTTCAAGTCTATGTTCTCGTATTTCATAATTCTATATGTTTATAAACAATGTGTGATGATGTATTTAAAAAATTTACATGAATGCTCGCTATTGTATATTTAATTGTGAAACTTACTTTTTTCATTGAAAATTTTTAAATATAGAAAAATTTATGATACATTTCATTATTTTTAACTGGTATGAGGAACTGACTTTATGAATATGTCTATGTCCCTTTTTGATGGACATCTGTATTGTGCAACACCATGAGTGATGGCATTAAATTCAACTAGAAAATCAAATTTACAATCAAAGTTTCTAGGGAGTTTTTAAATTATGAATTCAATCTCCTTAATAGCTATAGGGCTACTGAAATTATCTATTTCATATGAGTGAGTTGAGGCAGTTTGTGCTTTTTGAGAAACTGGTTCATTTCATCCAAGTTGTCAAATTTATGTGTAGAGAGTTATTCACAGTATTTGCTTATCTTTTTGATTTCTGCAGTCTGTACTGATGTCCTATTTTATTCTTTTTTTTTTTGATGTACAGTAAACTTTTACTATTTTATTCTTGATATTGGTAATTAGTGTTTTTTTTGGATCTATGTCAGTCTTACTAGAGGTTTATTGATTTTATTAATTTTTTCAAAGAACCACATTTTTTGTTTTATCTTTATTGTTCTATTTTCAATTGCTTTGACTTCTGCTCTTATTTTTATTTTCCTTCTTTCTGCTTACTTTGTTTTTTAGATTCTTGAGGTTGGAACTTAGATTATTGATCAAAACTTTCTTCTTTGCTAATGTTAAGTCTTCAGAGATACAAATTAGCTGTAATCCATATATTTTGATACTGTATTTTCCTGTTCATTGAGTTTTACGCATTTTTTTTCCTTAACACTTTTTCCCTGATCATGGATTATTTAGAAGTATGTTTTCTAGCTTTGAAATGTGCTGAGATTTTGCTTTACCTTTCTGTTATTGATTTATAGTTTGATTCCATTGTGGTCAGAGAACATACTCTATATGATTTCAACTCTTCAATTTGATGAGGTTTATTTTATGGCCTAGGCTATAATATACCTTGGTAAATGGGAACTTGAATAGTATGTGTAGTCTGCTGCTGTTAGGTGGGGTGTTCCATAAATACTGATTAGATTCTGATTTTCTGTCTAACTGTTCTCTCAAACTATAATCACAGATTTTTCTGTTCTCGTTCAGGGTCTAACAGTTTTTGTTTTATGTATTTAAGCAGCTCTGTTGTTAGGTTCATATACATTTAGGATCATTATATTTTCCTTTGGGTTGACATTATACCATTATTTAATATCATTGGTAATTTTCTTTGCTATAAAGTGTACTCACTGAAATGAACATAGACACCCTGCTTTCTTTGAGTAATGCTTGCATGGTATATCCTATTCTAGCCTTTTACTCTCAACCTACCTATTTTGTTATATTTAAGGACTTTCTTGTACACAGCAAAGAGCTGGGTAATGTGTTTTTATCACTCTGCCAATCTCTATTAATTGATGTATTTACACCATTTATATTTAGTGTAATTACTGATGTTAAGTTTAAGCCTTCCATTTTATTTTCTGCTTTGTATTTGTTCTACTTTCTTTTTCCATGCTTCCTGTGGGATACTTGAACATATTCTAGAATTCCATTTTTATTTGTTTAGTATTTTTGTATGTATCTTTTAGTGTAGGCTTTTATAATGGTTGCATTAGGTGGTACACTATATATAGATAACCACTGGTGTTGACATTTTACCAGTCTGAGATAAGTGTAGAAATCTTAACTCCCTTTACATCCCTTTGCTCTTCTCTATTTATAACTATCTTGAATATTCCTTGCATATGCATTTAGAGGTTTTAGTTTTTGTTGCAACCATCAAACATAATTTTAAAAATTCAAGGAGGAGGGAGAGAAGATGGCGGAAGAGTAGGATGTGGAGATCACCTTCCTGCCCACAAATACATCAGAAATACATCTACACGTGGAACTGCTCCTATAGAACACCCACTGAACGCTGGAAGAAGACCTCAGACCTCCCAAAAGGCAAGAAACACCCCCACGTACCTGGGTAGGGCAAAAGGAAAAAGAATAAACAGAGACAAAAGAATAGGGACGGGACCTGCACCAGTGGGAGGGAGCTGTGAAGGAGGAAAGGTTTCCACACACTAGAAGCCCCTTCGCGGGCGGAGACTGCGGGTGGCGGACGGGGGGAGCTTTGGAGCCGCAGAGGAGAGAGCAGTAACAGGGTGCGGAGGGCAAAGCGGAGAGATTCCCGCAGAGGACCGGTGACGACCAGCACTCACCAGCCCGAGAGGCTTGTCTACTCACCCGCTGGGAAGTGCGGGGGCTGAGAGCTGAGGCCCGGGCTTTGGTTGGAAGCCGGGAGAGGACTGGGGTTGGCGGCATGAACACAGACTGAAGGGGTTAGAGCACCACGGCTAGCCGGGAGGGAGTCCGGGAGAAGTCTGGAGCTGCCGAAGAGGCAAGAGACTTTTTCTTCCCTCTTTGCTTCCTGGGGCGCGAGGAGAGGGGATTAAGCGCGCCACTTAAAGGAGCTCCAGAAACAGGCACGAGCCGTGGCTGTCGGCGCGGACACCAGAGATGGGCATGAGACGCTAGGGCTGCTGCTGCCGCCCCCAAGAAGCCTGTGTGCGAGCACAGGTCACTCTCCACACCTCCCCTCCTGGGAGCCTGTGCAGCCCGCCACTGCCAGGGTCCTGGGATCCAGGGACAGATTCCCCAGGAGAACGCACGGTGGGCCTCGGGCTGGTGCAGCGTCACGTTGGCCTCTGCCGCCTTTGGCTTGCCCCGCATCCGTGCACCTCCCTCCTCCCGGCCTGAGTGAGCCAGAGCCCCCGAATCAGCTGCTCCTTTAACCTCATCCTGTCTGAGCGAAGAGCAGACGCCCTCAGACAACCTACGCGCAGAGGCAGGGCCAAATCCAAAGCTGAACACCAGGAGCTGTGCGAACAAAGAGGAGAGGGGGAGGTACCAGAAAGACAAGATCCAGCCTCATCCACCAGAAGATAGGCACTAGTCCCCCCAACCAGGAAACCTACTCAACACATTGAAACAACCTTAGCCACTGGGGACAGACACCAAAAACAACAGGAACTACGAACCTGCAGCCTGCAAAAAGGAGACCCCAAACACAGTAAGATAAGCATGAATCATCCCAAGTTGAGGTGGTGAACATTGGAAGCAAGATATATTATTATTTTCCCCTTTTTCTCTTTTTGTGAGTGTGTATGTGTGTGCTGCTGTGTGAGATTTTGTCTGTATAGCTTTGCTTTCACCATTTGCCCTAGGGTTCTGACTGAACCGTTTTTTTTAAATAAAATTTTTCTTCTTAATAATTATTTTTTATTTTAATAACTTAATTTTATCGTACTTTATTTTATCTTCTCTTTCTTCCTTTCTTCCCTTTCTTCCTGTCTTCCTTCCTTTCTTCCCCCTTTCTTCCTCCCTGACTGAACCGTTTTTTTTTAATAAAATTTTTCTTCTTAATAATTATTTTTTATTTTAATAACTTAATTTTATCGTACTTTATTTTATCTTCTCTTTCTTCCTTTCTTCCCTTTCTTCCTGTCTTCCTTCCTTTCTTCCCCCTTTCTTCCTCCCTTCCTTCCTCCCTTTCCTCTCTTCCTTCTTTCATTTCTTTCTTGTTTCCTCCCTTCATTTCTTCCTTCCTTCCTTCCTTCCTTTCTTCCCTTTATATTTTTTCTCCCTTTTATTCTGAGCCGTGTGGATTAAAGGCTCTTGGTGCCCCAGCCAGGCATCAGGGCTGTATCTCTGAGGTGGGAGAACCAACTTCAGGACACTGGTCCACAAGAGACCTCCCAGCTCCACGTAGTATCAAACGGCGAAAATCTCCCAGAGATCTCCATCTCAACACCAAGACCCAGCTTCACTCAACGACCAGCAACCTGCAGTGCTGGACACCCTATGCCCAACAAACAGGAAGACAGGACTACAGCCCCATCCATTAGCAGAGAGGCTGCCTAAAATCATAATAAGGCTACCGACATCCCCAAACACACCACCAGACGTG
>NC_041222.1:83076110-83077182 GCF_002837175.3 Physeter macrocephalus
AAATGGTAATAGGAACATACATATTGATAATTACCTTAAATGTAAATGGATTAAATGCTCCCACCAAAAGACACAGACTGGCTGAATGGATACAAAAACGAGACCCATATATATGCTGTCTACAAGAGACCCACTTCAGACCTAGGGACACATACAGACTGAAAGTGAGGGGATGGAAAAAGATATTCCATGCAAATGGAAATCAGAAGAAAGCTGGAGTAGCAATTCTCATATCAGACAAAATAGACTTTAAAGTAAAAACTATTATAAGAGACAAAGAAGGACACTACATAATGATCACGGGATCGATCCATGAAGAAGATATAACAATTGTAAATATTTATGCACCCAACATAGGAGCACCTCAATACATAAGGCAAATACTAACAGCCATAAAAGGGGAAATCGACAGTAACACAATCAGAGTAGGGGACTTTAACGCCCCACGTTCACCAATAGACAGATCATCCAAAATGAAAATAAATAAGGAAACACAAGCTTTAAAAGATACATTACAGAAGATGGACTTAATTGGTATTTATAGGACATTACATTCAAAAACAACAGAATACACATTTTTCTCAAGTTCTCTTGGAACATTTTCCAGGAGAGATCATATCCTGGGTCACAAATCTAGCCTTGGTAAATTTAAGAAAATTGAAATCGTATCAAGTATCTTTTCCGACCACAACGCTATGAGACTAGATATCAATTACAGGAAAAGATCTGTAAAAAATACAAACACATGGAGGCTAAACAATACACTCCTTAATAACGAAATGATCACTGAAGAAATCAAAGAGGAAATTAAAAAATACCTAGAACAAATGACAATGGAGACACGATGACCCAAAACCTATGGGATGCAGCAAAAGCAGTTCTAAGCGGGAAGCTTATAGCAATATATTCCTACCTTAAGAAACAGGAAACATCTCGAATAAACAACCTAACTTTGTACCTAAAGCAATTAGAGAAAGAAGATCAAAAAAGCCCCAAATTTAGCAGAAGGAAAGAAATCATAAAGGTCAGATCATTAATAAATGAAAAAGAGATGAAGGAGACAATAGCAAAG
>NC_041222.1:83079967-83109809 GCF_002837175.3 Physeter macrocephalus
GTCAGCTCAGTGCTTTGTGACCACCTAGAGGGGTGGGATAGGGAGGGTGGGAGGGAGGGAGGCGCAAGAGGGAAGAGATATGGGAACATATGTATATGTATAACTGATTCACTTTGTTGTAAAGCAGAAAATAACACACCATTGTAAAACAGTTATACTCCAATAAAGATGTTTAAAAAAATTCAAGAAGAAAAGTCTTGAATTTATGTATATTTTGACTCTTTCAATTTTTTTCCCTCTGTTCTGATGTCCCTAGATTTCCTCTGTTATCATTTTTTGTTTTAAGAATTTCCTCTAGCTATTCTTTTTTTTTTTTTTTATTTTTTATTTATTTATTTATTTTTTGTTATGTGGGCTTCTCATTGTTGTGGCCTCTTCCGTTGCAGAGCGCAGGCTCCGGACGCGCAGGCTCAGCGGCCATGGCTCACGGGCCCAACCGCTCCGCGGCATGTGGGATCTTCCCAGACCGGGGCACGAACCCGTGTCCCCTGCATCGGCAGGCGGACTCTCAACCACTGCACCACCAGGGAAGCCCTAGCTACTCTTTTAGAGTAAGTCTTGCTAGTAACAAATTCTTTTAGTTTTTCTTCATTTGAGAATGTCTTGATTATCCCTTTACCTTGAAAGATATTTTTGCTTGATAAAAAACTGTAGGTTGACAATACTCATCTTTTAGCATTTGTGAAATGTTGTCCTTTCATCTTCTGACCTCTTCTGATTTCTGATGAGAAATCCAGTACGATTCAAATTGTTTTCCCCTAGAAGTTAGGTATTGCAACATCTCGGTCACTGCTTTCAAGATGTTTTGTCTTAAGTTTTCAGAAGTTTTACTATGTTATGTCTGATGCGAATTCTTTTGGATCATCCTGTATGGTGTTTTCTTAGCTTCTTGAATCTGTAGGTTTATGTATTTTGCCAAATTTAGGAAGTTTTCAGACATTATTTCTTTGAATACTTTTCCGTCCTGTCCTTCAGTCCCCATCTTCTCTTCCTTCCAGAATGCAGTGACAAGAATATTAAACTTTTGTTATTATCCCACAGATCCTTCAGTCTCTGTTCATTTTTTTCAGCTTTTTTGTTTTTAACTCTGTTATTCAGAATGGGTAATTTCTATTGTTATTTCTTCCTGTTTATGGATTCTTTCCTATCTCTTCTATTCTGTTGTTGCACCTATCCACTGAGTTTTTGTATTCTAATTATTGTATTTACCAGTTCTAATATTTTAATTCTATTCTTTATATCTTTTACTTGCTTGCTGAGGCTAGTTTTCACTTGTTTCTACTGTGTTTGTAATTGCTCTGCAAAGCATTTTTATTATGGCTGCTTTACATTCTGTCAGATAATGTCAACATTTCTGTCATCTTGGTGTTCCTATGTATTGATTGACTTTTTTCATTCAGTTTAAGATCTCCCAGTTCTTGGTATAATGAGTAATTTTCAATTAAAACCTGGACATGTTAGGCATTATGAGACTCTGGTTCTTATTTACATCCTCTATTTTAGTTGACTTTGTTTGACATTACACTGGCGAGGGAAAGGGAACACTGCTTCATCACTGATTAGTGAGAGAAGTCCGGGTTCCCTATTTAGCTTGCATTGACACTGAGGTCAGGACTCCTTGTTACTTCTGGGGCGGGGGTGGTGGGATGGTGGTGAGGGGTAAGGTGATGCAAGAAAGGAGTTCCTGCTCTCCTCTAGACCTCCACTAATACCTCCCCTGGCCACAAAGAGTAGGAATGCCTCCTTACTGCTCCCCATGTGGCCTTCACTGACATCTTGACAGGGTGGTGGGATATGTGGCCTCATTACTGCTAGGCAGTGGTGAGGGGAAGTGATGCCCTGTTACTGCCTGATGGGGATAGAAGTTTAGGCTCTCCACGTGGTCTACAATGACACTACTGGGCAAAAGAGCTCGTTATCACCCAGGTAGGAAGAAAGTCCCAGCTCACTGATTGGTCTTCTCTGACACCACCATGGCAGTGAGGGCTCGAGGGTCCTCAGCCTGGCAAAAGTCTAGGCTCCCCACTTGGCTTTTGCTGGTGTGAATGGTAGTAGAGCCTAGTTTCTTCTGTCTTGCTTGGGTGGAGTAGAGCAGTTACTGTCTGGAAGTTTTTTTTTGTCTTGCTAGGTTGCCACTCTCCTGGTCCCACCTGCAAAGAGCAGGATTTTGTTGGGGTATTTACATCCATGCCCATTGGCATTTCCAGATTGCCAGCTTCTTCAGCTCCAAGCCTGGGTTACATGAAGCAAAAAGAAAAACCAGGGAACTCTCCACTGTTTTCTTACTTGTTCCCAAGATCCCTAGTTGGTCTGCCTTCTTCCCTCCAGCATTAAGAGTCTTCTTATGCTTGTTTTTATATATCATGTCTGGGGTGTTTAGCTGTACTTTGTGGGAGGAATAGGGAAAAGTATGTCTACTCCATCTTTCTAGAAGTGCAAGTTCAATCACTTACTTTTGTGGATTCATTTTGATGACAATTAGAAGAAAAAGTTATCCAATTTTACCAATTCTCTTGTAATAGCCTTAAAAACATTCATAGGCTTAATTAAAAAATAAAATACAAACAATGGAGTTCACTCTTACCTTGCTCACTGCCATCTGTACAAATGTTAAGATTGACATATGCACAAGCAGGGCCAGGCATGGAAGATCCTCTGGTGAGTGTAATTTCCAGGTCAGACCCTTTTAACTAAGCACATGAGAATATGTGATCGGGTAACTGTAGCATCTGACTACAGTGTCGAATAAGAGCTCTATACAATTCTGAGAGCATAGTCAATCTCAACACTAAAACAGTGAAGAGCTACAATTTTTCCCCTCTTTTTTCCTTTTTCCTTAGAAAACATGCAAAATAGAAAATGAAACCATCTTGTAACTTGTGCCACTGAAAAGACAGTCACATTCAGGTCCTGCTTTTCTATTCCATTTGTCCCATACAAAGTAGAACAAGACAAGGAACATATGACTGAATAAATGACTAACTGATATAGAAAAGAATTTTTATCAGACATACTTCTGAATTATTGACCAATACCTTTCATGTCTTGGTCAGATTTTCAGAGTTACATCTAAAATGTACGAACTGGAAATGAAATTGCATTTTTATGTATAACCTACTACCATAAAAGTAAACTGCTTTTCAAGTCAATTGCTCTTTATGTTTAACAGTAAGCACCAGAATCCACAATACTGACTTTTATAGTTTCAGATAAAACAGCACCATACAGTCAAATAACCTGGCAATTCTTATGTATATCCTAGTTACCTTCCCAAAGAAAACAGCTCTAATTTCCTTTTTTTCTCTTCTGGACTCTACTCACTATTCTCCAGAGCAATACTTCAGGACTGAGTACTATACTAATTGCTACCGGGGGACAGAACATCTAGATATAACTACATAAACTTACCATAAAATCTAATCCTAAATCTCTTAATGTTCAACAGAACTCAGAACTCACCTGCATTTTTTCTTGAATAAGGATTTCATCTGATGTAGGAACTGGATATGGTTTTAAAGGAGATTTTATGGTGGCAAATATGAACTCTGTGTGGCTTTTGATAACATTATTCAGATACTTTCCTTCAGATTTTGCTTTATAATAAACTGTTATTTCATCAGTTGGAACCAGACTGCACTGAAAGCACATAGAGAAAATTTAAAAGGGAAGCACATTTGTCAATTAAAATGTAAGGCGCTGTTAAACAGGGCTGATGATCCCACACTGAATCATTATGGAAGGGTACAGTATCCTGACTAATTCTCTGAAAAAAGGAGTGATCAAGTAACAACTCATAAAGCTCTGAACTGAGACAGAGGTTACAAGTATCCCATTATCTGCTGGAGTTCCCACCTCAGACCCCGAACTACAGGTCTCAGAAACCTGGCCAGAGGAGGAGGACTTGTGGGAGCCCTCCTTGGGACAGAAGCTCCCTGGCTCTCTCACCCAGTAGGGGCAGGCAATATGTTCTGTGCACCTGTCCTGGCTCCCAACTTCTGAATGAGGAA
This sequence comes from Physeter macrocephalus, assembly GCF_002837175.3. Taxonomy (NCBI): domain Eukaryota; kingdom Metazoa; phylum Chordata; class Mammalia; order Artiodactyla; family Physeteridae; genus Physeter; species Physeter macrocephalus. The sequence goes on from NC_041222.1 coordinate 83,083,975, forward strand.
GAACCACCTCACTCTGTTCAGATCCAACAATCTCTCCCTGAGCTAGAAGTCCTTCCACACTGACTGCATTTGCTGTCAGCTTTGATGACCTTATATGCCAGTCAGGAGGACTATCTATCCAGAAGATGGTTTTGTGGAAGCCCTAAAGAACTGAAAAAGGAGGACAAGGAGCACATGTTAGCTGAAAGCTTCTGATCAGAGAAACAAAAGAGCCACATCCAGCTTGGGAGTGAACAAGGAGAGAAAGGAAGTGGCCTACCTCTCCTAAACAGTACAATCTGAATGGACCACAGATCAGTGACTAATCATCATTAATGAATTACTATGGTTTATATTACCTGCCTCTCCTCTCCTCCCCCAAAACCAAAATAAATATCAAACAAAAAACCAAAACAAAACTCCAAAACAGTAGCTTGTTCTTAATCTGACAAGCTGACCTTTTTTCGAAGTTTCTGGATACGATTGATGACTTCCCGAGCCACTCCTTCATCCACCATTGACTGGTCAGGGGTGACGTCTAAAAGAACCAAAGCCTGTAGGAATGAACGGTGTACACCATGACAATCAAATATAGAAAAACGGTTCTTTCAAACTCAGCAAAATGGTGTTTAAATTCTCAGAAGTCTATAATGCAGCACTATTTAGTCACACAACTGAGCCAAAGACAAAATTAACGTGGTTTCTTTATGTTTGGGTCCTCCTTTGTAGACAGCTATTCCTTCATCTCTGGAGAAAGGTGAGACTTTTCATTTTTCTTGTGTAGGGTGCTGCTCACAGGAGATGTCCTGAGACCAACTTTCAAGAGAGTCTCTCATGTAACTCTGCTTTTTGTCTATCTGATGAATAATATCAACTCTTCTAATAAATAAAATCACCAATCATGAAGCTCTTACAGCAGCACAACTTTTCACAATGGATCCACCCCAAACAAGTGGACTGAAGAGCTCAAAGCAGCCATCTCTGTTGCTTTCTTTAACCATGACTCTATTCTTTGGTTTGTTGGTGTGATTCAAGACACAATTTCTACAATGGGCCACCATACTTTTTTATATGGTTTAGTTTAAATTGCCACCTTCTTGTCAACTTTATCTACTTTATTATCTCATTGGTCAAAAAGGCTGTCAATGATGATGTGGTAATAATGACAGTGTCACTTCTATTATAGAGGGGAATATACGTATAAATTAGGCATCATCCCCATTTACGTTTTTGAGGACACTCAATCAGAGAAGTTAAACAAACTTGCTCCACTTCATGAAGGCACAGGAGGCAAACTGGAAATGGATAATGTGTCATGGCAGGGCAACCATGGCCCACAATACACAAATCATGTCAAGAAACTCAGAAGCATCACAGACAACACTTCCTTAAGTATAGACGACTTCAGGACTCTCTCATTTGGCTGTAATTCGAAAGGACTGCACCATCTCACTGTTTACAAATCTCTTTCCCTGGCCCCAATTCTTTCTTTCCTTATTTCCTCACCTTTGGCTCCTTACCACTGTCTGCCCACATGGAGTTCTGTCTACATCATATTTAAGACTCTGTGTATGGGAATTCCCTGGTGGTCCAGTGGTTAGGACTCGGTGCTTTCACTCCTGGGGATCTGGGTTCAATCCCTGGTAGGGGAATTAAGATCCCGTAAGCCACATGGCACGCCAAAAAACAAACCCTGTGTAAAGGCTGGAGGAGGTTGGCTTGCCTCATACGAGGTACTCCCCATCTTCCCCTGTATGTGGCATATTAAGCACAGAGGGACTCCAGCAGGTCCCTCACTCTCACAATGGAGACCTTACAACCTATCTGCCTGGAGAAGTCTGGTCAAGAGTGAAGAGAGATGCTGTGATCCATTACAACAAAAAAACACAGACCCCAGAATGCAAAACTGCTTGTACATCCTCTTCAAGCAGTACTCTCTAACCAACCCCACTGCTACCCCAGACTTCAAATAGGAGCACTTATTTCTACTAGATAACTTATCAAGTACAGTAATAAGAACTGACTTACTTTTCTATCTCCATTACAGACTCATTCCTTGAAGGATGGGATTACATCTTACTCATTTTTGTATGACCCAACACTTAGGACAACTGCATGCATAAAGTCACAAAATATCTATTTATGTATTCATTAAAGAAATGCATATGTCAAGAAGTTATAATAGAGGAGTTTAATAAGGCCAATCTAAAATAAATAACTTGTTTATTTTACCCTGAGACAAGCTGCCAATACTGTCAGGAGAGGCATAAGTAAATGTTTTCTCCTCTTATGTTCTTATCTTTTGGTAAAGAAATATTCTAGGGAACAGAAAAATACCTGAGCATCTGAGTGTGCTTCAAACTGTGTCGTTCCACCTGTTGCCTGATCAAAGGTGTACATGAGGCAGATATCTTCTTCATGCAACTCATGGCCTTCCACAACAATGGTCCCTATTGGGGAAACAACTGCCACTGTTACTCAGTCAGTACCCCACTCCTCAAGCTGCCCTGCTACCAATATATTTTGCCACTCTTTAATAAAACCTTCATATAATCAAGCTACACAGTCTTCAAGAGATCATGTCCTCTGGACTCATGTCATTGTTGAGATCAAGGATGAGACAAACTTTCTTTAGACTGCACCATGTTATCCTGAGGACACTTAAATCACCACTAATATCTACTGCTGTATATAAGCTCCCAGGTCCAAAGACACGTGCCAGAAGGCAACGAATCTCCATCATAAACATGAGCAAGCATGTTTATGATGGAGAAAGCATGCTATAATGAAGAAAGCACAGTCTGTAGAGTCAAACTGGACTTAGGCCCACCACTCACTGGTTGTAGGACCCTGGTGTTCTATTATCTGCCTATCAGAGTGCAGTGAGGGTGAAAAGAGGCAGACAGTGTGAAGTTCTGAGCATCATGCCTATTCATGGTAGGCAGAATGTATAAACAGCTAAGGATGACAGTTCTCACCTTCAGGAAAGCCTACTATGGTTAACTCACAAATGATCTTCTTGGTCGTTGAGCAACTGGCTATCATTTTCACTTTATGTCACTGCATTCTGAAAACTACTTTGCTTTCCATCAATGCAGAACAGTCCATTCAGAAACTATAGCTTAGAAACTGTAGGCTTTCCATTTCAAATAAGGTTTATTTGAGGAATTTTTAATATTTTGGCTAACTGGTGAAACAACTTAAGATTTGTGACTTGAAGGCTGATCCTTTAATTTTGTTAATTTAACAAATCAAGTTAAATTAGTACTGACTCAACTTTTAGTTGCTAGCCTCTTATGTTTTATAAATTTTACCTAAAAATTTGGGGACTCTTAGGGACATTTCCCCCAATTTCCATAACTACCCATCTGATTTCTGAATCTTCAAATTGTTCCTCATGACACTTCCATGCTTATGTTTTTCAACTTCAGAGGGAACCCTAACAATCAAACAACTCATGCCCTAGGTTTGCTACAGGATGTCAAGTGGCCATAATTAGACCACATATGATTCTAATCATGGCAGAGCTGAGAACTCCTGGGCACCTGGAAAAGCTCCCTAAAGATTTCCTTCAGTGTACTTATCAAAACTATGATTATGTCCATAAATCTTTAGTGTCTGCCAGCACCATGAGGGTAAGGACAATGTCTGCCTTATTTAACTCTATGTTCCCAGTGCCAACCAAACAGAAGGGCCTTAAAAAATATTTGCTGAATGAATGACTCCAGTCTTGCTCAATTGAGACCAACATACGTATTCTAGATATTTTAGAGAAACTATGATAAGTTCTGACCCAGTCCTCCTTCGCAAGAAGCCCCAAACCTCAATGCTAAATCCCTTTCACTAAAAATACTTAAGTATTTTAAAATTAAAATTTTGAATTAAAATTAAAATTTAACTTTTTTCTTTTGAATATATTCTAGTCTTCATTCTGGCACCTCTAAAAAGTCACCATCTTTTTCTCTACAAGCAACATCTGATAACAATAACACTCTATACCACTGGCTGGTGAATCTCAGGGGGTTCTGCTCTCTCACTAGGGTAGATTTTTCTAGGCCCACATTAGCATTTATAGAGTTCAACGGTAACTTAAGGTCCACCCCTCTGACTCAGTAATTTCTATCTAGAAATCTAGCCAAAAGGAATCAATTCCACAAAACACTTACATGTGAAAATATTCACTGAAATATTAGTTATACTATTAAAAGAATGGAAACAACCTAAAGCACCAACAATAAGAGACTGGTTAAAGACACTATCGGTATCCACAGGAAGGAAAGTTTTTTCAGCACTTACTGAAACAGCATTTTAAAGACAATAACACACAGAAATGTTTATAATGTAAAGTGAAAATGCAAACTAAAAATATAAATAAAAACAAAATAACATAAAATGTAAAAATATATGAGTGAAAAATGTGAAATTTAAAATTATAATGTGATTTCCATTTTGTAAAGCTGTAATTATATAAATCAGAATTTTAACAGCACCCCAGCACCTAACATAACAAATACCAGACAGTAGGCACTCAATCTACATTAAATGGATGGGTGATCGGTTATGGGTCATTTTATTCTCTTTACTTTTTTCTAAATTATCAGAATTATTCATAATAAATATTTTTATGAACAGAAAAAAAAGTTCTTATTTAAGAAAAGGCTGTGACAGTAGAAATAAAAGAGGAGGCTAACTATGAGAGCCTAAGTATGAGACATCCATCAGGTTGAGGACACAAACGGTGCCCCCAATAAAACAGATACCCACCACTCTCCTGGAACTGCTCTAGCTCCTCACTGCTCAGCTGCTTGATGGATGTCATCACCATCTTGAAGGCTCCCTTCAGACGCTTCCCCAGGACCATGTGATCTGGTTCTGCCCTTAGGCGAATGCCATACTTGTTTTTATCTGTAGATAATGTAACTTTTCGAACATTCAATTCCTATATTTGGTAGACAAGATGAAATAAAAAAGAAATGAAAACATGTCCACAAAAACTTGCCCACAAACATTCATAGCAACATTATTCACAACAACCAAAAAGTGGAAATAACCCAAATGCTGATCAATTGTGAATGAATAAACAAAATGTGGTATATCCATATAATGGACTATTATTTAGTAATATAAAGGAATGGAGCACGCACACATGCTATAACATGAATGACCCTTAGTGCTAAGTCAGAAGCCAGACACACAAGACCACATATTGTATGATTCCATTTATAGAAAATGTCTAGAGTGGGCACACCCAGAGACAGAAAATAGATTTGTGTTTGCCAGAGGATGGTGGGATATTGAGGGGAAAATGGTGTATGAATGCTAATGGATACTGGGTTTCTTTTTGGGATGATGAAAATGCTACAAAACTGTGGTGATGGCTGCACAGCTCTAAATAATATTAATAAATAATTGTATGGTATGAAAAAAAACTGTCCAGATCAATCAAGTTGAGCCTAACGCAACTAACAAGGACTGTAGCATTAGAAATATGGACTTCATGTTTAAGGGTAACCTTTGCTCAAGAAATTTCAAAGCACCACAAATCTAACTATCAATTAACCAGAAGAATCAGTTAATCAAAACATTTCGGGACCTCACTGGTGGTCCAGTGGTTAAGAATCTGCCTTCCAATGCAGGGGACGTGGGTTCAATCCCTGGTTGGGGAACTAAGATCCCACATGTTGCAGGGCAACTAAGCCTGTGTACCACAACTAGAGAGAAGCCTGCGCGCCACAACGAAGAGCCCACACACTGCAACAAAAGATCCTGCATGCCACACTGAAGATCCCATGTGCCGCAACTAAGACCTGATGCAGCCAAATAAATAAACAAATATTTTTGGAAAAAATCTTAACATTTCATGTTTCCATCATACTAGTTAGTTAAGGATTACTAACGTAGCAGGAAACGGTGACTGCACAGTAGGAAATATGAAAATGAGATATCATGGAACAGTCAACTGAAGCAAATTATAGGGAAATTTCTGGTTTTGCCATTATACATTATTATATTATTTGCTCTCAGTGATTAAGATATTCTATTTAAATATATTCTATTTTTATCCATATCTTAAGCATTAATTATAGAATTTATAGCTCTTTAGTTATAAACTCTAAGTTTCTAAACAGTTATAAACTCCTTGGTTTCTAATATTTGTCTGGAATTCTCAAGCAATTCAAAACCAAATATAGAAATTATTTTCTATCATAAAGATTTAAATACTACCTGTGAAAGGAATAAAAATGAAATTTGAAATATATTTCTTTTTAAAACATCACAGGGTAAAAGCTTTTTGGGAGGATAACTGACATGACAGTTTAAACTTCTGACCCCAAAACTCCACTTCTAGGAACCTATCCAACATCCATACTGTGACATATTTGCGCATGTACACACACACACAGACACACACACCCCTTTTGTCTGTAATCAGAAACCTAAATTTCCAACAATGTAAGAGTAATTAAATAAATTATGATACAGCCAGGAAGTGAACAAAAAGAATAAATTAGATCTCTATGTTTTAACATGGGATGCTGTTTAAGAAATACTATAAAGTGAAAAAAATAAGTTAAAAACTACATATATAATCCTCTCTATTCACAAATAAAATCAATGATGTGTGCATGTGTGTATATGTATGTACAGATGTGTGTACACATGTAAAATGCTAGGAACAACCCAGCAGGAGATAACCTAATGAACAAGTGGGTGATGAGACACCAGGGAGTGGCCAGGGTAAGAGGAGACTTGTTTTGTACTCGATGCTAGTGCTTATTTACAACCAGTGTGTGTTTACTTGATACTTGTATAATCTGAAGGAACAAAGATTTTTTTGGTGTTAGTTATCAAAAAGTACTTTGGGGAAGAGAAGTGGATGAAAGGATAAATGATCCAACAAAGGTGAAAAATTCATGGACGCTGAAATCACTGTTAAAGAATTACAATTACATTGTAAAAAGTCATGATGAATCTAAAAGCAAAGTGTAAAATTCCATGGATGGTTAAATTTATGTATATACTGATATAAAAAGGAAAAGGACAAATGATACACTCAAAGTGTAGTTGACTAAAGAGTACTAACCAAAATAATCTTCCCAAGGAAAGAAGTCTGTTTGGACCAAATCAAACAAATCAACTGTCTTACCTCAATGATATACTTCTCCAATGACTTAATTTCATTAAGAGCTTCTGGATCCTGATGAATAACTACAATTTCTTTCAAAGGATACTAGAAAGAAAATGGAAGGGAACGTTCGTAAGCATCCAGTCCTCTAAACTGCAGAAAAATGAATGTTAAATGTTTTGTCTGAATCTCAAGCTCCAGACTAAGCAGGCATAACTAGTACTAAGTCATTCACACCCTTATTGCAGAAAAGAAATTTACGCCATTGCTGGCAGCTCTTTATATTAAGAAAATACTCTAAAACATAATTATCTAGGTATGTGCAATGCAAAACAGAAATAAAATCTCAAACCTTTATGGGAATAGTTTTGCGGTCTCGAATCACTCGCCCGAGTTCAATCACAGACTGCATTCTAGATACTGCACTCTCGGTTTTCTTGTCAATCAATTCCTCTCTGGTTGGTAGAGGTAGGGATTTGAAAGAGATTAGATTCAAAAGGAGAAAATTCCGAAGAATAGGCATGCTTAAGTGAGGAAGAGGGTCAGGCTAGAGATATGATGGTGTAGCTAGGCTTCCCGGGGAGGCTCTTGGGAAGGACAGCACATGCCTGCCTTTGGGGCACACAGTGAGAAGCAGGCAGCAAGCTTGAGCCTGCTGCTTAGTGCCTAGCAGCTCCCCAAAGCGATCCCACCAGGCCTACCCACCCCTACCTGCCATAGCTCTACAGGAGATTCCACACTAAGCATCCCTCCTATCCATTCTGTAGCCTGAGGAGCAGCTCACGGGGGAGGCAGGGCATGGAGGGGCTGGAGCAGGGAGCTGGGGGCCCCACTTGAGTGCATCTCTGGCAACTCTCCTTCCCCTGGCCCAGGAGAGGCTTATATATATTTGATTCTTACCGAACATGGGGCAGCATGAGGTAGTGGATACTGAATGTGTCCTTGTCTCGGACAGAAAGAGGGTCAATCAGCGTCTTCAGATTCTGGTACATCAATTCAGTAAGAAAAGGGGTATAGGGGGCCTGTGTAAGGACAGAACACATCGGGTCATTCATACGTAGCCATCATTAACTGATCTCAGAGTTAGAAGCAACTACATAAACATTTTAGAGAAATGATATGGGAATATGCACAGAAATGAACATGAGGTACAAAACATGCCCTATGAAAGAGAAATGACCTCATTTTGAACTTGGCGAGCTAGACACTCATGAAACACAGCAGCAGGACTACAGCCAGAAGTGCCTAAAACATTCTTGAGGATGTCTATATTAAAAACAGGAGTCCCTGACCACATGCCAGTCAAGTCAACATGCAGAGGAATGAATGTCCCTAAACCTCTGTAAACTGGGGAAACACCACCTGCTTCACAGGATGAAGGGGAATGAGGTCAGACATGATACACCAGGCAGGGGACCTGGTACAAAGCAGGTTTTCATTCCATGTATGTTTAGGAAATAAACAGAAGCCTTATAACATTAAACTGGAATAGCAAAAATAAGATACAGGAAATTAAAACTGGAATTTTTACTTGTATGTCATTTAATTAATATTTCAATTGACAGGAACATGTCTCAAGTAAAATACTGTTTGCAATATATTTTTGTTTGGTTAGCTATTAGTTCAAGAACTTCCCCACTACTCACAGACAATTACAGGAATCTACATTAAGAGGAGGTATGTCGCTCTTGAGTCTAGATGCAAGGACCTTGACCTGAAATGTACTGCCAGGGGTGAAAAGAAAGAATCCAGCTTTTAAAGCTAATGTTTTTTAGCTCTTATTTGACATACATAAGCTAACGAGATTTATGAAAAGAGACTAGAAATTTAGGTTATTTTAACACTTCTATTTCTATTTTTAGTGGAACAAATACAGAATAGATACAGACAGAGGACAGTGCAGCAACCGGGCACCACAAGCAGCCCACAGGGCTAGCATCTTACCATAAGTCTGCACAGAGAAAGCAGAACACTAAACAAGGTCTCCAGAGCCATAACACAATCCTCTATCCCGTTTTCACCCTAGTGAATAAAAAACACACATTAAACTGTTAAAACCAATAGTTCATTGTAAGAAAAAAAAGATAATAAAAAGGGGAAAACTCAACCATAATTAAGTTACCCAGAGATAACTACTTTAAACATTTTAGTGTATGTCCTTCTAGATATACGTACATATACACACATACATGTACGTGTGTGTAATATAATTTAACAAAAACAAAATTATTGTTTTGTTACGGGATTTTATCATTAACACATTTGAAGGCAGTACTGATGGACAGTGGTCTGGGCATTCCTCACTCCTTGTTTTCTACCATTGTTGCTTATATACAGCTTTAAGTCCTGGGACAGGATCTATGCTTCACTCATCCTATATCCCCAACAGGCTTAAGGACGAGTCTTGTCAATAAGTAACTGTCCCTCTAGAGGTAGAAGTGAGGAGGTGTCCCTCTCAATATCACAGCTCTACCTAAAAACATCTGCAAAATATCTGCATGAATTTATTTCAGATTTTAAGAGGTCTGCTCAGTACAGTCCTCTTTGGCCTGAGACTTACCCTCATATGAATGTCCATAATTGTGTTTTGAAAATATGCAAGATGTCTTCTAAACTTATGGGTTCCCCCATCCATCAAATGGCAATACAGTTAATATGCAATTAAAAGGAAAAAGATGGCTTAAAAAAGTCAGAGCATTTGAAAATGCTCCTTTTCCTTTTAGCTGTTCTCATTTTTCCTCAACTCTCATACTTCCTACACTTTCTGCTCTTCCCAACAGCAGCCTGCACTTACCTTTAATCTTCTACGGTTCATCCTGACATACCAATTAGTCAGAACATCCACAAACTTGACCAGGCGAGGAACCACAGTATAGAGTCTGTAAGCTAAAAGTAACAACCAATCAGGCAGTGAGAACACATAAGCATCTTGGGTGCTTAGGACAGGGCTGGATGTAAGAAAGAGCAAGCAGCCCCTGCCATCCAAGGGCTGTCACACCTGTTAAGGCGGCAGAAGTACCAAAGTGAAACAATCAAAACTGAGGATGTACTATACAGCTGTCAAGGTGTCTAGGGGCATGCACAAACCACCCTGTGAGCTACATGCAAACTCCCAGTGTCAGTGAGAAAACAGGAAACCCCGTATGTGTGGCTGAGAGGCCGAGGCTGCCCGCCAGATGACTCCATGAGGCACCATTTATCTGGAACTGTATCAGGTGGTAGTACCACAAAAGCCTGACTTCTTCCACTGTGCTACCTTGACCTCAACTAAGACAGACACATAAAAAGCTGTAATTAGATTCTAAGAGGCACAGCATAGATAAGGGCTTCTCAACCAGAGCAATTTTGCTCTGCAGGAGACACTGACAATGTCTAGAGAGACATGTTGGTTGTCAAACTGGCAAGGTGGGCACTCTTGGCATCTGGTGGGTGGACTCCAGGGATGCTGCTCAACAAACTACAATGCACGCACAGGCCAGCCTCCACCACAGAGAATGACCCAGCTCAAACTGTCAGCAGTGCTGCCACTGAGAAACTCAGGCAGGGGCTGTGCATAAAATAGAACAGGGTTTCTAAAGGTTAAAATAGTCAAGGAAAGAAAGCTAAAGGAGGTACTGGAAGGAGAGAAGAAACTTGAAGAATCAGAAAAATTTGAAGGCTCCCCTGAGGAACTCAGAGGGCAAGCAGGAAGCTAAGGGCGTCTAGCCAACTTTGTTTGAGGCCCAGACTTATCTTCAGGATTTTTGCCACTCACCTCCCCTTTAACTGATACTCTCTGTTGCACAAAAACAAACACCAAAAACAAAGAGGGTAAGACCAAAAAGCATAAAAACACACCACCATTTATATTGAGTTCACTGACTGTTAATGAGGTTCCTAGTCTAAGCTAACACAGTGGTTAAGTTGCCAAGGGCAGAGCTGCTCTCTGTTGCAGTTCAAAAAGACTAGCGCTGAGGTGCTGCTAGACCAACACCTGGACCCCAGGCCAGAGGCACTCGCTGATCATACATTTCTAGAGAGGCAATTTTTGTGATCAGAGGCCTGTTCTGTAAAGACAGAGGCCCATCTAAGTTATTTCTAGGGTTCACTATACTTTTCACCTTCTAGGAAGCCAGAGTGTTCAAGAGTTGCAACTCTTATAAGGTAAACAAAGCCCATATATAATAAAAGGGAGCAGCAGCTACCACTGAAATCACTAATACCAACTGCAGGCTCTTCAACGATGCTACCTATTTAGTTCTCAGAATTCTATTTTGATGAGGGAGGCAAGGGCACAAAGCTGACAGGTTGGTGGAGTGGGAACTGCACTGGGCAATCTGTGTCTGGAGCCCCTCTCATCGGTTCAACGTGCACCACCTAGCCTCCTGCACCTGGCCCTTACCACTCGGCTGTGTGCACAACTGCTGCCAAACCTCTAGTTCCCAGGCAGACCAGGTCCCAGCCAAGATATACATTCTCAGGTCACAGCCGTTGCTATCTAAAGATGGCCAAGGGCCCCCAGGCAACAATCCCATTCATTTATATCACTCAGGAGGGAAAACTGGACACAGCTATGAGTAGGTATCCCAGGGAGTGTGGTGAGAACCCAAGTGCTGACGTCTGCTTTGCACACTCATTTCCATCTTCACTTATGTCAATCTGTCCAATAGTTTGACAGTCATATGACCCTTATTACATATGTTTAATAGAGTGGGTGTAGTCCTTCAGGATGACTGATAAAACATTCAAAATTTCCTGGACTAACCATCCTATTGTGCCAAGTACAGAGGCACCAACTATTCCACGAAGAACTATGTACCAGCTGAGGAATGGAAGACTCCTGTATGAACCAGATTGCTCTGGCCCCTCGAATCCACTGGAGTGCAGTACCTGAACAGCAGCACCTGGCAACCACAGGACACTGGGGGAGGCTGGTTTATGTCACGAGGGTGCACACAGGGATGCCATCTTTTCTCCCCTGCCCACAGACTTTATCAGACCCATATATACTCAGACCCATCTCAGGTATCCAGGTTAACAGTTTCTGGAATTTCTCACCTTGGCTTACGGTTGTTCCATCTCCAACTTCTAGGAAACCAACATAACCTACTTTTCCAACCTCTGTCTAAAACCAAATTCGTTGTTGTTAGGTAAGAGAAATGTGGGGAAATGTCAACCTCATTATTGTTTTTCTGTATTTCCTAATTTTTCCAGGCTGAACAGGGACTACTTATTTAATAAAGTAGACCTAAAAATAAATTAAAAACATATTAATAACAACTACTATTTATTAAGTACCTATTATCTGCTAGCTACCGTATGTACATAGTCTCCATCTGCACCTTATATTAACTCTTACGAAGCATTTTTCGGAGAAAGAAATTGAGGCTCATAGATTAGGTAACGTTTCCCCCAGGGAACAAGTGGTGCAGCTGAGTTTTGAACTCATGGGCATCCACTACTGAAGTCTGTGATTCCATGGGCCTGTGTGGTATATGTGGAGGGGTGAGGTCACTAGACATCCCCCAAGACAATCTCTAAGGCCTTGGAACAACACATTTCTACAACTAACAAGCTTTAAAATTATATTTGAGAGGTAAAGAGAAATATTTATTTAACTATTGTTCTGTATCTCTCAAAATTTCTATAAAATTTCCTCTATGTTTAGAAAGCCCAGAAATAAACCCACACACCTACAGTCAATTAATCTTCCACAAAGGAGGCAAGAATATACAATGGAGAAAAGACAATCTCTTCAGCAAGTAGTGTTGGGAAAGCTGGACAACCACATGTAAATCAATGAAATTAGAACACTCCTTCACACCATACACAAAAATAACCTTAAAATGGCTTGAAGACTTATAAGACATGACACTGTAAAACTCCTAGAAGAGAACATAGGCAAAACATTCTCTGACATAAATCATACCAACGTTTTCTTAGGTCAGTCTCCCAAGGCAATAGAAATAAAAGCAAAAATAAACAAGTGGGACCTAATCAAACACAAGCTTTTGCACAGCAAAGGAAACCATAAACAAAATGAAATGACAACCTATGGACTAGGAGAAAATATTCGCAAACAATGTGGCTGATAGGGCTTAATTTCCAAAATATGTAAACAGGTCATACAACTCAATACCAAAACAACAACCCAATCAAAAAATGGGCAGAAAACCTAAACAGACAGTTTTCCAAAGAAGACATACAGATGGCCAAGAGGCACATGAAAAGATGCTCAACATCGCTAATTACTAGAGAAATGAAAATCAAAATTACAATGAGGTATCACTCACACCAGTCAGAATGGCCATCATTAAAAAGTCTACAAATAACAAATGTTGGAGAGGATGTAGAGAAAAGGGAACCCTCCCCTACACTGTCGGTGGGAATGTAAATTGGTGCAGCTACTATGGAAAACAGTATGGAGGTTCCTTAAAAAACTAAGACTAGAGTTGCCATATGATCCAGTAACCCCACTCCTGGGCATATATCTGGAGAGAACTTGAAAAGATACATGCACCCCAATGTTCACTGCGGCACTATTTACAATAGCTAAGACATGGAAGCAATCTAAATGGCCACTGACAGATGAATAGATAAAGAAAATATGGTACGTACACACACACACACACGCATACATATACAATGGAATACCACTCAGCCATAAAAAAGAATGCCATTTGCAGCAACATGGATGGACCTAGAGATTATCATACTAAGTGAAGTAAGTCAGAAAGAGAACGACAAATACCATATATATCACTTATATGTGGCATCTAAAATATGATACAAATGCACTTATTTACAAAACAGAAACAGACTCACAGACATAAAAAAAAAACAACTTATGGTTACCACAGGGGAAAGGGGGTGGGGGAAGGATAAATTAGGAGTTTGGGATTAACAGATGCAAACTACTATAAATAAAATAAACAACAAGGTCCTACTGTATAGCACAGGGAACTATATTCAACATCATATAATAACCTACAGTGGAAAAGAATATGAAAAAAAAATATATATACACACCTGCCATTTCAGTCTCAAAGAACCCAACGAGCGACTGCATAAAGGACAGGACCCACCGGTCTGTGATGTTGGTACTTTCTCTAACCATGTTCTCGTTGTAAAGGAATTCCATTTCTTCCTCCTAGGAAGTGACAATTATTGAAACATTCTGCATGCTTGGGGGAAACTACTGTAGAGAAATGAATTTTTTAAATTATTTAAACTGAAAGAAGTATCCAAACAAATGAAAAAAACACCATAAAAACCCAGACCCTGTTGGCAATCTAAATTTCTGATTCTTAGCAATATTTTCCAAGTAACCTCTAAACTTGGAACATTAAGTCCTCAATTAATGAATTACATTTTTGAGTGAACTAAAGAGAATTTAGGAAAAAATGATTCCTATGCACCAAAGAGTAATTACGAATTAAGAAATATTCCAACATCTTGTCATTAAGTAGGCGGTTTAGTTACTTTAAATCTGAGGAAGGAAGGACAGCAAAACTGGCTAGGACTGGACAACTGTCTGTAAGTTGAAAATGAGTACTAGGAATTAATGTCTTTGCTTAAATTACTTATTTTACCCAGAATGCTCTATTCCACTTCTGCTTTTTCCTTTGCAAATCCTCCTCGATGCTGAAGGCCTACTTTACCTGTCCCTATTCAATGCCATCACCATCAGGATGGCAAGGCAGTGACCATGCTGACTCTTGTTCTGATGCTGGAGCCTGCATCTTTCTGCCATGCCCAGATGAGCCCCAACTATGAGTGGTTTGACCCAGCCTGTGTTCCTGAATCCCACACCAGCAGATGCCTGCAAAGTAGACCCGTTTTAGGACTGCTGGCCTGAGAAGTGGTGGGATCCAAAAGATAGAAACACTAGGGGTGTTGTTCCCAAAGACCTTGTTCTTCTTGGGAGGGTTCATTAGCAGACTGAGATGAGCCAGAAGCAGCAAGAAGTGAGTGACCAGCCTGCTGGAATGTGATGCTCAAAGCTCAGCTCTCCAACCAGTTTCTCAGGAAGGAATAATATCACATGTTTAGTCAAAAGTAGTTTACTAAGGAATCCTACTTTTAAGGTGTTGGAGATAAAAAGATGAGTGGTACCTGAGCCCTGACCCCAAATGGAGTCTAGGAAGCATGCACAGGCACATGTGCAATGAAGCCTGCTGGCCTGAGAGCAGTTAGTAGGGGCAAGGGAAAGGGCTTCTCAGAGGATGCCTCCCAGGCCAGCAGGTAACTGCTCTGAGGCACTTTCATATATATCACAACCACTATTTTTCATCCCAGCAACCCAATGAGAACTGCTCTCACTTTCAGAGTCTCAGTCCAAATGTACTTATCAAGTGGCCTTCCCTGACCACCCATCTGCAGCAGCCTTTACTAGGCACTCACTCTGATAGTAGCTGACACATTACTGGCTCCCCCATCACTAAGTCCCCAGTACCAATTTGGCTGGCTAAATGAATATCCAATGCAACTCTTCTTCAACAGGTGAGGCTTCTGTGTCTTGCAGAGGTGAGCATCTACCCAAATGGTGAAGTTCCGGTCCTGTGCTCTTGGCCCAGCATGGACCCCAGACACCTGTCACACTTTCATCTATGGCCTCCCCAGTGGCTCTGAGCACCCACCCACGGGGCCTGTTAGCTCCTGTCTCCCATGGACCTCTGCTTCACAACTGACCCCTGACCATCTTTCGCAAACCCAGCTCAACCCAGCTCAGTGGGGCAGACTCTACCCCACAGCACTGCAACCCACACCTTCTGTAGCCTCAGGACGTTCTGGATGAAGAAGCGATAGGCATTGTACCAAGGTAGCAGCACATCCTTCAGGACATCTCGAACACCCTCCTCCTTAAAGCGGAGGTTTTCTGCTCTCACCACAGGGGAGTTAATCAGGTATAATCTGGAAGAGGAGAAAAATTACATGGAAAAGGGACACAGACAGTAAACCAAATATTACTGACATGTTGACAGGGCAATACCCAAATCAGCCCTTTTTCTAAAAAAGTGGGGAATTATAAATACGCTTCTAACAGTCAATTTAAAACCGACAAAATTCTTATTTTGTGTAAGAGACCTAGCAAATTATAAAGGGGAGACCAAAAGTGCCACACCAAAATATGGCACTGAACTAACCTAGAAGCATGCCCTGGGCTGGTCCCAGTACAGGCCTCAGGCAGCATGGCAACACTAAGAGGAAGAAGCCAGGCCCTCCTTCCAGGACATATGTGCAGGCATCAGGGATTCACAAGGAATAGCCACATGTACTCTGCCAGCACAGAGGGACTAAGGGGGCAGAGACCAGGGATGTTGTTAAACATCCTACAGGACAGCCTTCAACACAAAGAATTAAGAGGCCCAAGTTGTCAGCTATGCCAAGGTGAGTCTAACAGATAACTGGGGGTTGCAGGACACCCCACTAACTGCTCCTGGGCAACATGGCAACCGTGAACGTGCTTGCCCACAGTCCCCGGGTGTGGGTCTCTGTGTTCATAACAGGAGGATGCTGAATAAGATCTCTGTGGTGCCTTTTAACCTGAGCACTCAACGTTTATGACTATGACTATTTCAAGCAGTATCTCACATTTCTCTAAAAACTTTTCAGTATTTTTATTTGCTCTAGCATAAATTGTACCTCACATGGCTATTTGAGGAGTAAGTGTAAATGATATAAGAGAATTCTAATATCAATAAGACAGGGAACCTACAGAAGGAATGAGGCAAAGGCACCAGCAACTAGCCTGGGAGTACTTGTGCTGCTTAATAAAATCCAACACAGAGCCTCCTCTTCCGAAAGACCTATAGATATAGAAACATCTTTACTATTTAGAAAACCACCTTGGGGGTTTAAAGTCAACATCATACCAATGTAATTCTCCATGTAACAGACGTGCATTTTTTAAAAAAAGCTAATTATAAACCAAATTAATAGAATGATTAATATCACTGAAAACATGATTAACAGAATGTAAGATGCTTAATAAGAAATGACAAATACACATAAGGCAGAGCGCTGGTTTGTACCTGAGGGCATCAGCACCATATTTATGAATGACTGAAAGTGGATCTGGATAATTCTTTTTGCGTTTGCTCATTTTTTGGCCATCACTTGAAAAACAGAAGGGAAACACCAATTAAATGAGTCAACATCACAGTTTATATATGGTTACAGATTATCTACAAATTGGAATACGTAAGTGCAAGTGGGACACAAGTTACTACTAAGGCACAACAATAGGTGTTTAAGCTTCTTTTTGAATACTGTAGCAAGTCAATGGAGAAGTTTCCAGATAAATGGCAGCAGGAAGATGCCAGAGTGTAACAGTGAAAAAACACAGCCTTGGCATTTATCCCAGAGAAACGAAAACTTATATTCACACAAAACCTTAGAAAGTTCACAGCTTTATTCAGAGTCAGCAAACACTGGAAACAACCTCAATGTCTTTCAGCAGGTGAAAGGTCAAACTGTGGGTCACCATGGAACACTGCTCAGCAATGAGAAAGAACTATGGATCCATAAAACCACCTGAGGTATCTCCAGGGAATTACAGTAAGCAAAAAAAGCCAATCACAAAAGGTTATATATGATATGAATCCATTTATATAACATACTTGAAATGACAAAATTACAGAGATGGGGAATAGATTAGTGGTTGCCAGGGGATGGGGATTAGGATTGAAGGCTGAGGTGGGAGGGGTGTGAAGGGGTGGGGTGGGTATGGTTATAAAAGGGCAACAGAGGCATCTTGTGATGTTGAAACAGGCCAAGTATCTTGACTGTGCTGGTGGATACAGGAACCCATATATGAGATAATATTGCATGCAACAGCAAATAAGTAAAACTGGGGAAATCTGAATTAGACTGGTGGATTCAATCAACATCCTGATTGTGACAATGTGCTACAGTTTCAAAAACGTGACCATTGGGGGAACCAAGCAAAGCACACGAGGAGTCTCTATTAATTTTTACAACTATAATTCAGTAAGATTTTCAATTAAAAAAAAAAGTACAGACTATAGAGCCAGACTGCCTGGATATAGAACTAGAATTTCACACTCTTTTGCTGTATGACCTTAATTTTTCTGCACTTCAAATTCCTCAAATGTCAAAATGGACAATGAAAGGACCCATTTCAAATAGTTCTGGGGATAAATGAGTGAAGATGTGTAAATGCTCAAAACAGAGCCTGGTACAGTGCCAGGTGTCATCTCCCACCTTGAACAGCACATGAAGCAAGGTATCTAGGTATAAAAATTTCATTTTCTTCTTTTTATTTGTTTTTACTTTTAATGACTAGAGGCAGTAGAAGCAAAGGAAAAAATAAGACTCCTCTATAATAAGCCTCTAGAACCAATAGCTTCCTCATATATTAAAAACAAGACAACAAAAATCTATATTAAAGGACCAGTGTACAGATTTAATAAGAGCTATAAGCAAAAGTACTTTATAAAATTCTAAATGACAAATGTTATTTTATCACTAGTAGTATCATGGGACACATCCTCCCCTCTGTCCTCCTCCATTAGGCTTAGCTCTCAATGCAGTCCTTCTCCTAAGACAGAGGAATATGTAGACAGACTGTTACAGGTTGAGAAGAGCACAAGACAGGAGTTGGATGAAAAGGGAGAGCAGGAAGAAGTATAAAGGCAGAAGGAAGGAAGAGAATAGGAACAGAGCTGGGGCATTCCTGAATTCCTCTATTCACAAAGAATGGTTAGATCCAACCAGAACATGCTGAAAGAATAAAGGAGATCAGGAACTGCAACTCATTATTACACAAGGGAGTGCACCTGCCTTGCCAGGACGAGCCCATTCACAATCACATTTTTGAATGGCGGCCGTCCAAAGAGAGCTGTAGCCAGCACCAACAGGGTGTAAAACCTGGAAAAAAAACCCACAAACAAAGAGTTCAATAAAATAAGAAAAGGAATTCAAGCATAGGAAAAAAAACTGTTTACTTATTGGACTGAATTTCTATTTTAGGTAAGTTACACTTCTTGATAATCACAAAGCAATGGTTCTTGATCCTGGATACATCAGAATCATCTGGGGAGTGCTGAAAAATTAGGCACAGGACCCACTGCAGACCAGTCATATTAGAGCTTCTCACTAGCAAAAATAAAATGAACTTTATTTAAAGCAAATAAAGCCCTGGAGTGAGGTACTGACCCCCTGCTGGGGACAGTACTATCACCTTCCTTGGGGAGCTAGTTGGACAGCCACAAGGCAGAGCAGGGCAGCACTGGGTGGCCTCTCAGGACCTCCCAGAAATGCCAGGCTGGAAATCCAGAGATGTGTTGCTTTTAGCACAAGGTCATATGGGACAGTCTGATGACAAAAGATGAAGAAAGCACTCTCATCCAAAAGTTAAAAGCTAGTCTATATGAACATAGAAAATGTTTTTATTCTATCAGATATCATGCATGTTTATATGCTACCTAGATTGTTCCCTAAAAGAACTCTATCACATCCATGTAAGCTATCACATCCATGTAAATAAGTAATGCACTTGTGTCATCTCCGACCTGATTTAACATCACCAGACACAACTAATGAGGACGGAAATCAGACAGGTCAGGAGGACCCTGGTTCTTATGAGAGGCAGCCCATACCTGACAGAAGGCGAGGGAGGCAATGTGCACATGGGGACCCACGTTAGGGCTTTTAACAGTTGCCAGACATGGCAACTCCTCAGAGAAACAACTTATTGGTGAGTCATCTGGCCCTCCCTAAGAACAGGAGTTTGTATATGGTAGCTGTTTCTATAGAAAAATGGATTGGAAGCTGAAAACATTAAGAACATTAAGGCTGGAATTCCATCAGTTTGTGATGACTACAAGTTGTAAAGACAGAAAATGATACCAATATTCTTTAAACACTCCTGCAGAAACATTACTAATGAAAGTATAATTAGAACCTGGGTCAGCCAAGCTCATGCATGAAGAGAAGGTAATTCATCTTTTTCTAATTAAGAGGATGAGGGTACTGCTTTAGATAAGGCATCAGATAAAACCAATGCCAAAGTCCTCCCCACCATGTTTTTTTTTTCTTTTTTAAAAATTTTAAACCTGGATTTTTTAGAATGTTATGAGGCTAGCCTTAACATCTTAGTACATTTTCAACTAACCCTCCAATTTGTAGCACCCACTCCAGTATCTTGTATGTAAATACCCACTAAACACTTGTGTAAATGATTTGAAGTAAACAAACTAAGGACACATTAATTGTTTTGTATCACTTAACCCTTCCATACACCAAAATCTCTGTATTCCAAAATGTGAAAGAAACAATTCAAACTCTAAAACTACAGCCCTAATATAGTGTGAGATTCCTGCTCAAAAGACAACTTTTATGGTATGTTTAGTGGTGAGGGGCAGAGAGCAGGAGCAGAGCCTGTCTTGTTTGACACAATCTCCCCAGCACCCAGCTGATAAATGCTAAATGCTCAGGAAAATACCTGTTAAATCAAATCAATAAAACACTTTAAAGAGGGACTTCCCTGGTGGCACAGTGGTTAAGAATCCGCCTGCCAATGCGGGGGAGACAGGTTCGATCCCTGGCCCCAGGAAGACCTCACATGCTGCAGAGCAACTAAGCCCGTGCGTCACAACTACTGAAGCCTGCGTGCCCAGAGGCCATGCTCCGCAACAAGAGAAGCCACTGCAATGAGAAGCCCGCGAACCGCAACGAATAGTCCCCGCTCGCCTCAACTAGAGAAAGACCACGCACAGCAACAAAGACCCAATGCAGCCAAAAATAAATAAATAAATAAATAAATAAATAAATAAATAAATAAAAATCTAAAAACGCTTTAAAGAACAAGAAACATACCATCCTCTGGTTTGGTCAATGCCTTCAGCAATGAAATCTGCAGGAAATGCATCCTCAAACTCCCTCTTGTTTTCAAATGGATAATGAATTTGAGCATAGGGCATGCTGCCACTCTCGAACCAACAGTCAAACACTTCAGAGATGCGATGCAACAATCCCTTCCCACAGCGTGAAGGAATGGTCAGATGGTCAATGCTAGTAAACAAAGAAGTAGTCACTTCTATTAATTTTAAGCAAAACAGAAATTACAGTTTAATTGCCAAGAGGAAACACAACGCCCTCACAGCTCTTTCATATGCATCTGCAAACAGAAATATAGGCAGTTATCACAGGCTTTCAGAGAGCACCATCGGGGCTCCATCTGGAAGGTTATATACCAAAGTCTCCTGACATCTAACTCAAGGACAAGAGGCCACCTTTCCTCAATATGACATGAATCAACACGAAGTAATTCAGCAAACTAGTGTTTGATTTCTACATGTGGCTCTGTGATCTGATACAGAGACCATGTCTTAACAGGCTACCTATCCTGATACTGAACTGAAGTGAATCAAACATTCAGAAACTGACCTCTCTCTGTGGAGATCTGAGATCTTTGCTCCTGACAGTTCTTCCAGTTCTGCCATTGACCCAACACACACCACCTGTCAAAACAAAGTTAAAAAGCCTCAGAGCCAAAGATCAAACAGAGTTAATTTATGGAACATTCATGTTTAGGTTTAGAAACCTTTGATCTTCATGAGTTATCATCAAGGTGGCTTACCTCATGAAAGACTATAGGTCACTGTCTGAATTGGTGAGCAGATTTCACTTCTTTGCTATCTACCCCTATATAAGAGGGATTCCCTACAAGGAGAGAATTTCACAGCCATCATCTCAATGAGTATTTCTTGAGGGTCTACTATGTCCAAATCTCTGCCAAAAATAACCAGCATAAGTGAAATGCCTAGACTGTTACTCTAAGGCATCTTAGTTTGTTTCTGGCACTTGAACTTGGCTCTTTAATCTGAAATCTTCTCAAGTCAAAGCTGGAACTAATTTATTGTGCATGAACTGGACCAAACAGATTGCAAGACATTAGGATTATATTCATGTAAGGAGGCTGGGAGATGGGCCCAGCAGGGGCATTCAGAACAGGGTGAGTCATCTAACAGGGGCCGTGTAGCCGGGCTGCACCAGCAGGAGCTGCTGTGGGTTCACACCCAGAGGTCATCTACTACCTAATGAATACCCACAGCCTCTTTCTCTGCCCTTCCAGCTCAGTCCTGAAAAGTCCTCTGATTCAGTTACTTCACTGTTGCCTTTCAGGTCCCTACTGGAGATTTACTGAGGTCCCTGGGCTGCTGCTGCTGCTCATGACTGTTCTAATGCTGTCAGCATTGGACAGAGGGAATACATCTATAGACCTATGTATGTATTTATTTAGAGACACACACACACACACACATTTGATTTTAAATTAAAGGTCTGCAATGCTTTGGTAATCTTCTTAAGTCGTCCTTTTTTATCACTATAAGGCTGTTTTAATATGCTGTGACTTAGTGCAGTGGGTGGAGTCTCTGTTCTGTTCATCAGAAACTCAAAAGGAGAAAGAGTTCTGAGCAACACAAGATAAACAATGTGAGGAGTTTCCCAAGAAAAATACAAATTATATTTTTCACTTTTACACAGAGGGAAATTTAAAACTATATTTAATTAAAGTAAAAATAAATTAAAATCTTAAAAACATATTCTTATTTATGTCATGATTCTAGGAAGGAACAAAGGAAAACAAAACTGATGCAATAAGAAAGGGGCAAAGAAAAAAAGAAACCATATTCTTTTACCCCATACTGAGATGCATGAAGTGCTTTAGCAAAAATCAACACAAGTAAACACTGCCCTGCCTCACCTCCTCAAAGTCATCGCTGACCCACAGTGGGATAGGAGTGCCCCAGTATCTGTTTCTGGAAATTGCCCAGTCACGTGCATCTTTCAGCCAATTTCCAAATCGCTTTTCTCGCACAAACTCTGGGACCCTGCAATAAACAGATCAGATAACCAATCACATAAAAACATTAGTAAGTAAATTTGTAAATTAGATCTGCATAAGCCTTTGTGAACCTAACATTCTGGAAAGGCTGAGCTCACTCCTAGGAGAATGTCTTCCAAATGGACAGCACCAGAAGACCCACAGAGGCTGTTTCTGCTATGAATCCATCCCAGGAAGATGCTCTGTAATATGAAACCTCACAGCACACAAGCTTCCCTGTCCTGCTCTCCAACTGCAGGACTGCCACAATACTTTAACCAACCACCATGACGACAGCCAGCCTGATCTTACTTAGATCTAGTCTTCAGGTCATCCATACAATAGCGCTTTTACTGAAACTCATTAGCAAGGGCTCTTAATCACCTAAGTAAGAGTCTGAATAGGCGGGGTTATGTGTAGCTGGTGAGAAGCTGCCTCTCCAGGCTCACCTGCAGTTCCCATGCCACTGCACTTTAGGCTCTAGCAATAAGGCAAGTTCCTTAGAATGCAGCTTCTTACCTCACTGCCTCTGTCCATGCCATCCCTCCACTTCTATAATGTTCACCCTGCCACCCTCCTTCCCTCAGCCACCCCCCCTACCCAAGGCTCTGATAGCTTCTGACTGGTAAATGACTCCTTATTCTTTAAGGTTCAGCTTTGTAGGAAACGCTGCCAAGCTCAAGGCTGAGTTAGGGCACACCTAGGCTCCAAAACATTCTGTCCTCTCAGGTGCTGCAGTTACCATCCTAGGTCAGTTTATAGGCCTGCACACCTCTTGCCACCACCCCCAATGAGGCAGCCATACGAATATTCTATATTCAGCACTCCACTAGGAAACTAAAGAGCTTCTTAGGTATAAAAATGAAAAAACATTTTGCTCCTGAGAAATTCATTTTGCTAAGAAATATAGAAAGCTATAGTTTTCTTTTACTGCCCTGAGATTCTCCCCATTCTTCCAAAATCAAATGCACTATTTCTTACTTCCCCAGAGAACACAACTTAAAGTCAAGTTGGATTTTTGGGGAAAATAAGAAATAGTGATCACCCTCAAAACTCTCAGGGAAAAACATTCTTCTGGAATACATAGATTTAGTTTTTTATCATTTTTGCACCTACAGGTTGAAGTACAGTAGTCCCCCCCATCTGTGGTTTCATTTTACATGGTTTCAGTTACCCACAGCCAACCGTGGTCCAAAAATATTAAAAGGAAAATTCCAGGAGTAAAAAGTTCATAAGTTTTAAACTGCACGCTGTTCTGGGTGGCATGATGAAGTGTTGCACCCTTGCACTCCATCCTGCCTGGGAAATGAACTATCCCTTTGTCTAGCGTATCCAGGCTGTATATGTTACCCACCCATTAGTTACTTAGCAGCCATCTCGGCTACCACATCAGCTGTTGATTATCTCAGTGCCTGTGTTCAAATAACCCTTATTTTTACTTAAAAATTGGCCCCAAAGGGCAAAAGCAGTGATGCTGGCAATCTGGATATTCTTTTACCATGCTTAATTTATAAATTAAACTTCATCATAGGTATGTAGGTATAGGAAAAACACAGTATATACAGTATAGGGTTTGGTACTATCTGTGTTTACAGGCATCCACTGGGGGGTCTTGGAACATATCCCCTATGGAAAAATAGAGGAACTATTGTAACACCTCTCTGCAGTTTAGATATTAGCTGAGGAGAGAAAGGCTTCTGTCCCTGCAGTGTTTATCCATGAAACCAGTGTACACAAGACATCGCCATATTTTAGGAACTCAACAAGTGTCAAAAATAGTAAGTGTAAATGGCTTTTGTAGGTATATCCAAAAATAAATGTATATCCGGAAAATGACTATTATTTAAAGCTAATGGACTCTGAGAGCACAGCCAGTTTTCCAAAGTCATTCCATTCTTTAAATCAAACAAATGGCAACTTCTCATTTCCACTGGGTTTAAAAAAGAAAAATGTTCTCCTATATGTCCTAAGAGGGCTGTTTCTTCTGTTATATAATATTATTTAAATTATTTTGTGTTCCTGAATAAACAGAAAAATAGCTATTATTACAATATAAAATAAAAGATGGCTTTTAAAATTACTATAACTTGAGGGCAGTATAAACCAGTACTAACTACATAACAAAGGACATTATGAAGACACACATCTTATTGCTCACCAGTAACATAGGTCATTGTTCCTCAGCAGCTGGTCTACCATATGCTCCACCCGAACGAACCAGCTAGGCACTGCTTTGTAAATGAGGGGAGTGTCTGACCTGTGGAAGCAAAAATGCAGAACGTGGCTGGGCAGACTGAGGTATGCAATGGGTAAGACTGACCTTTAGTTTCTTACTGATATCACCACCAACTATTAGGCCTTCTACTGATATTTATTTCTATTGCAAATACTAATGTCTATGTCATCTCCCTCCACCTTTCACAAGAAGGTGAAAGCTAATAAGAGAACAAGAAAAAATATAGTTCTGCTTGTGTGAAAGTTGACTAAGAAATGATGTCAACCTCAGCAAAGAGGAAACATGGGAACAAAACGTGATGCCACTGAACATTCCATTTTCACCTACATCTTTATAGTATGATGTTATATTAAAACTTGTATCACAGGGACTTCCCTGATGGCACAGTGGATAAGAATCCGCCTGCCAATGCAGGGGACACGGGTTCGATCCCTGGTCCTGGAAGATCCCACATGCTGCAGAGTAACTAAGCCCGTGCGCCACAACTACTGAGCCTGTGCTCTAGAACCCATGAGACACAGCTACTGAGCCCACGCACCACAACTACTGAAGCCTGCGTGCCTAGAGCCTGTGCTCCGCAACGAGAGAAGCCACCACAATGAGAAGCCCATGCACAGCAACAAAGACCCAATGCAGCCAAAAAAAAAAAAAAAAAAAAAATT
>NC_041222.1:83110086-83119505 GCF_002837175.3 Physeter macrocephalus
GAAGCCTGCGTGCCTAGAGCCTGTGCTCCGCAACGAGAGAAGCCACCACAATGAGAAGCCCATGCCAAGCAACAAAGACCCAATGCAGCCAAAAAAAAAAAAAAAAAAAAAAAATTGCACATTATATTTCTCACTAAATTCCATTAGAAAATTTTAGAGATATATCTCATCCTAGAGAACTGTGATCCCAACACAATACATAATGGTATATGCCTACGTTTCTTACACCTAAGGAACAAAATAACTATATATATGAATTCATAAAATTCTCCTTAAAACAAGAATGAAGTTTTCAAACACTAACTCTAAAGGATACAAATGAGATGGGAACCATGAATTGATGGAATGAGCACACATATCAAATGTATCCACAAAGCTGAAGCTCGAAGCTACATTTCATCTCACCTCCAGCAGAAAGGGTAGCTGTGGGTGAAGGTGCTGGCAACAAGAAGTCGACCTTGTTCCTTTAGGGTCCTAATGATATTTTTGTCAGCATCCTATTTAAAAAAAATTTTAAATCTAGCCATTAAAATATCCTACAATACTTAGTAATACAATATAATTAAGTATATTACTAAACTTTGTTATTTTGAGACCTTTACTATGAATAAAAGGCACAAATAACAAATGTACTATAAAAATACTTGGTCCGCATTTCAGCCACTGTGATTTTTAAAGTACGTTCTAGACCACTTAAGGTAGTGATGTATTCAATCAGCAATGATTACCCCAAGGTCACAAAGCTGTTTCCGGAGTCACAAACCGGAGCCCACTTTTTCTGATTCCTACCTTTGAAATTACAGCATGCTTCCTCTGAAGATACTAGACCCTTGGAATGCAGCTGATAATATATCTATTTTTTCTGATTTTATGTGCTCAAACAAAACAGAACAAAATCTACTTCCTGGGGAAAAAAAATCCCACATATGGAAGCTATTTAACAAAAAACTGAT
Organism: Physeter macrocephalus; assembly: GCF_002837175.3. Lineage (NCBI taxonomy): Eukaryota > Metazoa > Chordata > Mammalia > Artiodactyla > Physeteridae > Physeter > Physeter macrocephalus. The sequence goes on from NC_041222.1 coordinate 83,111,040, forward strand.
TAATGAAAGAAGTACAATGAAATTGACACCTTTCTAAGCCATAGAGATACAGACCTTCACATACTGTCCTGCAAAATCTGTCACTTCCCCTGTGAAACAGCCTGAAGCATCCACAGGGCAAACAGGGACAGAGTCTTTCTGAATGATGTTGAAATCCATACACACCCGATAGTCATCCTGGGGAAAAGGAGAAAGGTAGAAGAAGGGAAGAATAAAACAGTTAAGTGTGGGTGTGGCAAGAGAGGAGCATATGAGGCAACAGATTTATAGGAGAATTTTTCAGTATTCTGACATATAAATGTATCCAACTTTCATTATCCTCTCAACTGAAGTTAACTCAAGGATCATTCAGAGAATCCAGAGCCCTATAGCAGGGTTAGGGGATTAGATCAGTCTTCCCAGCCATTACTTCACAAACCCCTAATATAGCTGAGTATCCACTAAGTAAGAAGAAAGATGACACATATGAATACATTAGAACAAAATCAAATTTGATTTATAACAGCAGCATGTATACACATACATGTATGCACAAAGCAGAAGAACATAAACGTGTAAGGCATGAACTGTTTAGTACTGCACAATGCTTGATGTGCATATGGATTTGCATCCTGTCAAGGAGTGCCTGAAAGGATGGCAACAGTGATCTAAATCCAAATTATTCATTTTATGGGAATTCCCTGGTGGTCCAGTGGTTAGAACTTAGCACTTTCACTGCCAGGGCCTGGGATCAATCCCTTGTTGGTGAACTAAGATCCCGCAAGCCGTGTGGTGTAGCATGCATAAATAAATAAATTTTAAAAAAATAATAAATAAAACAAACCCCAAACTATTCACTTTACAAATAAGTAATATGGACCCCAGGCAGGCTGGGTACACCACAATGCTTCAGGAATACATTTTGAGCAATGTTAACAATAATCAGGGCAAACACATAAAGTGCTATATCAAACAGTGCTCTGAACATCTGACTACATTACATTAGCTCATTTAACCTTTATAACGATCCTGTGAGGAAGGCAGATAGATGTACTAGGTTTTCATCATGTGTTCCCCTCAGACAAACCAGCAAGTATCTCCATTTTACGGATGAAGAAGCTGAGGCACAAAGAAATAACTCAGCTGCAAAGTGGCAATGCTCACATTCAGAACCAAACAGCCTGGCTCCAGAGTCCAAGGTCTTTACCTCCGTGCTATGCTGTTTGAGTCTAAAATTAAAGGGATTGCCTTGGACTAAATAGTGAGACCAAACCCTGGTTTGACTCCAAGATAAACTGGAAAGCCAGTATGGTTCCACCTGGGCCTATGTTCAACTCTCGTTATGCTGAGAGGCTGCCCAGTGTGATGTGACATGTGCGTGTGGCACATGACAGCCAAGGGCAATGACAGCCTGGCCATGAAGGAAGACCCTGAAAAAAAAAACACTAAGCAACACAGACAGGACAAGCCCCAAAAGTCCAGCAATTTGAACCATTTAGTATAGAGCAAACAGCCCTACTCAATTTGACTAGCTAAGAGCAGCATTCCTGAATGGAGCCAGAATAACAGGTGATGTTCAACATGATCATGTAGAAGTCTCCACTCTGTGGAGAGATCACATGGCACATTGTCTGGCAAAGCCGCAACATGCAAGGTCTCTTGGAAAACGTCTACCAAGTGGGGTTAAAGGTTGAAATTTAAAGATCTGATCTTCTATAACATTAACCTGCCCGGCATTCAGGACAGATACATACCAAGAAGTTACCTTTTCATTATTTATTAACAGTGGAACAATGACACCAGTTGGTCCCAAAATTATAATGAATAGCTGAAATTTGACTAGTTCCTAAAACTCAAAATAGTATTATCAAGAATGCTTACTTTCCATCTAATTTGAATACTGACCAGGTATTAGGTGATATTAAGAAATTGTTAATTTTATTGGGTATAATGGCATGGTGGCTATGTTAAAAATAAAAGTCCTTATCAGTCAGAGATGCACACAGAAGTATTTGCGGATGAAAGATATGATGTTGAGGATTTGCTACAAAACCCTCCAGCCAAAATAAAAAAGGTGTTGGGGAAGGGGACAGGGAACGAGACAGATATAATAGAAATTCCAAATTAATAATTAAAGTAGCTGGATAATGTGAACATAAGGAATTATTATACTTTCTTTACTTCTGTGTATGTTTGAAGACTTCCATAATAAAAAACCCTGCAGAGATTAACTACGAAAACAAAAAAAAAGACCAACGGAGACAGACTAGCTTCACTGCCTCTCTCACTGACAAAAAGATCAAGCCAAGAGGAATTTGTCGGTCCCCAGTAGGTGCTACACCCCCAGCAGTGACTGTACACACTCTTACAATGTCAGGCACTGTGCTAAACACTCTATATGGATGATTCCATTTAATCCCTGTAGTTACCCAGACGGGCTGGTACTATCATTCCATGTCACAGAGGAGGAAAAGGAAGTCCAGACAGGCTAAGTAACTTACCCAGGATGGCCTGTTAGTGGCAAAGCTGTGACCTAAGGTGAGGTCTGGTTCTAAATGTGTGCCCTTAATCCCTATGCTGTTTTATTCATATACAAATTACATTAAAAGGATTACATTTTTGGAAAAACTACTCTGGGTAAAACTTAAAATTAACCACACTGCATAGCTTTGAGGAAAGAGGACAAATTCTCCCTTCTGATCATATAGTATTTATTTAGTTAAGAACACAGCAAAGGTGATGGAACCTTTCAGCGTTTTGATGGTTGTGGTGACTGTATGACTCTATGCCCTTGTCAAAACTCCCAGAACTGCATATCATAAATGGCAAAGTGTATAGCAAGTAAACAGTGAATGCATGAAAACACAGCATGCCTTTTAGAAAGACTAAATGCCCAGCTACACTCAGGATTTAGCACACCATTTTCAAAAATCTGCTCAGGGTGAAAAGGAATTACAGATGCAAGTTTTATAAGGTGTCTCTGGGGGCAGTGAGCCTGGAAAGAGGTTAACTCCATAGTGTGAAAAACAGTGAGAAACATCTCTCTTCTCTCTCCGTCTCACACACACACACACACACACACGACTCAGTGGCAACTGACGTTTACTTCTCATAAATGCATTTGCAAGACATATACTACTCACAGCACCAAAGTAAGGAGCTTGGTGTACAACCCCAGTGCCTTCTTCCTCCTTCACATAGTTGTCAACAAGCACAGTAAAAGCACCATTCTCTTTACACTGGAAAAGAAAGGTTATCAGGCTTAAAGAATAAAACAATACCATACCATAATATTAATTTAATAAGAGTTTTTGGTAAGAGCCTGAAAAATCTTTTAACATGCAAAATTATTTTCAGAAATAGAAAAGACAGAATAATTCAGATTGGGAAGAAACATGCTAATTCAATACATCGTTTCCATGAATAACAGGTCATCACTTATAAATGAAATAATTATTTGAAGACTTGCAGAGAAAAATTTCTAACTTCCTTCACCATAAAACTGTGCTTTTTCATCAGTTCTTCCAAGCTCACCCCTGCCCTAGAATGCAGTTTATCGTGAAAATGTCTCAGACGATGTGCTTCCTTAATGATTCGCTTCCTGGTATATATTTTCAATCACTGCATATGCTTTGCTGCTCTTTTTCCTTTCAGTCCAGCTCAGGTTATTCAGTAATAAAGGCAAACCTTGGAAGAATCGGGATGGGAGCTGACTTACAAGTTCTAGTTACAGGTACTTCACCTACTGTAACACTGAAGGGAAATGTTTTCAGTTTGATTTTCTTTGTAACAACAATAAAGTCAGGTTCATACACATAACACTACAGACCTACTTCTTCTACCTTCATCTCTTAATGTTTCTTTTCACATACCCTTTGTTTCAGCCAAACTGACCCTTTGCTCTCTTACCTCTCTGCCTTTGCAAAAAGTACTTTCAGAAATTATTTTCACATTTAATCCTATAATCCTGTGAAAAAGGCATCAGCAGTCTCATTTTTTTTTTTTTTTTTTTTTTTGCGATACGCGGGCCTCTCACTGTTGTGGCCTCTCCCGTCGCAGAGCACAGGCTCTGAACGTGCAGGCTCAGCAGCCATGGCTCCCAGGCCTAGTTGCTCCGTGGCATGTGGGATCTTCCTGGACCGGGGCACGAACCCGTGTCCCCTGCATCGGCAGGCGGACCCTCAACCACTGCGCCACCAGGGAAGCCCAGCAGTCTCATGTTTTAAAAATATTCTGGTTTTATTTGAATTTCACAGATGAACAAACTCTGAACAAAGATGAAATGGTTTTCCCAAATCATACAACTAGTAATGACCTGAAAGAAGGTCTTCTGGTTCCAAACGCAATTTTATTTTCAACTATATCACAACTCTTTAATTCTTTGGCATTCACTTAAAACTAAACTTGAAAAATAACTATGAATTTTTAATTGCTATAACCCAAGTCACCTGGAAATATTTTTGGTGTGGTATGATAGGTGCTAAAAGGTGTGTCTTCAATAGTTTAAACATGTGGGTCCTTAGAATCAGATGTAAGAACAGGGAATACAAAGGTATCTTACTGTCTCTAACTGTAGAGGGTTTCTAACAAAGAAACCCTGCATTGCATTCCTATCTCTCGAAGTCCAGTTTTAGATCCTTCCCCTGCCAAGGCTGAACTGGGTCAGCATTCACACAGAGAGCTATAGTGCTGTCCTTCACAGACAGCATCTACTCTCACAGCTCCCACTTAATATTTCAGAACATGTGTATTTTAGGTATACACCAGATGATTTTTGTCTTCAAAGAATTTGCAGCATCTTTCTAAAACTCACCAAATGTTCTAGAAATTTCAGGAAGCTAACTGAATGGATAGTTGTTGTTCTTAAACAACTTAGATCAGTATGAACTGAGTGCATATTCCAGACAGACTTCTGATTTAACCTAAAGTTCCTATCTATTGTGTCCATGTGCATTTTCTGAGAGGGTTGAACTTTCCTTAGGTTCTCAAAGGGATCTAGTGTAGGAGGTTTAAGACAAATAAAAACAAATACAAGATAAAACAAAACATGTTATGATACAGAAGAGAAGAATGCAGGAATGATATTTTTCAGAGGGAGAAACCAAAGAAGCATTTCAAAAAATGCTTTTTTTTCAGATGGCACCTGAGTTTAGCCTTGAAGAGTGTCAAGCTGATATGACATTAAAGAAAGGTGAGGGTTTTTTTTTAAAAAGAGGAGGAAGACAATAAAAACAAAGGCAGGGATAGAGGAAAAGAAAGGGCCAGTGTGACTGAAGCAAAGGATATGTTTAAATCAACGTTAGGGAATGTGGTTAGGGAGTAGGACTGCCTTGTGTCAACTGGAGAATACCCATTGAGGAATGTGCTGGCAAATGACTGCAGACTCACAGGGAGGGACCAGACCAGGCAAAGTGTTTGGAAATCCATCAGCAGAAAAATGGAATGAGGAGGAATGCCATTAGTTAGGAGATAAGAAACATGGGAAAACACTCAGGTGCACAAAAATGTAGAGGCAGATGTGATGTTGTGGACAGAGCCCAAATAGCAGAGATCACCTTCATTAGCCAAACTCTATCCCTACACTGAATCAGAACAGAGGTTAAGCAAATATTTTATCCTGGGCTATGGTGTGAGGTTTTGCTGGCTAATGCTACGTCCAATATAATTTCCACATAATGTGTAAAACCAGGTCTGAGAGCGTTGCTCATTATTTCACTCCAAGATCTATAAATAAGAACCAACAGGAAATTCCTGCTGACTTTATTATTTTGCTGTTGGTGGTGGGGTTTACAGCTACAGCTGTGGATTCTGTTGCCAGAAAATGGGAAACCACATAAAATAGCTTTGTGACTCTTATAAAAACTAAGTTACTAAATGTCTGAGCTTAAAGCACCCACCTCATCAATTCCTTGAAAAGAACTCTACTTTTATACACACAGTTCTATAAAAGCACTATCTTAAATTTGTAAAAACAAAACTCAAAAAAACAAAAAAACAGGAGAGAGCTGGGAAGATGGTGGAAGAGTAAGACGTGGAGATCACCTTCCTCTCCACAGATACATCAGAAATACATCTACACGCGGAACAACTCCTACAGAACACCCACTGAACGCTGGCAGAAGACCTCAGACCTCCCAAAAGGCAAGAAACTCCCCACATACCTGGGTAGGGCAAAAGAAAAAAAAATAAACAGAGACAAAAGAATAGGGATGGGACCTGCACCAGTGGGAGGGAACTGTGAAGAAGGAAAGGTTTCCACACACTAGAAGCCCCTTCGTGGGTGGAGACTGCGGGTGGAGGAGGGGGGAAGCTTCGGAGCTGCGGAGGAGAGTGCAGTCACAGGGGTGCGGAGGGCAAAGCAGAGAGATTCCCGCATGGAGGATCGGTGCCGACCAGCACTCACCAGCCCTAGAGGCTTGTCTGCTCACCCACTGGGACAGGTGGGAGCTAGAAGCGGAGGCTCCGGCTTCGGTCGGATCTCAGGGAGAGGAGTGGTGGCGCGAACACAGACTGAAGGGGTTAGTGCGCCACGGATAGCCAGGAGGGAGTCCAGGAAAAGGTCTGGACCTGCCGAAGAGGCAAGAGACTTTTTCTTGCCTCTGTTCCCTGGTGCGCGAGGAGAGGGGATTAAGAGCGCTGCTTAAAGGAGCTCCAGAGACAGGCAGGAGCCACGGCTATCAGCGCAGACCCCAGAGACGTGCATGAGACGCTAAGGCTGCTGCTGCAGCCACCAAGAAGGCTGTGTGTGAGCACAGGTCACTCTCCAAACCTCGCCTCCTGGGAGCCTGTGCTGCCCGCCACTGCCAGGGTCCCGTGATCCAGGGACAACTTCCCCGGGAGAACACACGGTGTGCCTCAGGCTGGTGCAACGTCACGCGGGCCTCTGCCACCGCAGGCTCACCCCGCACCCGTATCCCTCCCTCTCCCTGGCCTGAGTGAGCCAGAGCCCCGAATTAGCTGCTCCTTAAACTCCGTCCTGTCTGAGCGAAGAACAGACGCCCTCCAGCGACTAATACAGAGGCGGGGCCAAATCCAAAGCTGAACCGCGGGAGCTGTGCGAACAAAGAAGAGAAAGGGAAATTTCTCCCAGCAGCCTCAGGAGCAGTGGATTAAATCTCCACAATCAACTTGATGTACCCTGCATCAGTGGAAAACCTAAATAGACAAAGGATCATCCCAAATTGAGGAGGTGGACTTTGAGAGCAAGATATATTATTTTTTCCCCTTTTCCTCTTTTTGTGAGTGTGTATGTGTATGCTTCTGTGAGATTTTGTCTGTATAACTTTGCTTCACCATTTGTGCTAGGGTTCTGCCTGTCCGCTTTTTTTTAACTTAAAAAAATGTTTTTTCTTAATAATTATTTTTCTTTTAATAACTTTATTTTATTTTATATTACTTTATTTTATTTTATCTTCTTTCTCCCTCTCTCCCTCCCTCTCTCTCTCTCTCTTTCTTTCTTTCTACTTTTTCTCCCTTTTATTCTGAGCTGTGTGGATGAAAGGCTCTTGGTGCGGCAGCCAGGAGTCACTGCTGTGCCTCTGAGGTGGTAGAGCCAACTTCAGGACACTGGTCCACAAGAGACATCCCAGCTCCACGTAATATCAAACAGCGAAAATCTCCCAGAGATCTCCATCTCAACACCAACACCCAGCTTCACTCAACGACCAGCAAGCTACAGTGCTGGACACTCTATGCCAAACAACTAGCAAGACAAGGAACACAACCGCACCCATTAGCAGAGAGGATGCCTAAAATCATAATAAGGCCACAGACACCCCAAAACACACCACCAGACGTGGACCTGCCTACCAGAAAGACAAGATCCAGCCTCATCCACCAGAACACAGGCACTGGTCCCTTCCACCAGGAAGCCTACACAACCCACTGAAACAACCTTAGCCACTGGGGACAGACACCAAAAACAAAGGGAACGCAGTCTACCTGAAAAAGAATTCAGAAAAATGATAGTAAAGATGATCCAAAGTCTTGGAAATAGAGAAAATGCAAGAAACATTTAACAAGGACCTAAAAGAACTAAAGAGGAAACGACGATGAACAACACAATAAATGAAATTAAAAACACCCTAGTGCTTCCCTGGTGGCGCTACGGTTGAGAGTCCGCCTCCTCATGCAGGGGACACGGGTTTGTACACTGGTCTGGGAAGATCCCACATGCCGCAGAGCGGCTAGGCCGGTGAGCCATGGCCGCTGAGCCTGTGCTCAGCAACGCGAGACGCCACAACAGTGAGAGGCCTGCGTACCACACACACAAAAAAAACCTCTATATGGGATCAATAGCAGAATAACTGAGGCAGAAGAACGGATAAGTGACCTGGAAGATAAAATAGTGGAAATAAATACTGCAGAGCAGAATAAAGAAAAAAGAATGAAAAGAAATGAGGACAGTCTCAGAGACCTCTGGGACAACATTAAACGCACTAACATTTGAATTATAGGGGTCCCAGAAGAAGAAGAGAAAAAGAAAGG
>NC_041222.1:83121732-83122211 GCF_002837175.3 Physeter macrocephalus
ACCCACAGCCAACATCATTCTCAATGGTGAAAAACTGAAACCATTTCCACTAAGATCACGAACAAGACAAGGTTGCCAACTCTTACCACTTATTCAACATAGTTTTGGAAGTATTGGCCACAGCAAGCAGAGAAGAAAAAGAAATAAAAGGAATCGAAATCAGAAAAGAAGAAGTAAAGCTGTCACTGTTTGCAGATGACATGATACTATACACAGAGAATCCTAAAGATGCTAACAGAAAACTACTAGAGCTAATCAATGAATTTCGGAAAGCAGCAGGATACAAAATTAATGCACAGAAATCTCTGGCATTCCTATACACTAATGATGAAAAATCTGAGAGTGAAATTAAGAAAACACTCCCATTTACCATTGTAACGAAAAGAATAAAATATCTAGGAATAAACCTACCTAAGGAGACAAAAGACCTGTATGCAGAAAATTATAAGACACTGATGAAAGAAATTAAAGATGATACA
>NC_041222.1:83123163-83180578 GCF_002837175.3 Physeter macrocephalus
CATCTCACACTGGTCAGAATGGCCATCATCAAAAAATCTAGAAACAATAAATGCCTGAGAGGGTGTGGAGAAAAGGGAACACTCTTGTACTGCTGGTGGGAATGTGAATTGATACAGCCACTATGGAGAACATTATGCAAGTTCCTGAAAAAACTAAAAATAGAACTACCATACGACCCAGCAATCCCACTACAGGGCATATACCCTGAGAAAACCATAATTCAGACAGAGTCATGTACCACAATGTTCACTGCAGCTCTATTTACAAGCCAGGATATGGAAGCAACCTAAGTGTCCATCGACAGATGAACGGATAAAGAAGATGTGGCACATATATACAATGGAATATTACTGAAGCTGTTATGAAGTGAGAGTGGCATGGACATATATACACTACCAAACGTAGGGTGGATAGCTAGTGGGAAGCAGCCTCATGGCCCAGGGAGATCAGCTAGGTGGTTTGTGACCACCTAGAGGGGTGGGATAGGGATGGTGGGAGGGAGGGAGATGCAAGAGGGAAGAGATATGGGGACATACGTGTATGTATAACTGATTCACTTTGTTGTAAAGCAGAAACTAACACACCATTGTAAAGCAATTATACTCCAATAAAGATGTTAAAAAAAATATTCATGTACCGAAATGTTCATTGCAGCGCTATTTACAATAGTCAGGAGATGGAAGCAACCTAAGTGTCCATCATCGGATGAATGGATAAAGAAGATGTGGCACATACATATAATGGAATATTACTCAGCCATTAAAAGAAACGAAATTGAGTTATGTGTAGTGAGGTGGATGGACTTAGAGTCTGTCATACAGAGTGAAGTAAGTCAGAAAGAAAAAAACAAATATCGTATGCTAACACATATATATGGAATCTAAGGAAAAAGAAAAAGGTCATGAAGAACCTAGGGGTAAGACGGGAATGGAGATGCAGACCTACTAGAGAATGGACGTGAGGATGTGGGAAGGGGGAAGGGTAGGCTGTGACAAAGTGAGAGAGTGGCATGGACATATATACACTAACAAACGTAGAATAGATAGCTAGTGGGAAGCAGCCGCATAGCACAGGGAGATCAGCTCGGTGCTTTGTGACCACCTAGACGGGTGGGATAGGGAGGGCGTGAGGGAGGGAGATGCAAGAGGGAAGAGATATAGGAACATGTGTATATGTATAACTGATTCACTTTGTTATAAAGCAGAAACTAACACACCATTGTAAAGCAATTATACTCCAATAAAGATGTTAAAAAAAAAAACAAAAAAAAACCACCTCAATGACTTTCCTGGGTGATGTGTAGACTATAAACAATACAAATATACACAGATTAAATCTTATCAATGTAACTGATTCCTTATGCAATTTGAGAAAAGTATTTAAAAATTCCTATAGGATTTTAATTATTAAAACAAGAAGGCAATAGAAACAGAATTTAATTTTTGTAATACTAAAACAGATTTTTGGATTTAGGCACACTTGTATGAACAATCTAACAATAAGACAATATAAATACCACTCCAGTTATCAAATACATGGGTTGTGGAGAGCTCCTGTGATAGAAGTCTCTAAGCTCACCTTTATAAAATAGTCAAACAGGGGTTTGTATTTCTTGCCTTTGAGATAGGCACCAGGAAATCTAGAAAAAAGAGAAAGGCAAAGTCACAATTAAAATTATCAAAGAAATGAGGCTGCAGCCACATCAAGTTACCATTCCCTTCTGGTTTTCTTGTTCCTAAATCATTAGTGCTGGAACGTGTGACCTGAATGTACTTGGTGTTAGTACTTAAAACTAAACCTGAATAATATAGCTTTTGGGCAATAAAGTATCTCACTTTTTTTGTGTGTGTGTGGTACGCGGGCCTCTCACTGCTGTGCCCTCTCCCGTTGCAGAGCACAGGCTCCGGATGCGCAGGCCCAGTGGCCATGGCCCACGGGCCCAGCCACTCCACAGCATGTGGTATCCTCCCGGACCGGGGCACGAACCCGCGTCCCCTGCATCGGCAGGCGGACCCTCAACCACAGCGCCACCAAGGAAGCCCAGTATCTCTCTTTTTAAAGCTAAAGACACACACATGCACGTGCACACACAGACATGTACAAATCAATGATTTGTATATTCACCTTTCAAGGATATCATAGTCACTCTCCAATTTATAGAGGGCTGATAATCTGGCTTCCATTAAAATGTATAATTTTCCTCTGACAGCATCTATGAGAGCAAGGGAAAAAGTGGACTTCAATGATATTCAGGGTTTGGCTTACGCTAAAGACACGCATCTGCATATTTTTCCCTCCAGTGGCTCCTATACCACCTGCATCCAATGTGCTCAGCACTGACAGAGGAACACCACAAAGAACGCTAGGGCACATGTGCTTTCCAAATACGAAAAAGACAAAAACATCAAATGCTGTTAAGGCAGCTCATCAGTTGTTGTTAACTGCACCTCTATTCATTTTAAGTAAATTAATCTTTATTTTCTCCTACCAAAAGTAATATATATGAGTGTAAAATCCGTAACATTAGCAAACCAATAAGATCACAAACCAAAAGTTTCCCATAATCTCATACTCCCCACCCCACCCCGCCCCCCGCCTCAACACTATCATTTCAGTGTCTATTCCTCCAGGTGTTTTTCTATGTATATATTAACATACATATTATGTAAACATGTAACAATAATTATGGGATATAACACAATACAGTTTTGTAATTTGTTTTCACATAATACATTGTGAACATTTTCTCATATGTTAGCACATATAGATTTTCTCATTCTTTTAAACAGCTCTATAGTATTCCATCTTATGGAGGTACAAGTTATTTTTAACATATCAATTAATGCTAGACAATTAAACTGTTTTCAAATTGCTACTGCTATGAACACTGGGATAACAAATATCCTTATACATGTCTTTGTACCCATACTGGAAACATTTCTGGACAATAGTATCCTAGGAAGAGAAAAGCTGAAACAAATGCATAAACATTTAAAATTTAATAGATACTGACAAATTGCCTTACAAAAATTTAGGCTAATTTAAACACCCAGATGTAAAGTATGACATACCCAAGAATATACTAAGGCTGTAAGAAAAATGAGCATCTATGGATCATTGTGAAGGCCTTTGCAATTCACTGAAAAACTACCACAAATAATGTTGCCACCCAACAGTTCTAACCTCACAGGAACTTCATTATAAGTGGAGTCTAGTATATTTTCTGAATAAAACACAACACATGGTCCAAGAAGTAAAAGAGCTGTATGCAGGCAGATGAATAATACGATTGAAATCGCAGCCAGATGGCCTTTATGGCTGTCAGGCTCACTAAGGAATGGCCATGACCCACAGGCAACACAGGAAACTTTTAACAGACAAAAATGCACTTGCAGGGAGAAGCAGCAGTAGACACCACAGCCAGGCTCTATGTGGAAACAGCTCCTTCCCAGTTGATATCGTTAGAAACCAACTCTTGGTCTTAGCTACTCCTAAGGCACAGCTAAATAATGATAAAAATATCTGACGCCCAACACTTTCCCATTCCTTTCTCAATATTCTTCCCTTGATAGCACAAGCTATTGTGAATCAAGTTAACTGTCTTGTAAGACAGATTCTTTTTCTGGCTATGAGTTTTTCTTTTCTTTCCCTGACTTCCCCCTGCTCCCCATAAACTATAGAAACCTGAAGGTACCAATCTTCTTTTTTCATATAAATCTCTATGGAAAGGGCCTCTTCGAGACTATGGTTAACTTGACACCAGGGAATATTTGAAAGGTACAGAGTTCTCAAATTCTGGTACCAATTCTATGATACTATGATGTATAGTAAGGAACAAATATTTGGTCCTAATCCCTGTTCTCGCAGAGCTCTTAAAACCCTTGGAATTTCCTAAGTGACGGGAACCAAAGGTGTCTTTTGTTACATTAATGGAGTGACTTTTGTAAAACCCCTAGGTAACCTAAGGATGGTGAACCAAGCACATGGCTACAGGGTTGGAATTTTCATCCTCCACCTCCAGCCCCCCCTGGGGAGTAGAGAGGGGTCAGAGATTGAGTTCAATCACCAATGGCCAATGATTTAATCAATTGTGCCCATGTAATAAAGCCTCCATAAAAACCCAAAAGGATAAGGTTTGGAGAGTTTCCAGGTTAGTGAACGTATCCACCTGCTATGAGAGTAGCCCACCCCAGTTCTGGGGAAAGAAGTTCCTGTGCTTGCGACCCTTCCAGATCTCATCCTATGCACTTCTTCATCTGGCTGTTCATGTGTATCCATTACAATCTCCTTTTATAATAAACCGGTAATCTAGTAAGTACAATGTTTCTGAGTTCTGTGAGTTGCTCTTTGGACCCAAGGAGGAAGTCATGGGTTGGTGAGAAGCCCAGGTGACAACCGGAACTTGTGACTGACATCTGAAAGGGGGTGGGGGTGCAGTGGCAGGGGGCAGTCTTGTAGGACTAAGCTCTTGACCTGTGATATCTGACTCTAGCTCCAGATAGCTAGTGCTTGAATTGATTTAAGTGCTTGGCGGTGTTGAGAAAACACATACTGGAGATTCGTAGTAGCAATGATATGCCACGCCCTTTGAATCTCAGGTTCTTCATCTGTAACAGGAGCATGATGCATAAAAGTATTATAATCTGAAAATTATATGAAATTTTTACTTTTTATATCTCTGTACAATGTTAATTTTTTGTGTTAATTTTAATTTTTATGTTTTGCGTTAATTTTTCAATCAGAAATGAAAATGGTCTTAGAGGTTATTTTTCTGATTAAATCTAATACTTTTTCAAAAACTTCTATTTTTACTCCAAAAAGAAATGTAGGACTTCCCTGGTGGTGCAGTGGTTAAGAATTCACCTGCCAATGCAGGGCACACAAGCCCTGGTCCAGGAAGATGCCACCTGCCACGGAGCAACTAAGCCTGTGCACCACAACTACTGAGTCTGCGCTCTAGAGCCCGCAAGCCACGACTAATGAGCCCGTGTGCCACAACTACTGAAGCCCGCACACCTAGAGCCTGTGCTCTGCAACAAGAGAAGCCACCTCAATGAGAAGCCCACACACGGCAACGAAGAGTAGCCCTGGCTCACCGTGACTACAGAAAGCCCGCATGCAGCAACGAAGACCCAATGAAGCCAAAAATAAATAAATTAATTAATTAAAAAAGAAAAGAAAAGAAATGTAATTTTTTTTCTTTTTAACCATTGCATTAAATAGGATAAAATGCCTAGGAATAAACCTACCTAAGGAGGCAAAAGACCTGTACTCAGAAAACTATAAGATGCTGGTGAAAGAAATCAAAGATGACACAGATGGAAAGATATACTACATTCTGGGAGTGGAAGAATCAATATGGTCAAAATGACTATACTACCCAAGGCAATCTACAGATTCAGTGCAACCCCTATCAAATTACTAGTGGCATTTTTTGCAGATCTAGAACAAAAAATCTTAAAATTTGTGTGGAAACACAAAAGATCTCGAATAGCCAAAGCAATCTAGAGAAACAAAAATGGAGCTGGAGGAATCAGGCTCCCTGACTTCAGACTATACTATAAAGCTACAGTAATCAAAACAGCATCATACTGGCACAAAGACAGACTTATAGATCAATGGAAAAGGATAGAAAGCCCAAACATAAATCCACGCACCTATGGTCAATTAATCTATGACAGAGGAGGCAAGAATATGCAATGGAGAAAAGACAGTCTCTTCCTAAGTGGTGCTGGGAAAACTGGACTGCTATGTGTAAAAAAAATGAAATTAGAACACTCCTTAACACCATACAGAAAAAAAACACAAAATGGATTAAAGACCTAAATGTAAGGCCAGATACTATAAATCTCTTAGAGGAAAACACAGGCAGAACACTCTTTGACATAAATCACAGCAATACTTGGATCTATTTCCCAGAGTAATGAATATAAAAACAAAAGCAAACAAATGGAACTTAATTAAACTTAAAAGCTTTTGCACAGCAAAGGAAACCACAAACAAAAGGAAGAGACAACTCACAGAATGCGAGAAAATATTTGCAAACGAAGAGACTGCCAGGGGATTAACCTCCAAAATATAAAAAACAGTTCATGCAGCTCTACATAAAAAAACAAACAAACAATGGAATATTATTCAGCCATAAAAAAGAATGCAACAATGCCATTTGTAGCAACATGGATGGATCTACAGATTATCATACTAAGTGAAGTAAGTTAGAGAAAGACAAATATCATATGGTTAGCACTTACATGTGGAATCTAAAAAATGATACAAATGAACTTATTTACGAAACAGAAAGACTCATAGACTTAGAAAACAAACTTATGGTTACCAAAGGGGAAGGTTGGGGGGAGGGATAAATTAGGAGATTGGGATTCATATATACATACTATTATATATAAAATAGATAATCAACAAGGACCTACTGTATAGCACAAGGAACTCTACTCAATACTCCATAATAACCTATATGGGAAAAGAATCTGAAAAAGAATAGATATGTGTATGTATAACTGAATCACTTTGCTGTACACCTGAAACTAACACAATATTGCAAATCAACTATAGTCTAATATAAAATAAAAATTAAATAAAAAACTAAAAAAAAAAAAAAAAAGTAGTATTTACTTCTACACTGGACCAAGAAGGAAATTCTGGGTAAAAAATAATCCTTTTCCTAGGCCAGGGGAAATAAGCAGATAAACTAGTTGCTTGGATATGTAGAAGAGGGGAGTAGGAATTGGTAAACTAAGACGTGTTCCACATGTTTTCTTATATTATTTTCCTCTAAACTCCTGAAAATATACTCTGGACCGTCACTCTGTCCACTTCTTACAGCTTCCTTTCCGGATCCCTTGCCTCAAGCCTTGGAATTCACCAACATGAAACAGGCATGGTTATCCTTTCAGGAGGCCCAAACAGCTGGATTATTTCCAGCTTTAGAAGTGCATTGGAAGCTAACTGGCTTTGTTGTGCTGTTTGAAACTCATTATCAGATTTCTCCTTCCCAAACATATCCTGCTACATAACACCATACCTATGTATTCACCACTAGAAAAGTACTTAGTAGAGGCTTTCTGGGTTTCTAAGAAATTTTATTAAAAGGCAAATTTCCCCAGGGTTATTAGCACATATGAGTGATTATGACATACCTAAGAACAGATTCCCAAACAATAAATCATAAGACATGTGACCAGAGAGTTCATGCTACCTCCCAGCCCCAACGGCTTTACTGATTCTAGTAAATACATTTATTTTTTGTATAATTTGTAATAAGTTTATTAAGTTATAAGTACAAACTATGTCCTGATTACTAATACTGATGTCTATTTAAAAATCAAAGTAAAGAATATTTTTAAAATAATACTTAAGCATGACTTAAGCACCTTTCTGAGAAAATTTCAGATGTTCTCTAATATTGTATCCAACTCAGTTTTCCTTAACGAATTAACTGTGTTCTATTTCTAGTGTGACCCATCTATTGTCTATTTATTTCCTCCTATCTATCATGATAAGACTTTTTAAGCATTCATTCATTTAGTTGATATTTATTGAATACTTATTTTCTTCTAGGTAATGGGTTATAAGGGCATAGCCCTAAACAGTACATATCCAGGCCCTGCCTTCACACAAACCCAGGGAGTTAAGAGATTTTTTTTGTTACTCGATAATAACAACATCCTTGGGAATTCCCTGGCGGTCCAGTGGTTAGGACTCCATGCTTCCACTGCCGGGGGCCCAGGTTCAATCCCTGGTTGGCGAACTAAGATCCCATAAGCTGTGTGGTGTGGCCAAAAACCAACCAACCAAACAAACAAAAAAACCTCAACTTTATCCTGATAATCTCTGTAGCTAGATAAAATTACTTGAACAACTTTACTAAAAATGCCTCTTTTAGAGGGAATGTACTTCAACATAATAAAGGCCGTACATGACAACCCCACAGCTAATATCATACTCTTTGGTGAAAAACTGAAAGCTTTTCCTCTAATATCAAGAACAAGATAAAGATGCCCACTCTTGCCACTTTTATTCAACATAGTATTAGAAGTCCTAGCTGGAACAATAGGGCAGGAAAAAGAAATAAAAGGTATCCAAATTGGAAAGGAAGAAGTAAAACTCACTATTTGCAGATAATATTATAGTACATATAGAAGACTCCACCAAAAACTCAGAACTAAAAAATAAATGGAGGGACTTCCCTGGTGGCTCAGTGGTTAATAATCTTCCTGCCAATGCAGGGGACACAGGTTTGATCCTTGGTCTGGGAAGATCCCACATGCCGCAGAGCAACTAAGCCCGTGTGCCACAACCACTGAGCCTGCGCTCTAGAGCCCACGAGCCACAACTACTGTGCCTGTGTGCCACAATTACTGAAGGCCATGCACCCAGAGCCCGTGCTTTGCAACAAGAGAAGCCACTGCAATGAGAAGCCCGTGCACCACAATGAAGAGTAGCCCCCGCATGCCACAACTAGAGAAAGCCCACGCACAGCAACGAAGACCCAACGCAGCCAAAAATAAATAAAAATAAATTTATTTAAAAAAATAAAAATAAATAAATGCAGTAAAGTTGCAGCATACAAAATCAATACATGGAAAGCTGTTGCATTTCTATACACCAATAATGAACTATCAGAAAGAGAAATTAAGAAAACAGTTGCATTTACAATTGCATCAGAAAGAATAAAATATGTAGGAATAAGCTTAGCAGAGGAAATGAAGGACCTAGACACTGAAAAGTTTAAAACATTGATAAAAGAAATGGAAGACACAAATAAATGGAAAAGTGTTCCATGCTCATGGATTCGAAGAATTAATATTGTTAAAACGTCCATACTACTGAAGGAACTCTATAGATTCAGTGCAATTCCTATCAAAATTTCAATGGCATTTTTCACAGAAATAGAATAAACAATCTTAAAATTTATGTGGACCCACCAAAGACCCTGAATAGTGCATGCAATCTTGAGAAAGAAGAACAAAGCTGGAGGCACAACACTCCTTGATTTCAAACTATATTACAAAGCTCTAGTAATCAAAACAGTATGGTATTGGCATAAAAACAGACACAAAGATCAATGGAACAGAACAGAGAGTCCAGAAATAAACTCACACATAAGACAATTAATTTACAACAAAGGAGCCAAGAACATACAATGGGGAAAGGAGAATCTCTTCAATAAATGGTGTTGGGAGAACCGGACCACTCTCTTATGCCATACACAGAAATTAACGCAAATGAATTAAAGACTTTAACATAAGACCTGAAACCATAAGATTCCTAGATGAAAACATAGTTGATAAACTTCTTGACATTGGTCTTGGCAATGTCTTTTTTTTTGCTCTGACAACAAAAGCAAAGGCAACAGAAGCAAAAATAAAAACAAACAGAAAAAATGTGGGACTACATCACACTAAAGCTTCTGCACAGCAAAAGTAATCAACGAAATGAAAAGGCAACCATCTGAATGGGAGAAAATATCTGCAAATCATATAGCTGATACGGGGCTAATATCCAAAATATATAAAGAACTGATACAACTTGATAGCAAAACAAACAAGCAAACAAACAAAAAAAACCACCAAACCAATTTAAAAAATGGGTAGAAGATCTGAATAGACATTTTTCCAAAGAAGACAATCAGATATCCATCAGGTACATGAAAAGATGCTCAATACCACTTATATCAGGGAAATGCAAATCAAAGCCCCAATAAGGTATCACCTCACACCTGTTAGAGTGGCTGTTTTCAAAAAGACAAGAGACAGCAAGTGTGGGCAAGGATGTGGAGAAGAGAGAATCTCTGCACTGATGATGGGAATGTAAATTGGTGTAGCCACCATGGAAAACAGTATGGGAGGTTCCTCAAAAAATTAAAAATACAACTACATATGATCCAGTAATTTAATTCTGGATATTTATACAAAGAAAATGAATACACTAACTTGAAAAGATAACTGCACCCCATGTTCACAGCAGCATTAATTACGATAGCCAAATTATGGAAACAACCTGTGTCCATCAATGGATGGATTGATGAAGAAAATATGGTATGTATATGTACAATGGAATGCTATTTGGCTGTAAGAAAGAATGAAATTTTGCTGCTTAAACCATCATGGATGAACCTTGAGGGCATTAGGCTAAGTGAAATAAGTCAAAGAAAGACACATAATATATTATCTCACTTTAATGTGGAATAAGAATGAAATCAAAACAACAAAAATAAACCTCATGGATACAGAGAACAGACTGGTGGTTGTTAGAAGCAGGGGTGTGTATGTGTGTGTGTGGCGGGGTGGAATGGGTAAAGGAAGTTAAAAGGTACAAACTTCCAATTATAAAATAAGGCATGGGGATATAATTTATAGCATGGCAACTATAGTTAATAATACTGTATTACATATTTGAAAGTTACTGAGAGAGTAGATCTTAAAAGGTCTCACCACAAGAAAAAAATTCTGTAAATATGTACGGTGATGAATGTTAACTAGACTTACTATGGTGTTCATTTCATGATGTACACAAATGTTTATTTTGTTGTAAACCTAAAATTAACATAATGTATGTCAATTATACCTCAATAAAAAAAGTAAAAAAAAAAGGGAAGAAATGTAAGCTTTCATTCTTTCCCAAAATTCATTAAAATTATTTTATTCATATTGATCATAAGTAACCAGGCTCACATTTACCTTTAATCTTCACATACTGCATATCTGGATTAACACACAGGGCAAGGTTACTAGGCAGAGTCCAGGGAGTAGTTGTCCAGGCAACCAAAGACATATTTTCATCTTCCTCCAAAGGGAAAGTTACAAATATTGAAGGATCTTGAACATCCTGAAATAAAATGAGATAAAGTATTCTTTTACAGATTCCATAGTAGTAGACATGGAAGAAAAACGAACTGATCCTAAAGAATAAAATAAACTTTTATTTTCAGAATAAACTGAGCTTTAAAAAAAATCTGCCATATTTGTAAAAAGAAAATACAAAGCGAGAAATTCCAAATACATTTTTTACATAAAGAAAATGCTTTAATAATTACCTTAGTAGTCACAAATAAAACATTTATAGTGTAGCAAGTGGGATACATAAATGAGGTTTCACTATTACAATGATCTATTTTATAAGAAGTCCATAAAGAATTTGGTAAATAAAATAACGATTTTGGAAAACAGTGTTATTCTTTATTTGAATTGAAGGGTATATGAGAATTCTTTTCAACTTTTCAGGAAGTCTGAAATTATGCCAAAAATTAAAAACAAACACAATCCTTAGTACACACTCATAGTATGGCCAAAGTGAAAAAAGACAGAAAATACTAAGTGCTGGCAAGGATGCAGTGTAATCAGAACTGTCTAGTGGAAGTATAATCCCTTTGGGGTTAGAGTGGGAGGCAATGAACCATGGTCCATGAGTCAAATCTGGCCGTTACCTGTTTTTATAGAGGCCAAGACTTAAGAATGGATTTGACAGGACTGACAGATAATCTGGCCAACAAAGTCTAAAATATTTACTATCTGGCCCTTTACAAAGTTTGCCAATTCTTGTACTAGGGCTAAATGTAAGTATACCTTATGACTCAATAATCCCACTCCTGGGAATGTGTATATATGATCCCCAAAAGACAAGTTCCAGAATGCTCACAGTAGTACTACTGATAAAAGCCAAAAATTGGATATTACCTAAATGTCCATCGACATTAGAATGGATAAGTTAAATACTAGACAGTAATTAAAATGATGATCTACAACTACACACAACATGGATGACTTTCACAAACATAATCTTGAGCAAGAGAAGCCAGATGCAAAAAAAGAACAAACTGTACAATTCCATTTATATTTAGTACAGAATCAGCAAACAATGAGGTTGGAAGTGAGGACAGTGGTTGCTATAGAGGAGTGGGGGGATACATGCTAAACTGAAGAGACCATGAGAAGGGAGAGCTTTTGACAGGTTGATAAGGTTCTTCTTTAACTTTATCTGGGTGCTGGCTTCACATATATATTCATTTTGTGCAAATATATGGAATAGAGCAAGTAAATGGAGGAGCAAAAAAATGTTGTCTTTTTAAGCCAGGAAATAGGTACTAAGATATAAAAATTATTAATTTTAGTATGTATAATAATAAACATAAAAAAATTAAAAAGCCACTAAAGGGAAATCTAAATAAAACATTAATAGTGATTTCCTTTGGGTACTGGGATTATAATTTTTTTCCCTCTTCTTTATATCTTCTATGGCTTCTAAATTTTCCACAATGAGCGTAAGACTCATAAATAATCACATCAACCAGACTTCTAAAAACTAAAAATTTAGACAATATAAAAACTAAATATTTGTATATACCACAAGTTGGTTTACCTTTCGGAAAAGTTGGAAGGACTGTCTTCTGTAACTCAATTTAGTTCCATACAGCTTGCTCTTTCTCAATAAGAGAATGTATTTATTTACTTATAGAAGAGTATAAACTTTGAAAACCCTAGGACCTAACAAGTTATAATGGGGCTCTAACATGTAAAAATTTAGTTACCAAAGAAAATTCCAGCATAGTACACAAGGATTTATATTACAAAATGTTTGGAGCAACACCAATTGTTACCATTTAAAAAGAAAAAAAAGGCTGTGCCCTCTGAACACCTCAAATATCTATCAAAAGAATGAATAAATAAATTGTAATCTATGTTATATGAAACACTATACAGCAGTTAAAAATAAACTTAAAGCTACATGTATCAATATGAAGAAACTTTAAAACATAATGTTTAGTATAAAAGGCAAGGTGCAGAATAAGTACAATGAATGAGATTTAAAAACTTGCAAACAACACTAAATACTGTTTATGGATACTTATATAGAAAATAAAAATATAAAAATATGCATGAAAAAGAAACACCAAATTCAGCATAGTGGTTACCTATCAGGATGTGAAGAAGGAAATGGAAAAGAGAAATGTGATGTAAATAAACTGTGGTATATTCACCTACACAGGAATTAGAACAAAAGATCCAAAACTACACATACATGGATGACTATCACAAACGTAACACTGAGTGAGAAAAGCCAGAAACAGAAGAATACATAGTGGATCTTTCCATTTCTTCAAAGTACAGAACCAGACAAAACTAATCAACTGCTATCTGTGACATCTGATGTATTTGAAATCAACAACAACAGATGCATTTAGTGAAACCCATGTTTTGTTTTTTAATTTTCTGGCCACACCGCGAGGCTTGCGGGATCTTAGTTCCTTCCCCAACCAGGGATTGAACCTGCGCCCTCGGCAGTGAAAGCACAGAGGACTCGCCACTGGACCACCAGGGAATTCTCCTCGCGAAAGCCATTAAATGGTATACTTAAGATTAGTGCATTGAATTATAGGTAAAATTTAACCCACCCCACCAAAAAACCATAAACAAAACAAACATAAAAATGAAGTACTTATTTCTATAAATTGCAGAGGACAGAGAAAATGTTAAATTAGATTATGGACATGTAATCATCAAAACTCAGATTGTGGGAAACTACAAGGTAATATCTGTTTCCCAAACAACAATTGGCAAGGGGGAAAAAAAAAAGAAAAAGAAAAACATAGAAAGAGAAATGGAGACCTACACATTAAAACAGACCTAAAAGGGGTTTCCCTGGTGGTGCAGTGGTTGAGAGTCCGCCTGCCGATGCAAGGGACACAGGTTTGTGCCCTGGTCCAGGAAGATCCCACATGCCGCGGAGCGGCCGGGCCCGTGAGCCATGGCCGCTGAGCCTGCGCATCCGGAGCCTGTGCTCCACAATGGGAGAGGCCACAACAGTGAGAGGCCTATGTACTGCAAAAAAAAAAACACAAAAAAACCCCCCAAAAAAAACAGACCTAAAAGACAACTATTACCATGTATGAACTTTCCTATGTCTCGATTAAAACAAAACAAACAAGAAAAAACAAAAAAAACCAACTAGAAATAACCTGAGGGGAAAAAAAAGATGCTGTTTATGAGACAAATAGAAATGTGAACACTGATGATAACCAGGAGTTAAACAACTACAGAATATTTAATATTAAGAATATTAAAAATGATTGATGATGGCTTTTTAAGGTGTGATAATGGTACTCTGGTAATGTTAAAGAAATATTTCTTATCTATTAAAGATATATAATGAATTACTTATTGATAAAATGATATGTCTAAAATTTGCTTTTGAAAAAGGGTCTAGGAGAAGTAAGTGGAGTGTGTAGATGGGGCAGGATTGACCATACAGATTGTAGGGGATACACGATAGGACATGGGAGTTAATTATTCTGTTAATTAATTATTCTGTCTACTTTTGTATATGCTTGAAATTCTCCATGTTAAAGTGTTTTTAAAAAGTAAGCAAATACAGCAATATATTAAGATTTGACAAAACTTAAGTCTTTGGTACTCAATAGTTAGTATATTATTCTCTACATTTTTATGTGCTTAAAATATTTTATTAAAAAAAACATAATAACACGAGCACCGCCACAGAAGGGTATTTAGGGGACAACAGGCAGGCATCATCATGCCCACCTCACAAGGATATGCAACGATCCAATGGGATGTTGAAAGCATTCTGCAAGACGAAAAGTGCTTTTGAAATGCAAGTGTTAATAATAATATGTAAGTAAATATACCACAGTTTGTTTATTTACAGACATTTCTCTTTTCCAAACCTTAGCCATGAGATAGAATTCCAAACAAATCAACATCCTTTAAAAACAAAGAGGGTTAGATAAACTCAGAAATAAAACACCCCTTGAATATACACACTTGAGAACAGATAGTTCTTGTTCCTGAAGATGTACAGTCTTTACTATCTCCCTGGGTAAGGTAAAGCAGTACACTTTGTAAACAACAGACACATCTAAACTCTTATACCAATGACAGCAAGTTATTCCATTCATCAAAGATCATAACACACCACGAATCGTACATCAGATTTTCCTCCAAATACTTTTAACAAATAAATGATATTACAAAGCCTCGGATGAGGCACAAAAACACCCTAAGCAATAACCCCTATGAAACAGTGACTGGAGGAAAATAGAGCAGAGCTGGACTTATTAAACAAAGAGAGGCATAAAAATATGGTTAAAACAAGCAAAACCTATCACATTAAGACATCATTCACATCACTCCCCAGGCTAACATTCCACACTGGGACTAAGTTACCATGATCACCACAGCCATTTAACTTCTGAGTACATAACTTATGCCAATGACATCTCACATACCCTGTAATTCTGGTGAGACTCAAAGTTGGAAAGTGGAGTATTGCATGCAGTGGAAAAGGGCATGACTTTCACTCCTCTATAAACAAGGCCTTTATCATAGAGCTGTTTGAAGACCCACCTGGCAAGTAAAGAGACAGAATTTTACAATTACATAACCATAATTCTGTTTTCCCAAATGCAAACATTTATGCCAGTTTCTGTTTGTAGAGTTTCTCACAGCCAAAGAATTGGAAACACAATGTCTCTCAACTGGTGAATAGCTGGTAAATTACAACAGATCAGTATAATGAGATATTATGTAGACATTAAAAGTGCAAATATATGTTGTCATGGAAAGGTGTTCATGACTTGATGTTAACTGAGAAAAGCAATTGACACCATACTGTACACTGAGGTACCAATTATGTAAAACTGTATGTATCAGTATACATATTTACAATTTTAGAGATGCTAAAAAAGTAGATTTTCACCAATATGTTAACTATGGTTGGGATTTCAGACTTTTTTTTTTTAATTTAAATTTACTTATTTATTTATTTATTTTTGGCTGTGTTGGGTCTTTGTTGCTGCACGCGGACTTTCTCTAGTTGCAGCAAGCGGGGGCTACTCTTTGTTGCGGTGTGCGGGCTTCTCATTGCGGTGGCTTCTCTTGTTGTGGAGAACGGGCTCTAGGCGCACAGGCTCAGTAGTTGTGGCGCAGGGGCTTAGTTGCTCCGCGGCACGTGGGATCTTCCCAGACCAGGGATCGAACCCATGTCCCCTGCATTGGCAGGTGGATTCTCAACCACTGCCCCACCAGAGAAGCCCAGACTTTTCGTTTTTCTTAATAGTTTTCTGGTATACTGCTTAAATTTCACTGTAATGGACAGTTTTACACAGGCAATTTAAAAAGTATAAACCACTGGGATTAGGATCAGATATCTCTCCTACAGTCAGTCAAAAACTTTTATTAAACACTTAAACATGTTGCTTTAAGCTAAATGTAGCAAGACAGTCATCCCAGGTTCTCCTGTGGTGACTACTCACCTTTCCCAATTGGGTGCCAGGATTCATTTGGTAGGAATCCTTACTTGTCTTTAACTCATTTTTACAGTTCGATTCCTATGTACTTGGCACAATAAATGAATTAAATTCTCTCCCATTTGTTAAAATACATTTTTATGTAAAACTGTGCAAGTATTTTCATGGTATTCCTTTGGCTTTGGATAAAGCCTAAAAGGTGACATCTTGTAACACATTTCCCAAGTTTAAACTCAATCTTAAATTATATACTCTGATGCAAGGACATTCACAGGAGACCAGAGGAAAAGTGTCAGATTTGTATCATGAGACCAAGATTCAAGCCTAAGAGCCATATAATTAGTTGAGTGATCTCAAGCAAGTCACAACCACTTGCCTTTACCTCAAAGAGGGTCCTAACCCAATCCACAGGACTTTCTGGATCATCTGGGAAAATTCATGTGGAAGTACTTTATATACTCAAAAGCACCAACTCAATCTAAATTATCACCATTAAATTAATGTTATCATTTTAAATGTATCGCCTACTATTTTTTTAATATTCACCCTAGGTCTATATGCCTTATTTATATGCCAAGATGTTCCTCAGGAATAACTAACATTCTAATAGCAAGAGGCTTTGAAAACGGTTTTCCCCTGATTCAAGTATGTTTTATGTAAATTAAGAAGTCTGATGTAGAGATATATTGTCCAACCTGGTAGCACTAGCCACATGTGCTCATTTAAATTTATTAAAATTAGAAATTCAGTTTCTTGGTCATACTAACCACATTTAAGTGCTAAACTGTCCTGATCTAGAGCATAAAGAGTACTTTCTTTTTTAGAAGTTTAAGAGAAACCCAGCTTTTTAGAACGCCCTAATCATGAGAACTCCAACTACTCAGTAAAAGGGGAAGCCCCCCTGTCCAAAGTTTCTGCCACGTCAGAGTTTAATCAGCTCTCACCCTTGGGTACATGGGTCTGGAGATGAACCCACAGGGGCACATCAGTCAGAGGGTCTGAGAACTGTCCCACGGTATCTAGCTCCTCAAAGGCAAAGGCATGTGCCAAGCATGTGCAACAGACCTTGACTAACAGAAATGTAATCAGGTAGATAGGATGACAGTAAGAGGCACAAGCACCTACAGTGCAGCACAAAAATATGTATCCTACAAAAGAGCTTTGCAACTCACCTGTAATCATGCATAATTTAACAAAAGTAGGACTCCCTCAAGGCCTGAGTTATGTACATAGGTCATTTTGTAACCATAATAACTATTTGCCCATTAATGATACATAATGATTCTCAGACTATTGTAGGAGGCTCAGGTTAAATCACCTATCAAGACTGGCATTGGGCTTCCCTGGTAGTGCAGTGGTTAAGAATCTGCCTGCCAATGCAGGGGACATGGGTTCGAGCCCTGGTCTGGGAAGATCCCACATGCCGCAGAGCAACTAAGCCCGTGTGCCACAACTACTGAGCCCGCATGCCTAGAGCCTGTGCTCTGCAACAAGAGATGCCACAGCAATGAGAAGCCTGCACACCGCAACGAAGAGTAGCCTCCAATCACTGCAACTAGACAAAGCCCACATGCAGCAACAAAGACCCAATGCAGCCAAAAATAAATAAAATAGATTAAAAAAAAAAAGACTGGCATTGCAACAGTTGTCTTATAATAGTAAAAAGAAGCAAAATTCATTTTCAAACTCATGAAACAGTGACTGCATATACAACTTCTCTTAGTAAAAAATTCAAGTACACATCTCTTAGACTTAATTCCTTCAAACAAACAATGCCATTTCTGAAACCTAATTTTCCTAAAAATTAGTACTAATTAATTTGACAAAAAAAACTTGAATTCACATCAGGCCATTTATATTCTTCATTTATTTTACTTAGTGTGAAGAGTTATAAGTTCTGGTATAGAAATACGAATTAAATTGATTACAGGTTGCTGCTCAATCGGCTAGGGCCATTATATACTACAGAACACATGGATAACCTAATACCTTTCTAGAATCCAAAATTTACTGAATTCAAAAAAAACCTAGGGATGGAAGGGACGAATAGGTGGAGTATAGTGGAATTTTAGGGCAATGCATAATTCTAGAATTATGGATATATATCATCATACATTTATTTGTCCAAATCCACAGAATGCATAACAAGAGTGAACCCTTATGTAAACTCTGGACTTTGGGTGATTATGATCTGTCAAGGTAGGTTCATGAATTGTAACAAATGTACCACTCTGGTGGGGGATGTTGATAATGGAGGAGGCTATGTATGTGTGGAGGCACCGCGTATATGGGAAATCTGTATATCTTCCTCTTTTATTTTTTTAGAGCATTTTTAGGTTCACAGCAAAATTAAGTCTTTAAAAACAGAAAAAAACCAAATCCATCCCCAAAGATTTCAGATAATTGTGGATCTGAAAACAAGCGGATTCATGCTAGAGCATCTCTACTAACTAATATAACAAAATAGTCATTATATTTCAACTTCAAATAAACTTACCAGACAGATTCCATGAATTGTGGATAGAGAGTTTTGTAGTCATTGTCAAAGTCAATCCATCGGCCAAGTCTGGTAATAGTAGACTTAAAAAATGTGAATATTAGAATTTTTAGACAATGGTATTTGTTATTGTATAGCAATTGTTTTACTTCTATTATCACTACATATGATAATTTTGGAAAAACAATCAATGGTTCAAGTAAATGTATACTGTAAACAACACACTTTGTAAGGTTAAGAACAAGTTTTCTTGCCATTCATCCTATATGCAGGGGATGTTATTTACAAGTATTAACATTCTTTTATAAAAGTCTACCAAAACTACCATTTGGCAAACACCACAAGTCTAACTGTTGCTGGCATGAATCATCAATGGTTGCTAAAATTACTGAGTCATAGTATGATAAAAAACAGGGTACTTACTAATTACAAAGGAAAAACTGCAACTTTACAATGGAGAAACCTGACAGAATCACCTTAGTGAACAAAGTGAACAACACCAATAAGACTTATCAGCATCACAGGCCTTCTGATATGATAGACTGAGAAGGGGATGATGTTACTTCTGAGGAATTCTTGCCAAAAATGTATAACCTAAACTGAATCATAAGGAAACATAAGACACTGAGGGACTTCTTACAAAATAACTGGTCTGTATTCTTTAAAAGTGACAAGGTCATGAAAGACAAACACTGAGGGAATGTTCCAGATTGAAGGAGACTGAGGAGGTATGACAACTAAATGCAACCTATGCTCCTAGATTGGATCTTGCATCAAAAATAAAAATCAGTGGAACAACTGGTTAAATCTGAATAAGGTGTATAATATTGTATCAATGTTAATTCTGCTTTTGATAATTATACTATAGTTATTAAAGGTGTTAGCTTTTGGGAAGTGGGTGATGGGTATAGAGGCTTTTCATACCATTTTTCTTGCGGGGGCGGGGGGAAGAGCCCATATGCATGTTATAATCATCAGGATTTTCCCCTACTGGTGACCAGGCAAGAAAGGTAGATTAAAGAAAGTTAGGTTAGGAGAAAATTGAGGAGCTTTGATTTTTAGGTTGATGAAATCAGATTTCATTCAACAAAGAAGATAAGTTTTGAGCAGGAAGAGTACAATGAACAGTCTTGAGAGAAATAACTTGGCAGGCTAAGTGGAAGGAACATGAGCAAGAGACCAATTGGTAGATTCTTATAGAAATAAAGACAATGGTGGGTGAGAGACTAGGTTGTAGGAATGAAAAGAAATGTCTAGATAAGAGATACTAAGAAAGGCTTGATAGGATTTGACATTTGAATCGGTCATGATGATTAAAGTTTGAAGTCTGGAAGACTGATACCACTGGCAGAATAGGGAATTCTGAAGAATAGCAAATTTGACAGTCAAAGTGGTAAGATAGTAAAGATGGAAAAAAATAAAAGCCAGACATATTTTTAAGTTGAACATATATATTAATCTGAGAGCCACGGAGGAAAGGGGGAGTTGAGGACCTTTGTTCCTAAGCACATCAGAATAGAGAGGACAAGAGCTCTGCCGGCATCAGACGGTTACTAAAATGCACCAGTGTGGGAGCTCTATTACTAAGAGAAGCAGTGGGCAAGATGGGAGTCAATATAAAACAATGGGTACAAATGTGAATTGTTTTTAACATCTGAATTTTTTTATTGCCAACATTCAAGTTAATCTATTTGCTAGGACAGCATGATTCCTGTCATATACTGTGGGTAGGTAGGTAGATTAAACATGGAAGACCAATCAAGCACACACAAATCAGAAAAGAGAGGGCTCAGTTTAAGCTAACAGTTTAAGTAATGGAGTTGAAGATGGAACCTAAAAACTCCTTTAAAGAGGATTATCAACCCCTCTTTTGTTACACTTTTGGGCACATATCATAAAAAGCACAAGGAACCATAAAACATTTCAACTCCTATTTAAAAGCTAGAGTTTTTTTTTCACTCTACTTAAAATAACCAAAAATACCTTCCACTCAGTAGAATATCGCATCACAATTGCTCGGCACTGACTGTTATATTCAGCAATCCCCAATTTGGCTACATCCTCTGGTCCTCTGATTCCCAGTGTCTTATCAATTTCATATTCCTGAAAATTTGCAATAAGATTGTTAACATCCCTGCCGTATGAAACAAATGCAATTCGACAAAACTAGAAAATAAAACAGATTAAAAAGAATTAGTTCTCAGAAAATCTACAGAGAAAATGAACTATAAATAGTATTATAAAAATGAAGAAATTCTGATTATAGCAAAAATTCATACTTTAACATATTATATAATTAAATCTAATGCTTATTAAAAAATCAAAACATTATAAGGCTGGTGACTCAAACATACCACGGGTAAACCATGACAATCCCATCCAAATCTTCTGTCAACGTGAAGCCCACTCTGGTGAGCATATCTTGTAACTATATCTTTAATTGTCCCTGCAAGTATATGTCCATAGTGAGGCAGTCCAGTTGCAAAAGGAGGCCCATCATAGAAGGTAAATCTAAGAGGTAATAAAAATACGTTAAGTTACTTTAAAACAGATAGCAAAAATTTAGGATAGCAGTTTTCTATAGATAGCTCCTGTAACTGTAGAGCCTTTGGGGAAAAGAAAAGCTGCGAGGCTAGGAAACTCAGACATAACTGATGAGATATCTACTGGAGGCCCTGCCTTTAAAAAAGCTAATTATGACAGAGTTGGAGAGACCTGTATTGGACCATTCATCCTTCATTAATTAGTTCCATGATATAAGGGAAATTATTCACCCTGATCCTGAGTTATCTATAAAATAGGGCAACAAACACTTATGATAAAGTTTTTGAGCACAGGAGACACATGATGAAAACAGTAATTAAAGAAAGGACTGGTCTTTAGGTGAATGAAGACTAGAGGCAGGAAGTACCCCAACAGGAGGCTATTACACTACTAGTCTAAATGCTTAAATGAGGGTAGTGATAATGAGAAAAGTGGAAAGAAGAGAGTGATATATAAACTCTATTCGGAAGACCTCTTATTCTTACAGACTCTACCTTTACCAAAGAAATTCACATACTTTGGCCTATGTTTTGATTGCTTTAAGCATTCCTGAAAACAATTAAAGTCGGACCAAAACTGCAAGATTTTATCTTCTTCAGCAGGAAAATTGATGTTTTCTGGAACTTGTTGAACCATTTTGTTACTGCAAGAGAAATCAAATTTATTATTCTCAAAAGAGAAGTCTAGGAATAACAGAGTACCATACATTAAAATAAATGTACCTATCACTAGCCATGATACTACCCGGTACTTAAAAAAAATTCCCTTTTTTTTAAGGTAAAGTTCACATACCATTTAAAGTTCACCCTTTTAAAGTATATAATATGGGACTTCCCTGGTGGTCCAGTGGCTAAGACCGCACTCCCAATGCAGGGGTCCTGGGTTCAATCCCTGGTCAGGGAACTAGATCCCGCATGCCACAACTAAAAAAAGATCCCACGTGTGCCGCAACGAAGGTCCTGCATGCTGCAACTAAGACCTGGCGCAGCCAAATAAATAAATAAATATTAAAAAAAAATAAAGTGTACAATTTATTTTTACCTTTTTTTTTCTTTAAAGTATATTCACAAGGTTGGGCAACCACCACCACTCACTAATTCCAGAACATTTTCTTCACCACTCCCTCTTCTGCCCTCCAAGAACTTGTACACATTAGCAGTCACTCTCTATTCTCCTCTTCCCCAGCCTCCTGGAGACCATTAATCTGCTTTGTGCCTCTCTAGATTTTCGTATTCCGGACATTTCACATAAATCAAATTATGTATATACAGCCTATTGCGTCTGGCTTTACTCAGAATTATGTTTTCGAGGTTCATCCATGTTGTGATATGTACTCATACTTCATTGCTTTTTATGGCTGAATAATATTTCATCATACGGATATGCCACTTTTTGTTTATCCATTCATCAATTCATGGACATTAGCATTGTTTCCACTTTTGGACAGAGCTGCTATGAATATTCATGTATAAGTTTTTATGTGGACATGTGTTTTCAGCTCTCTTAAGTAAATACCTAGGAGTACAACTGCTGGTAACTGTGTTTAACTTTTTGAGAAACTGCCAAAATGTTTTCCAAAGCTGCTGTGTCATTTTACATTCTCCCCACAGAGAATGAGATTCCAGTTTTTCTACATCCTCACTCCTTATCGTCTATCTTTGGATTATAGGAAATCCTAGTGGGTATAACATAGTATCTCATTGTGGTTTTGATTTTCATTTCCCTAATGATTAGTGATGTTGAGCTTATTGGCCATTTCATACTTTCTTTGGAGAAATGTCTATTCATCCTTTGCCCACTGTTTAATTGGGTTGTCTTTTTACTGTTGAGTTGTAAGAGTTCTTTATATTCTAGATAAAATCCCCTTATCAGTTACAGGATTTGCAAAATTTTTTTCCCATTCTGTGGCTTGTTTCTTGTTTTCTTCATGGTATATTCTTTGAAGCACAAACATTTTTAATTTTGGTGAAGTCCTGTTTATTTATTGGTTTCGCTACTTCAACTTTTGGTGTCATAGCTAAGAAACCACTACAAATAACAAGGTTGTGAAGTTTTAGCTCTTATATTTAGGCCACTGATCCATCTTGAGTTATTTCTATATATGGTATGAAGTAGAAATATATAGTACCTTTAAATTTATTTCAGAATTTGTGTCCAATTCACTTATTTTACAACTACAGTATAACATTTAGTAATTGCAGACAACACACTTAAAAAAAAAGAAAAGAAAATCTTGGCAATTCTGTCTAATGATACTAAAAATTCATTAATAATCTGAAAAAATAAATCTCAAAGTAGGTAAAAATTCTTACCTACATTCACAGGACAGAAAGCACTTCTGTTGAATCAACCTAATCTTTCTGAGGAAAACAGGCAAAACCTAAAAAAATTTTAAAGCTAAAAAGATGAGAATCACATTCAAATAATTCCTAGCTCATTCTAATTTTACATTTTATCACTTTTGTTGCTTACTCATGATTTTTGTAAAAGACAAACTCTACATCTCTCTGATTTAGTGCCTGGTGAGAGAAGTCTTAAAGTATCTTTTTTCAGAAGTTTGTTAATAACCTCTTTCAGAAACACTTGATCAGTCGGGGCTTAACTATCTAGTGAGCATCCTCGAACCCATTCCTCCTCAAAGCCTATTTATTCTCACTTTATAATTCTAATAAGGTTGGTGACCAGATTTCCAAGCCAATATCAGATTAGAAGGGGACAGAACTGCTAATAATGAGAAAACAACAGAGAAGGTGGAAAACCTTAAGAACACAAGAACTGTAATGGCCTGGGATAACTGACTCTAGGAGCAAAGAGACTTACATACCTCAACCAATTCTGAAAACATCAAAACCTAAGTACAGTAATTGACCCATGCCATCAAAAAAATTTTTTTTTATAAACAACAAATAAAAAATAAATTTATGTATATAAAGCAATGCTAGAAATTATGGAATTTCAAAGACAAATATAGTCCTTACTATGTTAACTCATTTCTATTCTATTTTGTTTGACAGAGAATGTGAAGAGACTAACCAAAAGATTAACCATGAAATGGCAAATACACACATTGATTAAAAAATAAAATTAGGGAATCTAAAAATTATATGGAAATTCAAGATCAG
Source organism: Physeter macrocephalus (assembly GCF_002837175.3). Taxonomy (NCBI): domain Eukaryota; kingdom Metazoa; phylum Chordata; class Mammalia; order Artiodactyla; family Physeteridae; genus Physeter; species Physeter macrocephalus. The sequence continues at coordinate 83,147,607 of NC_041222.1, forward strand.
GGAAAATTTAAATCATGCAGCTCCTATGCTTTTATCAATTAGCAACACTGATTCAAAATACGACTTGAGCTTCCTAGCAGCCAAGACAAGGGATAAAAAGTTAAAAGGATATTGATTTTGCACATAAGAGAAAAATCTATAAAAAATGAGATTTTTGCCACTGAGGTCTGAGTCACACATGGAAATGAGTGATCTGTTTCATAAACACTTTTAACATCAGAAAAAAACATTTTTTTAAGTTTGTTACAAGCGGTGTCTTTCCTTTTGTCCCCCTGTCATTTATTTTTGAGATGTGAGAGTACCTTTGAGTTTTATATAGGAAAAAAATAAGGAAAGAACAGGTGGGCCATTTAACTCAACTATCCATTTCTGATTAGAGTGTGCCATTAAATGTTATTAAACAGAAGTTGAAAGGCATTTTGGATCTTCAGTTCTTGTTATAATTTCCAGCCTTTGAAGGATGGAGAGAGGTGTTAGTCTGTGCATTTACTGATTTAGTAGGAGTCCTACTGGTTCAGTGACAACCTTACTAGAGGCCAATTGAAACTTAAGGGGTTACATTTGAAGACTAACAGATCTTTAGATATCAACATATTTATTTCTGTCACCCCCTAATGCTTGTCAAGGCTGGTCCTATGATTGCCAGCATCTATGGAAGTTGATTAGAGCAGACTCACCAATCCCCCCTCGGACTGAGGAGTCTGAACCTGCTTTTTAACAAGTTCCTAGGGGATGAGCATGCACATCAAAATTTAAGTATTCTCTTAAACTGTTCTGACCATTATTCTGGAATATCTATCTGAACTTTTTTTTTTGAGAAAACGAGATTTAAGCTTTCTGTGAAGATGGCTTTTAACTTTTATAAAATTTTCTAGAGAGCCTCTACTCCCCCCAAAGATTAAGAACCACTGCATTATTAGGCCAAACACAAAGACCCATGTAATGGTATAGACTATTCCAGGAAGAGCCATGTATCAGTGACCGGGCTATGGTGGCTGCTGAGGAGAAACAGCCCCCATGCATAAATCACAGGATTGCTCTGGCCCCTCACATCCACTGGAGAGCTGTACCTGCACAACAGCATCCAGTAACCACAGGGCTCTTGGGGGAAAGGGGGAGCAGAAAGAAGAGGGAGATTAACCCTACCAGGTCACGCTCAGGGAAGAAACCTCCTCTTCTTCCCTTTAACTATAATCCAAGGCCTCCACTATCTTCCTTATTCCATGACTCCTTCAGACCTCTTTAGCCTCAACTTCCTGTTCAGCAATTTCTAGATACCCTCCTTCACCTTTACTTGTATTTACCTCCACAGATCTTGGAAAAGTACACCAAAAACATTTTTGTTTAAAATAAATCTCATGATCTTCCTTGCCACGCTTGCTCCCATTTTTTTTTTTTTTTTTTTGTGGTATGCGGGCCTTCCTCTGCTGCAGCCTCTCCCGCTGCGGAGCACAGGCTCCGGACGCGCAGGCCCAGTGGCCACGGCTCACGGGCCCAGCCGCTCCGCGGCACGCGGGATCCTCCCAGACCGGGGCGCGAACCCGGTTCCCCTGCATCGGCAGGCGGACGCGCAACCACTGCGCCACCAGGGAAGCCCTGCTCCCATTTTTAATTCCACTGTACTAGTAGTTCCCCTATTCCTTCCCATTACCTGAAATTTCTGAGTCACCCTTAATACTCCCAGATGATCCCCACATCCAGTTGATCACCAAGTCATGTGGGTCTGACTTCTAAGTCTATTTCTCCATTCCCTCTTCCTCATTCTCAGGTCTTCATAACTTGTTACATTAAGTCAAATTTAACCCAAGAGGTGGGTCCATCTCCAGCCTTTTCACAGACTACTTATATCCTATTAACATATAACCCAGAGATTTACTTACACAAATGTATAAAATATGTACAAAGATATCAACTGAAGCATTTCTTTCTTTCTTTTTTTTTTTTTTTTTTTTAACCACTGCGCCACCAGGGAAGCCCCGACTGAAGCATTTCTATAGACAAATATCTGAAAACAACTTAAATATCCATGAATAGATAATAGACTAAAATAAATTATGGTACATCAATACCATGCAGGCATTAAAAATAATAAATCATAATATATATATTCCTTATACATACTGAGAAAGAAAACAGCAAGTCACAGTTATAGCAATTTATACTATGTGTATTATAATATTTTCAAGAGATTAAAAATACACTAAGTCTATGTTTAAGTAATTCTGTATTTAATTTAGAAGGCTACCCACCAAACTTAACAATGGCTACCACCAGAGAATAGGATTAGATGAGGAAGGCGTGAAAGAACAGATTTTTATTTACTTCATATTACTCTGTTTTGATTATTTTTGAGTATGTATTACATAAAAAGTTTAAAAATAAAGGGAAAAATAAATACTATACATCCTACACACCACCTTCCTAATAGAAAAGTTCTGAAAGTATCACTTCTGTATTTAAAAAAGAAAAATGCAATGTTCCTCACTCCCAGTGGTTTCTGTACAGACTTTTCAGTGGGGCAGCATGATCTTACCCACAATTACTATTCCTGGCATTTACTCTTACAAAACTCAAGCTCCAACTACATCACATTCTTGACACTGCTGAGAAACAAAACTGCTTTGCTGACATACTGCTTTGCGTTCAGGCCCTTTCTCCAAATACTCTAGCACTACTTAGCTTAAATGGACTCTGCTCTATGGGGATTTACCAATCCCCCCGCCTTTTTTTTTTTTTTTTTGCGGTACGCGGGCCTCTTCACTGTTGTGGCCTCTCCCGTTGCGGAGCACAGGCACCGGACGCGCAGGCTCAGCGGCCATGGCTCACGGGCCTAGGTGCTCCTCGGCATGTGGGATATTCCCGGACCGGGGCACGAACCCGCGTCCCCTGCATTGGCAGGCGGACTCTCAACCACTGCACAACCAGGGAAACCCACCAATCCCTTTTCTACAAAACTAATATCCCCCTCCCCGGAATCTGCTCCTCTCCTACACATTACGATTTATTTGTATTGCATGCCCATGTCTCTCCAACTCAACTGTAAACTTATTGCTGGCAAAAGCATTTTACTATCTAACCTCGTACTATCTTACCATGTGCTTACACATGGTAGTGCTCAAAAAGTTTGAACAAATCCCTTTGTCAGCATCCTTAGTTTCCATCAGTGATATTTCCCCCACCTGCCTTTCCAATAGCCCACTCCGGGGGCTCCTCTTGGCAAGGATAATGGTTAAGAGGGTTGGCTTTGGAATTTGACAGTTTTGGTGCCACAACTTAGTATGTGACTTATAGTAAAAGTTACTCAACCGTTAAACCTCAATTCTGCCACCTGTAAAATAAAGTTTGTAAATACAATGCTAATTTAACGTTAAGTGAAATAATGGCTATCAGAGCAATCACATGTCATCTATGGAAATTACTATCATTACTCCTTTGTCCACAAATTCTACTCTATTGCCTTTGCCCAGTCACTATGTCATCTTTCCAAAAACATTTAAAAGTGCAATCTGCATTTAGCTGCCTTCTCTTCCCTATAATTCACTCTCTAGTCACTTATGAAGAAGATATACTGTCCACCATTTTACTGATATTTACTTTGTAAAAGTTCATCGTATTACTTAGAAATCCCTAAAACAATTGCTTTGCCTCTAGTTTCATACTTCCTGACATCTCTGCAACACCTGAATGAATTCTAAAAGTAATACTGTCAAACCTAATAAAAAACTTCTCTTCTGGATTCATTTCAAACACCACTTCACTCTAGAAGGAAACCACAAATTCATAAGGCTGGAAGCCAAGCATCATCTTCCACTTGTTCCTCACACGAAGCTGTAGTGACTACAACAACTCCCCATCTCCTGAATCACACTTTAAAATCCTTCTATACATTATACTACAGTCCCCTGCACCACATCCCCAAGTTCCTACTCATCTTCAAGGCTCCAAACCCACTTCAGTTCCTGAGAAGCCTTCTCCTTCTCCCACCTCCAAATCCCACTTAGGAACTGTCTTCCTCCTCTGTGCACTTGGAATACAGTATTATTAGACTGTGTAAGAGCCGAGGACGGGGGACTTCCCTCTAATCCCAGGCACCCAGCAATAAATGGCCATTCGTGGAAGCCTAAGACTTGATTTGTTCTTATGAATACCTAGACTTCCAAGTAATTTCGTCCACCTTCTGAACTCCAGTAAGCTCGATCACACCAGATTCTCAGAACCACCCAACAGTTCAAGTGTTACCAGGATACCAGGCTGAAACTGAGGAACTTGCAAGGGTTGTAATCCTCGGCTCGAGAGCCAAGCCAGGATTGGTACCTGGTTCTGAGTTCTTTCGCCCCACTTAGACCTCCTCCCAATGTTTTCCTTGGAAACGGATATGCACGTAACTAACCCACAGCCCAAAACAAACAAACAAACAAAAATCTTGTGTACCGGAGGGGACCGTGGATCCCAGTGGGCAGTAAGGGGCGTACCTGAGGGGCCCGTGTGCAGGACAGGTTGACCTGAGGGGCCCCGCGGGCAGGATGGGGAGTACCTGAGGGGCCTCCGCGAGCAGTACCAGGCGTACCTGAGGGCCCTCCGAGCCTGAGTACCTCGGAACGAGCCGTGTCTACGCCTTGGTCAACAGTCTAGAGCTGACGCAACGCCCCGAAAGCATGAGGCTAAGAGGAAGTGGTCTAATTTGCACCGACCAATCAGCGCCCGTCGTTTGACACCCGTCAACAAGCCGGACGCCGATTGGCCGCGTGGGTTCCAAGTCACGGCCACCCGACCAAGCGTTGGTCTGTGCCCTGGCAGGCTGTGCGACTCCGTGGCGTGGCGGCGACGCGCTGCGTCCTTGACGCAACTAGGGCGACGGTGGTGGACAAGACTATTCTGTGGCCTCCGGGATGGGGACTGACTGGGAGGGGCACAGAGAGGAGGCTGTTGTGCGTCCTGACTGGGCGTTGTTACACAGCCTTTGTCGGTGTTCACTGTACACAAGACGTAAGTGCATTTCACCAGGGGTTAACGAAGTCCAACGATAGTAGCCTCAGTAATTATACTGCGGGGCCGTGAGTGTGCAGTCTCAAGGCTGCTTTACTAGATGACCGTTAAGGAAAGCAGCCCTAGGGACTAGGACTATGTTTTCTGGTGTAGTGGAGAACTGCACCAAACCACCTTGGAGTCTGCAAAAATGCAGAGTCCTGGGGCATGGACTAGGCCTGCTGAGTCTCTGGAGGTGGGTCACAAAAATATGCATTTTAACACGCATCCTGGATAATTCTGTTGCATACTAAAACTCTTGACCCACCTATCTGAAGAGACCCTCCTGTTTCTCAGGGAAATGCAGAGGCCACAAAATGGTCTGCGAGGACCTGAAGCAGTGGTGGTCAGTGGTGTTCAGAGAAGCCTCTCCTTTCGTGTCCTTCAGTGCCACCTGCAGAGGTCTCATGAATTTTACTGCAGAAATGATGGTAACAGCCATATGGAGAGATATAACAAAAAGGAAGGAAATGCCTGACAACAAGCTTTAGAATTATTGCGTGTTTTCTGTATTGAAAACAAAATTATTTGCATATTAGTCTGCTTACCTATATGTGTTTATCACTGCTGTGAGTCTGCCCAGCACCTTTTGGATCTGCTGGTTAAAAACCAAGGAATCCAGAGCCATGCAAAGGACAGTAGACCTCACCAGAGACTATGACGGAAATTTTAGCCCTTGACAAATTGAGAGTAATCCTGTATGTAACTGCTTAGTGTATCCAATAAAAGGACAGAAAAAAACTGATCTGAGAATATGTATAAGGCATTCCTTGATAAGTTTAAGAACACTTTGATAGTCTGTGTAGCATTCATTCAAGTCATACATGGCTTAGGAGCACCCTAAAGGGATTACAGTAGGGGATTTTATGTCCTTGCCCAAAGGGGTGCCTCTCCAATAACTTAACTTACTTGAACACATATATTTAGTAGTGTCTTTACCTTATTAACTATAAGTATTTGGAATGTGTTTTAATTTTCACATTCCTCAAGTTGCCACCTTGTTCATTTTTATAATCTGTCCAGACAGCCCAGATTAGAGCAGGACAGAGGGCTTCCAGACAGATGTGTCCAGGGGAAAAAAAGGTGGGGATGATAGGTCTAATTATTGGGTTGGCCAAAAAGTTCATCTGAGTCTTCCATAAGACGGTATGGAAAAACCCAAACGAACTTTTTGGCCAGCCCAGTATTTTAAAATGTCTGATGTCTAAATTTAATGTCTAAAACTGAAAAACCAAGAAATCACAGCATAAGCATGTTAGGTAGAAATTCAGAGATAAATATCAGAGGAAACAAAGTTTTTGAAGGTGGTTGTATCTGGGGAGCAGAAACTGGGGATGCAGGCTACTTGATGTTACTTGTCTGCTCTGGAGAAGGAGGGTGTAACAAATTTAAACATGGCCAAAAATTCTGGACACTTCTCACTGAGAGGTGAGGATCTATGTCCCCTCATTTTGAGTCTGGGTGGGCACAGTGTGTTTTAATCTGTAGAATACAGTGGAAATAACTGAGCCAATTTCTGGACTAGGCCTTAAGAGACTGGCAGCATCTGCTTGCTACTCCTGAAACCTATTTGCCATGCTGTGAGGAAACCAATGGACAGGCACTGAGTGAGCAGTCCATTTTAGAATAGATCCTTTAGCCCCAGCTGGGCCACTCCCATGATATTACATGGAGTAGAGATAAGCAGTCCACATTGAGTCCTGACCAAGTTGCTTATTTGTGAGGAAAATGAACAACTGTTAATGGGATGGCTTGCTATGCAGCAATAGATAAGAAGGTATAAATATAATCACCATCAAGAGAAGGTGGAATATTTGGATTATTTATCCTCCTGAGTGGTGGTTTCCGTTTTACACAAAGTCTGAAGTCTTGGAAACACAGGAATCTTGAATGACTTTTCAGCTACTTAGTTCCTTGGACCCTGTTTACTAAGCACCCACTTAGTGCTAGACATAGTTCTAGGCAGTGTGGACGTAACCATTAACAAACCAGGTGATATCCCAGCCCTCAAAGAGTTTATATTTGATCAAGATGTAAATCAATAAATACTTAATTTCAGATATACACAGTATGGCTCAATGATAATCCCTTGGGACTTTATATATAGCATAATTTTGTACAGATCCCAGTTTGATAGAGGCTTATCTGTCTTGAATCCTAGCCACATTGATTTAATGAGGTATTAAATCTGCTTCCCTATCTGGACCCAGGGTCCTGACTCCTAACTATGACTACATGTCTTTCAGACACTTGGATTTTTCAGAAGCCTCTAGTCTAATTAGAATTTTGGCATTTAGAATTTTGGTCTCAATTCATGGAGGCCAAGGACAGGAAAACTCTGCATTTGGCATCCTTTTCTGGTCCTCACAGAACTCTCCCATGATGTTGGTCTGAAATATCCTCCATTTCAGTTAGCTTATTCATCAGGACACAAGTACAGAACTCAAGGCTGATTTGTTTTCAACCTCTTAAACAAAAACCACAAGATGGAGGTAAGGTGTATTTGATACAATCAGAAATATTTCAAGTATAATTCACACGAAACGTAACTTGGAAAATACAAGTGCTCTGATCCATGTATTTTAAAAGGCTTTATGTAAACCTTGTGTCAGAAGATAGCCATTAGTTATTGAAGATGGAGTGCAAAGAGATTATATACGAAAAGTATTTTGAGGGACTATCCTGTGCTTCATTAAAAAAAATGTTCAGGTTAATTATTTGAAGTAATTAGTTAGGAACAAATGAAGAAATCTACAGAAAAAGAAAGCAACCAGAATGATATCCACCAGATAAGATTTTGAATATTCCTTCACTCTGAATTCTTCGTCAGCTAAACTTATTTGCTAGATCACGCCAATTTCCACAGGTGAGCCTTGTTCACATTCAGTATCAAAACTAATGATGACATTTATTATTTTGGTTTCACTCTCCTTTTGGCCTCTTTATGTTTCTTCCGACAGTCCTAGAAAAACATAAAACCAAAAGCCTTTGTTAAAAATAGAGGTAAATACTTTCCAAGGTGTTTAGTAACTATAAAGTAAAATTTAGGTTATTCAGTGTCAGGGTTGTGGAAGCCATTTTGGAAGTGCTCACTTGGAATGTACAGGGGATATTCAAACTTTTGGCTTTAAGTGTTCACAATGGAAACTGTAATTCAGTCTTTCAAAAGTCTTATGATGGGCTTCCCTGGTGGCGCAGTGGTTGAGAGTCCGCCTGCCGATGCAGGGGACACGGGTTCGTGCCCCGGTCCGGGAGGATCCCATATGCCGCGGAGCCGCTGGGCCCGTGAGCCATGGAGGCTGAGCCTGTGCGTCTGGAGCCTGTGCTCCGCAACGGAAGAGGCCACAACAGTGAGAGGCCAGCGTACCACATTAAAAAAAAAAAAAAAAAAGTCTTATGATTTGCTACTTAATAAGCATGGCCAGAACTCTTTCCAGTCACTCAGCGGGGCCACTCTTCAGTCTCCTTACTGCACCATGGGTTGATTGAATTAAACAACTTAAAACTTCTCTTCCAGCACTATAATTCTCAGCATTTAAGACATGTTCTCAGTTATCTTAAGTTTCATGCCCTCCTATATTTTTACACCAGGCAAATATTAACACAAAGATAATACCATATCTTTTTAATTAATATGGAGACAATTAATATGAAGATACAACTACTCACCATACGCAAGTTGTTTGTTCTGGCCTCCCAAGAATTCCTGCTGATATTACTTCCCACTCCTCTCCAGAATAAGTCAGAACCTAAAAGGGGAAAATAAAGAAGGACAAGACAGCCCATTAATATTAAAACAGACAATATTCTAGTGCTGGCATTATCAAGGTCTTCAATTCTAGTTAAGACCATCTCCTCCCTGCCCCCGGCCAATTTATGCTAATTTTCAAAAATATTTTGTTTTCTTCACAAAATGAAAATGTAGAACTGCTAGGATTTTACTGTTTATAAACCATTTACTATTATGTAACTTGGTTTCTGTTTGTGTTAGGCTTAAGAAATGAGTTCATTGGGCCTTCCCCGGTGGCACAGTGGTTAAGAATCTGCCTGCCAATGCAGTGGACATAGGTTCAAGCCTTGCTCCGGGAAGATCCCACATGCCGCAGAGAAACTAAGCCTGTGCTCTAGAGCCCGTGAGCCAGAACTACTGAGCCCTCATGCTACAACTACTGAAGCCCACGCGCCTAGAGCCAGTGCTCTGCAACGAGAAGCTACTGCGATGAGAAGCCCGTGCACCGCAATGAAGAGTAGCCCCCGCTCGCCGCAACTAGAGAAAGCCCGGGCACAGCAGCAAAGACCCAATGCAGCCAAAAATAAATAAATAAAAAATATATATTTTTTTAAAAAGAAATGAGTTTATCAGAGTTTATCACAGCCTCAGAGTTTTCATGTGAACTTTTTTTCTATTTTTTTTACTGAAGTATAGTTAATTCACAATGTTGTGTTAGTTTCAAGTGTACAGCAAAGTGATTCAGTTATACATATATATTCTTTTTCAGATTCTTTTCCATTATAGGTTATTACAAGATATTGAGATAGTTCATGTGAACTTTTTAGGGTACTAAAGACTTAGGAGTTTTGTATGTTTAGTATCTCAGCAAACCCCTGGAACAAAACAAGCCCTTGTTGAGGATAGTGAACAAGTGAGGGAGGTGGCGAGTGGGAGCTTTCAGTTTTCCAGAGCTTTGCAAGTCAACATGCATCTGTCCAACAGAGGGGGGCTAAAGCACATGACATTGCAAAGGATCAGAATTTTTCCCAATCAGTTCTTACTTGGATGCATGTTAGTATATCAGAATGCGCTATGGTGAGAGCTGTACTATTACCTGTTCTATACCATTTAATCAAAAAAATTGACTTACCATGAAGTCTCTCATCATTCTTAGAGAAAAAGAAAAATCTAGTGGTCTCTTTCTCAGGTAATGATACTTCTCTGAAGTGAGAGAGAAAGAGAGAGAGAATTGGCCACTTAATTTCAATATTTAAGAAATGTTTACACTGTAAGTATAAATGAACTATTCCTTAAATATATGTGCTTTGTGTTTTGCTCATTTTTCTTTCTTGAGTTAAAGTGATACCACCCTTTCTCTATTCAACATTCTTCTCTTCTACCTGAAACTTTGGTAACGAAGACTTACTTAAGTACAAGCTCTATCTTCCCTGTGTCGATTGTTGATATTCTCACCCCAGCATTGCTACCCAATTTGCCAGTGTTTCCCATGGGGTAGCAGCCAACGAGCTGAAGCATACTCTTTCCAGATCAGGGACTTCAGTGGCAGGTTTTCTTCCCAATGCATGTCATATCCCCCACCCAGTCTATCCAAATTTCAAGGAAAAGGAAACATGCTCTCAATTACAAAAAGGCTACAGAACTCTCTAAAGGAGCCAAAAAAAGAAAACTGTCTTGAGAAGCTAAGCTTAGATACTTCTATAACATTTCTAAAGCATGTCTAACTCAGATTTTATGAATTATGAAATAAACCTGGACAGAAACACATTACTTACCCAGGGCTGGGCTTTTTGTCATCTGTTTCTTCAGTAACATCTTCCTCTTCTGAACTGCTGTCTTGGAAACGAGGGTCTCCCTGCCAGGTAATCTTCCCAGGTTTCACTGCCTCAACTCTATAGGTCTCTGTATCGTCATGACAATGAAAGATGACAGAATTGTAACCTAACAACCGATTATTTGTGGACACACTAATTTGTTTACTTTCACCATGCACTCATATTTCTAAATTTCAAATATCTTAATCATTAATTTAAAATATGTAGTATCTTTTTAGATTTTCAAATATTGAGGGAAGCTATTATCATATTTTTGGGCATTGCTAGGGTGATCTGATAAGGAATACAGTAACACTATAAAAAGATATACAAACTAAAGGTTTATAAATGAGCAACACAATTTAAAAGAAAAAAAATAATCATGGCACCTGTGCTAGCATGAGAAGCCTAAACTGTAACATGATGCACTGAAACCAGGTTGCCTTCCTGCTTATTCATAAATGAGAAAAGGAACATATCTTTATATTTTCAATTCCCAAAGCCTCTTTCTAAAACTGCTGAAAAAGCTTCTGCTCTAAGATGTGGGTGATCACCTCACAAGTCCTCATAATTTCCTAAGTACACAAAACACATCTCCCAGGTTGCTGAGGTGTCTTAGTACTCATTTCAAGGCCAATTTCTCACACTTGGCTCTCAGAGAAGAATTAAAGACAGTATCTATATCATATCAACTCTGTTCAACAGTTTAGGACTGACCTTGGTACTCAAATGGAAAACACAGGCAAGAGAATGAAGTAAGCAGAGCAATGACATATTGTATCTTATTTAGAACAATTTTGGAAAAACTACTAGATTGCTATACCTCCTTTTGGAGCACTACAAAGCTGGCATTTAATACTCACCTGCTAAACACATGGATACTACTTTAACTGCTGATCTTTAAAGTTAGCTGTGCATGTATTCTCCTGTATAGGTATATCTTGCTTTTTACAATGAACTTCCAGAAAAGCTACACTTCATCTTAAACACTAGGTGAGGAGCAACTTCCTAAGAAATAGGTGTTTTTTTGTTTGGTTTTTTTTTTGCGGTACGTGGGCCTCTCACCGCTGTGGCCTCTCCCGCTGCGGAGCACAGGCTCCGGACACGCAAGCTCAGCGGCCATGGCTCACGGGCCCAGCCGCTCCGCGGCATGTGGGATCCTCCCAGACCGGGGCGCGAACCCAGTTCCCCTGCATCGGCAGGCGGACGCGCAACCACTGCGCCACCAGGGAAGCCCAGGAATAGGTGTTTTTAACTTTTAGACTATGTAGGACTTCAGAGGTAAACCTCCTGAAATGGAATGCCAAATTGTTTATACTGGTGCTGATATTTTTCTCTAGGTTCTGGCAAATCTCCAAGGATAAAGTTTGAAACAACTGGTGTATTGATGACAAAGCATATTTGTATAGAGCCAGGGTTACCTATTTCTTCCCTTTCCCTACCATATAGTACTGGTTTTCCTGAAGTCATGGCTTCTCCAACTGCATCTAAGATACAAAGCTATTTAAATATATGACTTCTTATACTTCTTCATGACTATTTCTACTCAACATTAGAAGGGATGCTGCACATTATTCTCTGGCTTCCCTTCATATGGCAGCTATCTAGAAGTTTGCTTCCAAATGCAAGAACAATTTCTTACTGTCTTAAACATAGCTCTAGGCACAGTACATTTATGGTCATGTAATGCTGACTGCAATACTGTAATACTGTTTATCTAGATGGAAGAAAGAATCCTTTCTTCAGCTAATGTTAAATCATTACAGTTACAGTAGATTCAATCAATTAAGTTCAAACCGCTTGAAATGAAAATGTTTAAAAAAAAATGTACCTTCCTTTGCATTTTTAGTGTATGAATCAAAAAAGGAGAATGTGAACCCGCTGGGCTGTTCATCCCCAGTCATCAGAGCTGTAGGGTCCTGGACTACTTCGGTTTTCTCTCCATCAGAGTCCTCATTCCAAGGTGTGTTGTCTTCCTTTTCAATGGTATCTTTTGTAGTTTGGAATATTTTTTTTAAATCCGTAGCAATGTTATAATACATTTCTTTAGATACCTCAGGTAGCTTCTCAGCTTCCTCCCTTTTCTTCTTTCGTTTTGCTTTACTGCATTGACATATATAGAGATATGTGCATCACAAAAAAAGTCAATTTTTGGAAAATTTCCAGAAATCAGGAAAGAAAAACACCTTGGATAACTTTAGTCTCATCCTTTCAACAACCAAGAGGATCTACATATAAAACTCATAAAGGCAGAACCTTAACCAAAAAGCTTTTTATAGACAAAACTATTTCAAACAGCTCCAAGTATTAAACAAGAATCATATTCTCCTATCTCTTATCCTCTGAACTACATTTCAGAAGTCACACCTAAGATATTAGCTATGAGTAAGAAAATCACTTAACTGCAATGGGCCTCAGTATCCTCATTTGTAAAATGAAACATGTTAAACCACATGACTTATAAGACTTTTTCAAATTCTAAAATTCTATGAGTTTTATGACACTGGCATTAAAGGATTTAGTCATAATTCTGTTTTAGAAACGCCTTATAAATGTGCTAAATCTAGTCTGTTTGGGAATGAAATTTTTCTATTACCATCAACCTGCTCTATATTTAGGAGTATGTTTTTCTCTTTGATCTTAAACCAGAGTTACATGGCAGTCTCCAATATTGAGTTTTTAGCTAGTAAAAGATTAAAATCCTCTTTTCTATTAGAGTCTACTCTATTTACTAGGCCAAATATTCTAACTATATTACCTAAAATAATAATGTCCTAAATGATCATCTTATTGGTGGAGACTATCTTACAGAGAGAAACTTTTAATACTTCATTAAATAAACCACTGGTTAGAATTTAAGGCAGATACGCCTCCTATGAAACTGAGCTCTATGAAAAATGGTGTTCTTTAGACAGTTCCAAGTGATTATCACTGAACCATGATGTAGTCATATTAAAAGTGGCCCAAAGGTCCTTTGATACTTCTTTCTTTAAGATGCAGAAGTTAATTCCCCCATCCCTTGAGTGTGGGGTACCGCTAAAAAAAAAAAAAAAAAAAAAAAAAAAAAAAAAGTCATAAAAAAAGTGGCCCAAAGGTCCTTTGATACTTCTTTCTTTAAGATGCAGAAGTTAATTCCCCCATCCCTTGAGTGTGGGCTATACTTAATGACCTCTTTTAAGGAACAGAATAAGGCAGATGTGATGGTGTGTGACTACTGAGAACAGGGTTATAGAATGCACTGTGGCCTTCTCCTTGCTCTCTCCCCTTTCTGGATCACTGGCTTTGGGAGAAGCCAGATCCCATGTTGTGAGGGCACTCAAATAGCCAAAAGGAGAGGTCAGTAAGGCAAGGAACTGAGGCTTCCTGCCAACAGCCAAGTATGTGAACCATCTTGCAAGCAGATTGCAAGCTTTCAGAGACTGCAGCCCTAGGTGACATATTGACTGCAACCTATTGAGAGCCTCTGAGCTAGAACTACCTGGTGAAGTGCCCCCAAATTCCTGACCCACAGAAATTGGGATCTAATAAAAATTTAGTTTCAAGCTGAGTTTTGGGGCAATTTTTTACATAGCAATACCTAACTGATACATATTTTGGTACCCAGAAGCCCAGGCAATAGGCAGAAGTTGGAAAGTCAGTGAGGCGGGTGTTAGCAAAAGCCTAAAGAGCCCTGAAGAAACTGTTAGTAGAAACTACATGGCCGTTGAGGCTTCAGGTAAAGGATTGCAGAAAAGTGAGGTAAATGCTATTGGAAAATGGAGGAAAGGAGGTCATTTCTACATAGTGGCAGAAGGTTTAGAAATACTGTCACCTTTATTAACTGGGAAGTATAAAATGTACCTAATGAATGGGTGAACTAGCTAAAGAGATGTCCAGGAAAGTGTTGAAAATATTTTCTGATTTCTTCTTGCTGCTTACAGTAAAATATGAGCAGAGATAGTGAAACTAAAGGCATAATTTTTTTTATAAGGAGCTAGGACCTCATGGTTTTGAAGACTCCTACTCTCTAGAAGGCAAATGACATGAAATTTAAGAAACGTCTTCTAAGCAAAGAACAAATCTAAGACTCTCAGGAAAATATGGTGTAAAGCAAGTATTGGTAAAGCTTGGGTCAGATCCAAGCTGCTGCCTCTTTATGTACAGACTGCAAGTTAAGAATAATTTTTATAGTTTGAAATGATTGGAAAAATATAAAAAGATGATTTCATAACATATACAAATTATATGAATTGCAAATTTCAGTGTCCTACTAATAGTTTTATTGGAACACAGTCTCCCTTATTTGTTTTATGTATTGTGTATGGCTGCTTTTCTACTACAAAGGCAGAGTGGAGTCACTGCAACAGAGACCATCTGGCCTGCAGAGCCTAATATATTTACTATTGGACTCTGAAGAGAAAACTTTGTAGACCAGTCTAAATATAAAATAAAATCCTTTGTTAACACCCTAGACATAGCTCAGAAACTTCAATTGTTCAAACAAGAAGGCTTCTGAGGAGTTAAACTCCTTTAAAAGTTATTGACTCTCAGCAGTCTCAGCAGAACCCCACAGTAAAAAAGGCTTATCTTACAGTGATTTGTGGGTGTGGCTTTTGTCTAATGGAGTGAACCCCAAGAAGATTCACAGGAAACCCACAAGTATTTTAAGAGAATTATATTAACAGAAACACTACTAGATTGGACTGATAGGTACAGAGACATTTCACAATGAAGAGCATTTTGGACTCCCACATTTCTACAAGCAAAGCAGGCTGAGAAAATTACTCAGCTGCAAACATGGGCTACCATTCATAAACAAGGAAGGATAAGCCAAAAGGCAGAGGCAAGAACCATGGAGCATTATTCCCATGCTTTCAGTTCTAATCAAAGAATTCCCAACTTTTGCCTGCCTAGATTTCAGAACTACTAAGGGACCAGTGACTCCTTTGTGCCTCCTGTGTTCCTCCAATGAATAGTGTTTACAGTGGTTATCCTATGTTGTCCCACCACTATGTTGGGGGAGGGGAAGATAACTGTCTCTTTAGTTAGCAGGTATTCTGATGAAAAAGAACTGTACTCAAGGTGCTGTACCCAAGAAACTACAACATATAAGCCTCATCTACACCAAATCTAATTTGGATGACAACATCCTAGATTTTGAACTGACACTATAAAACAGTGTCTAGAGTAGGGTTGAGCATGTTCTGCATATGGTAGGAATATAAAACAATTTTCGACCAGAGGACAGGTTGTGGTAGTTTAAAATATGTCCACAAATTCCTCAACGCCTCTCTCTTCAGGAAGGAGTGCTTAATCTCCCCTTCCCCTATAAAAGTATGGGTTGGATTTAGTGACTTATTTCAAGAAAATTGAATAAGGCAGATGTGTCACTGTGTGACTTCTAAGACTATGTCATAAAATATACTGTGGCTTCCTCCTTCTATCTCTCTTTTGGGTCAGTGTTATGAGAACACTTTAGAAGCCCAATGGAGAAACCAACAAGGTGAGGAACTGGCTAACAGCTATGTGAGTGAGACATCTTGGAAGTACATCGCGAGGCTTAGTCAGGCCTTCGGAGACTGAAGCCCCAAGCAACATTTTGACTGCAATCTCTCCAGAGACTACCCAGAATCACATTGCAATGTGGAATCCTACATTGCAGGGAATGTTTATGTTAGTTCTACTTTGGTCTGGTATGCGATTCTTTTGAAAAGAAACCTTTAATTTCGGAATAATTTTAGATTTATAGAAAAACTGGAAACAGTGTTCCCAAATAACCTTCACCTAATTTCCCCTCAAGATAGCATCTTACATAGATATGATACAATTGTCAAAACTAAAAGATTAACACTGGTACACTACTGTTAACTAAACACAGACTCTGTTCCCAATTCACCAGTTTCTCTACAAGTGTCTTTTTTGTTCCAGGATCTAATTCAGGATACCACAGTGCCTTTAGTGATTTTAAATAGTAGGAAAATCAAGAAATTAAATCAAGCAAAGTTACTGGTTGCTCCATATAT
This sequence comes from Physeter macrocephalus, assembly GCF_002837175.3. Taxonomy (NCBI): domain Eukaryota; kingdom Metazoa; phylum Chordata; class Mammalia; order Artiodactyla; family Physeteridae; genus Physeter; species Physeter macrocephalus. The sequence continues at coordinate 83,164,178 of NC_041222.1, forward strand.
TTGCCATATTTATCAAAATGACAGCATATCTATAAGAAATAGATGCTCCTACCACACTAGAGTAGTGCAGTGGATAGATTGGTTGCCTGCAGAAAGATATGTCCAGGCCCTAATTCCTGGAACGTGCGAATATCTCCTTATTTTGAAAAAAAGGTCTTTGTAATAAAGTTAGGGATTTAGCAATGAAGAGATTATCCAGGCAGACTCTAAATGGAATCACAAGTGTCCTTATAACAGACACAAAGATGAGAGACAAACAGAAATGAGAAGCCCATGTGAAGGTGGAGGCAGAGACTGGAATAATATAGTCACAAGCCAAGGAATACCACAGATTGCTGGCAGTCACCTGAAGCTAAGAGAGAGGCATGAAATGGAGTTTTTTCCCCCTGAATCTCCAGAGGGAACACAGCTCTTCCAATAATCTGGATTTCAGACTACTAGCCTCCAGAACTGTGAGAAAAATTTTTGTGGTTTTAAGTCACCAATCTGTTACAGAAGCCACAGGAACTAATGTAAGTAGAAGACACCTATTAGAGAAGGGGCACATATCATCATTTCTATGCATGAGATTCCTTTGTCAAAAGTAAGACTCTCTCCACCACATCAATAATTCCTCTCTCTCCCCCTTCCCTGTTCTTAAACTAAATACAATGGGGATCAATGGATGTGTTATTGGTTACTATCTACTTTTCTCACTGTCTGAAATGAGATTAATTCATATGAACCTGCTACTAAAAGTAGTAGCTTAATATACCTTTCTTTTGGTTTATCATCTCTTTTTCTTTCATAAGTGGCATGGTCATGCCTTGTTGGATCGTAACGTATGATGTCCCTATTAAAGAAAGGAGAGTGGTAAGTTGGAAGAGACAATTCAGAACATTAATGCAAAAAACTAATAGCAAATTATAATGCAATACCAGGGCAATTCCACTTTTTGAGCAAGAAAAAGGGCACATAATATCAAAGAAGTGTATTAGGAGCTCCTTAGAAGCAATCATATTTTAAATTATCTAGTTTTGACTTGTCCTGGATCTTTAAAAATGTTTAATATTATTTTAAACATACTAAAATATATATGGATAAAATGATATGCTATTGGGATTTGCATAAAATATTTCAGTGAGGAATGTAGCAGGAAGTGAGTAAAGGTATCAAAGAAAACTGGTCACATGTTGGTGATTGTAGAAGCTGGGTGATGGTACACAGGGGTTTCATTACACTAGTCTCTCTAAGTTATATGCTGGAAATTTTCCATAGTAAACAGTTACATTTATTAATATTTAAACAGTTGTCCAGTTTTTTTACTAATAATAAATACAGAAATAATTTAAGATTAGTTTCTTGAAGTGAATCACTAGGTCAAGGTAAGTATAATTTTAAGGGTATGATACATGTTGCTAACTGCTCTCCCCAGGAAGTTTAAAATGGCCTCGTTTTATGGCAAAGGAAAAGAGGGCAGATGGGATGAAACATAAACCATACTTAAATTTCTTAGCAGCTACTGATCCTTTGCTTGTAGAACTGCTTAAGTTGATATGCAAAACACTCTGCACAACATTCAGGGCTTTCAACTTTTCTGCAGCAAGCTCTTCTTCCTCAGCAGTTTTCTTTTCATTTATTTCTTAGAGGGAAGAGGATAATTAGTAATCTCTTGGCAAACATAACTTGAAAAGTCTCAATAATCAAATATTTATCAAGCACCTAAACATGTGCAAAGCACGTTAAGATGGGAAGAAGAAAAGTTAAACCTTGTTTTGCTAACCTCCCTATCCCCAAGATCCCCAATGTCATAGTGAATCTAGAAACTGCATGACCAGCAAACAAAATTCCCATTTCTGTTTGTAATTATAAAAATGATATCTGAATTTAATGGCTTTCAGTGGCAAGTCTAAAAGTTTATAAGGTAAAGATTGACAAATGTAATAGAGCAAGATACTAATTATAAAACTAAAGTGATTAGAGATTCTTTGATTTTTTAACTTTCTAAAAATTAATCTAAATTACATGTAAATCTAAAAATGAAAGATAGTGAAAGATGCTAATTTTACTGACTATTAATATGATATTAGTAGACAGTTACTTTACCCTTTAGATTCAGTAATAAATATTGCAGGAAGAAAGCCTACACACAGGGCACTGTGGAAGCCTAGAAGCTTGTTATCCTTAGCTACTAGAAACAGACAAATATCAGAGAACAAAGTTAAACATTTAACAGCTAGTTTGGATTATAGATAGAAATACAAAAGAAGGCTAAGTAAGCCTTAAAGACCTTTTCAAATTACTGCAGGATATAAACAACCAAGTAACAGAAATAAACAGAATAAAATGCTGATCTGAATAGTTCTCTATAGAGATGACCCAAAAGTATCTAAGGGTTCAAAAGAAGTAAAGATTATGTTCAAGTGGATTAAGAAATGTTTTATAAACCAGGTGGAGTCTAAGGTAGGAAAGACAATGTAGATCCCCTGAGGAGGGAGGAGAGCATGCCAGGCAAGGGAAAAAATGAACACATACTTTGAAATAAGAAAGTGCAAAGAGTTTACATTGCATTAGGTTAAACCATATGAAACTGCTAATATTCAACAATTTTTATTTCAAAAAATGGTACTTTCAATTTTACCCTAATATTGACCATTAGGAAATAGAACACAGTGCTAGAAAGGGCTCAAGGTATTTGTAGACTGGCTGCAAGGTATTTGTAGGCTCCTTACCTGCAGGACAGTCTTCGTGCAACTCACAAAGAATTCAGCCTCAAAAGTTGGGAAGGAAAGAAACAAAAGACAGAGATTCTATGTCTGACTGCCCTAAGAATGAAGTACCATCAACAGAAACAGAAGGGTCCAGAGCACCTGAGAGAGAGTAAATTCAGTTTGGGATTTGCTGCATTTTAACACGTGTTCAGGGACGCCTGTGAGAAATATCCATCAGGCATTGAGAAAAGAATAATTGGGAGCTCAGCAGAATAGTCAGGAGCAAAGATGACCCAGATTTGGAAAATATTCATGCACAAAAGAAGGCTAAAGCCACAGGGACTTACAGAACCTTTACATATCTAAAGGCAAAGGGAAAATTAGGAACCAAGAAGTAAGAAGAAAATAAGGAAGTTATAGTGCAATGGAAGCAAAGGGACGAGAATAGTTCAAGAAGGATGATCAACAGTGACAAATGCTACAGGCAGGCTGAAGAAGCTTGAGAAGGTGCCACTGCATCTGGTGAACCAGTTAGTATGTGCAGGGAACACATACTAAAGAGTTGTAAAGAGACAGACAAAAGTGGCAGAAGTTAGAAAGTAAACTCTATGTATAGCTTCTAAGCTATTCCCAAGGTTCTATCCATTCCTGTTTTCAAATGGAATTTTGAGTGAGAAGCTCTGAAACATAATTTGCTGTGGATCCTGGAGAACTTACTCTCTGAACACTTGTTTTCAGAAATGTACAATATACACAATAATCACCTCAAAGAATCAAGAGCATCATTTCCAGAGGTTGTATTTTCAATAAAAAGCCAACTGCTTCTAAATTAGGTGCAATTTATTTTTTTCAGTTCAGGTTTAGAACTGAAAAAAGATGGGAGTGGCAACTTGAAAACTGGCAGGGTTGAAGAAATGGCTTTTTGAACCTATGAGACCTATGTCTGTAGAAAGAGGGAAGATATAGAAAAAAGGAAAGTATGAAGATGCACGTAAGAAAGGAGGTTAACAGGAGGTATGAATGAGGAAGATTAAGATGCAGATTAGATTAACTCACGAAGAGGAAAAAAGTAAGGACAGAGTAGTTCTGAGATTGGAAAGGAAAGCAGGGAGCTCACTTGAGGTGGCCATCCTCAAGTAAGGATGGTAGAAGGTAGGAGGTAAGGTCTTTTGCAAAGGTTAAGAGTAGAAGATCTTGTAGAGAAAGTTTGGAACCACTGGTGTAGAAAACAGTATAGGAAGTACGCGCAAAATCAGGATGCTTCGTGCGCGCAAAATCAGGATGCTTCTGTAGCATCACTGCTGTTAGATATATTCACATGGGATGAATTTACGTAGTGACATTCAACGGTACATTGTTTTTGAAAACCTGCACCCAGCATGCACGCTGGAAGGAAGATAAACACTTCCTTTAAGTAAGCCAAGTGTGATGTAACTGTCTTCCACAGCCTCACCAGGAGGTAGGGTCCTTGCCTTCTCTCTAATGCCAGGGACAGGATGATGGAAGATGGTATCTTTGGTGGATACTAACTATTCCTGTCTTTTCTGGCAGCTTCAGGTAATTAAAATTTTATAAATAAATTAATATGTACAAACAAACTCAAGAAGTATTAAGTAAACTAACTACTGGTTTACAAGCTCCACAATTCAGTGTCTTGGGGTACAGAATTTCTCTATGTGTTAAGTGAAGAAGCTAGACTACATGATTTCTCAAGGTCCCCCAGCTCTGACATCAGGACTGTTTGGACAGTACGGCATTTACCTTCCTGTTCCTCTTCACTATCACTTTCTAGAAATCGGGAGTCCATGCGAAATCTGTCATCAGTGCCAAAGTGAGACTGCAAATCCATGAGCTAAAAGACAAAACACAAAGACAACTGACAGCCATATTCCCAAGAAATTATTTATAAACAAGACCTTGCAAGTATACCTCCATGCCATGAAATTCACTACATTAATGTTTGTATAACCTCACCCACCCATGAACCAATCAGAGAGGGTCATGGAGGACTCACTATCAAAATAAACACCTTAACACTGGAGTGTGGGTCAAGGTCTGCCTGCACTAACCTAGATTTAAGGACTATGTCAAAAAATAAGGATATGTTGCAAGTTTTATTATTTTCAGTCTTCACTAACCTTCTGTCCAGCTCTGCCCTCAAACTGAGGTTTAATTCTGAACCTGTTACTGTCATCTTCGGAACCAGATTCCTCATCATTGCTGCTGTCAAAGAGCTTCCCAGAGGCTCCACCCATGGACTCCTGTTACATAGGTAAAGACAGAAACGTTTATTAATAACCAAGACAGTATTTCCTTCATTATGTAATCTTCCTCCTCACATGTATTGAAGAACAACCCAGATGCATCTCCCAGGAAAGACTGGATGGCGGTTAGAATGGAAACTTCTAACTCAGTGGTATCTACTTGGCCCCTTGGGTCACTAAATCCAGAGGCTCCTAATACAGCCTGGAATGGGGGGAGTTATTAAATGTGTGAACACTTTCTGCAGGGTTTCACTAATATTGATGTCACTTTGCAGATGATGTGGAGGATAGATTTATGTGGGAGAAAATCTCTAAGGCCCCTGTGGTATCCATGCGTGATGGTCAGGGGAGCCCTGGGTTTCATTGTGGCTCCCAGAGAATCTTATGTTGAGCCCAGCAGTTGTGTGCAAGTCTTGGTATGCAACATGCAGAAATGGATCTGCAAAAGTATAGGAATGCCCACATGGACATCCTAAATTTCTTACTTTTACTGGTTCCTCTCCTGGATGGTTTTGCTCCTGAGTGGATGTCTCCTCTGTTTCACTTTCACTGTTGGAACCAAAGATGATGTGCGTTGGCTTGTCCTCTGAATAACCATCCTAGAGTGGGCATCAAAAGCATTACCCTTAAGACAACCCCTCATCTCCTTCCCCTAGCAAGTCTATTTCTGACCCTATTTTCTTATCTAGTGAATGCTGCCATCATCCCAAGATAGAAACTTCTCTTTCTCTCCATTTCCAGTTTATCACCAAGTCCCATCAGTTGGACCATCTTGCTATTTTAAAAATATATTCCCACTGTCACTGCCTTGGTTCTGGCTCAAGACCTCCCAAAGGCTGTCTGTCCCATTTGATTTGTTGTTCTCATCATGTCCTGAACCATCTTTCCCAAACAGAAGTTGGCAAACTTTTTCTGTCAAGGGCCAGAGAGTAAATATTTTAGGCTTTGCAAGCCACATATAGTTTTGGTTCTGTATTCTTCTTCTTTTTTAAACCCTTTAAAAATGTAGAAACCATTCTTAGCTTGGAGGCTCTTCCAAAATAGGCCATGGGCTAGTGGCTGTGAGCTCTAGTTTGCCAACTCCTGTTCCAATATATACACAACTAATCCCCATTCCCTTGCTTCAAGTTCTTTAGTCTTTTCACAGCCTTGAGAATAAAGTCCAACCCCTGTAGCCTCTTCACACCTCACCCCTACTTATCTCTCTCATCTCATTTCTCACCATCTTGTACTCTATACATTTAATCACACTGATTGCAAATATTCACTTTTGTACAAACTGTTCCTTTATCTTGGAATGCCTTTCCTCTCTCTTTGTACCCTTTTACCTCTGCCAGACCAATTCCCACTGATCCTTTCACACTAGACTCAGTTCAGCTGAGGAAGCACCAGCTCTGCACCCCACTTCGCCCCACTGCCAACAAATTGGTATCAGTGTGCTGTCAGAGCACACAGGCGTACTTCTTTCTCATCCCATGGAACTGAACTGTGACCTTCTGTCCACCACACTGTAAGCCAATACCGACCACCTAACAGTGATCCTCTCTGTAAATCTAGCACTTGTTGTGAAGGCCTGGAATTTCATAGGTAGTTAACAATTGTTGAAAGAATGAATAAAGACTCATTACAGTACATCTTGGTAAGATATGAATCACTTGGCAAGTGATTTATATGTAAATTCAGACATATTAGGACATATCACTTAACTATACCAGTTACAGCTTCTAAAGCGATATCCGGATATACTAAAGATACAAGGACACAAAGAACAAACATTCAGCTCTAAAGGAGCCTGCTTACCTTCGTGGGAAAGAAAGGTTGGACTCGGAAACGAGTTCTTGTTAAACCCCTAGACTGAAAATATACTCACCAAATTTGCCAGAGCATTGTGAACCAACTTCTTTTGTACTTCTTTTGCTTTCTGCCTTGCCTCTAAGGCTGCCAAACGCTTCTGATTATCTTCAGCGTGCTTATCCTTAGCATTAACATCTGATGAACTATTAACAGAAAGTGGGAAGTCAGTTTTGCTTCCCTGAGAGTCTCTGCTGGAGGAGACCTCTGGTGATTTCTCAGGGGCCTTGCGGCTGCACAGATCGGGCCTCTTTTCGGAGCTCTCTCCTGACTTTCCAGTCCTGTGGCAACAGTCTTCATCAAAGCCTCTCCTGGGAGTCTTGGCACCAAGACTCAAAGATTTCTTATCTTTTAGTGGCAACAGACTAGAAATAGGATTTCCATTTCCCTTTTCTGAACTGCTACGGAATACCACCTTGTGAGCCTGGCTCTCAAAAGTTGTCTGTCTCTTTTGAGGCTGAATTTGGTTTGAGTCATTTGCCTTCTTTGCATGTTGGAAAAGAGTCAGTTTACTTGATGGGCCATTAGCATACAAGGACCATTTTTTCATGGACATGTTCCTGGGATCCTCAAGTTTCAAAGATTTATGATCTTTATTAATACTGTTAGAGGCAACACTCTCTTTCAAGGATTTTTTCACTGATTCCTTTCCATAGAGACAGCCTACTCCCTTGAAAGCCTGGAATTTTGGCTTTAAGGTATTTTCCTTTGGTTCCTGTTTTCCATGTGTGTTCTCTTTTCCTTCTAAAAGGGAAGCCACAATCTCCTCAGGATGAATACACTGTTGGCCTTTGTGGAGGCCACCTGGAGTTCTGTGGCTCTTGGAGGCCCTGTCAGACTTGGCAGTGGTTTTCTGGCCATTGCTCTCAGTATCTTCTTTTGGTGCCTCCTGGTTACTGCCAGCCAACTGTTCCAAATCAGCTAAAGTGAGATTCATATGGAGACAGTTTTTCATCATGGTGTTATACTCCTTATCTCCTTCAGACTCAGTTGATTCTGATACAGAATCAGCATCTTCACTGCTACTGGACTCAATCGGAGATTCACAACTAAGAGGCTTAATTCTGTGACTGAGGGCTATCTCTTTGTTTTTTCTGTTTTGTACTTTAATACAATCAACAGAAAGATCACACTTTTTTCTATTTTTCAAATAAGTTTTCTTGTGCATAGACTTTTCTGTTTGTAAAAATTCTACACTGTTTTTGATCTTGTCAGAATTTTTTTTCATTGCAATGATTTCATCTGTATCTCCTGAATCAGAGTCACAATCATTTCCCATAACATTATCTTCACTACTGAGGCAAAAGACATTATTTTTGATGCCTAAACCTGTTGAAGTATGAAATTTGTGAAAATGTGATTTAAAATCATCTCTTACAACTTCAAAGGGATCATTTTCAGATCCATTTATTGAGGACCATGTAGTTTTCTCTAGGTTTTCCTCTCTTGCAATCATTAGTCTTAATTCATCTTCAGAATCAATATCATCATCAGACGTGCTATTTCTCTTTTTGGTAGTTTCTAAGTCAGAAGTCTGAAAAAATACATTTTTAAGATTCTGACTATCAGAATCAGGTACACAGGATGATTTAGGAGTAATGGAATTATGAGGTGTATTTTGTGCAGCCTGTTGTTGTATTAAATGTGGACTCTTCATTATGCTACTAGGTTTTGGTCTCAAAGCCAGAGATGCAGTGGAACCCTCATTCTTCTGCACTTTTATTATCTTCTTGGCAGGGCTGTGAAAGTCAGAGAATTCTCCTTGTCGTTTCTTACTCACAGGATCATTCCCTCCTTCCAATTCCCAAGTGAGGTTGGATATAGGGATAGCATTTGTGAAATCCTCCCCTATTTTCTTTAGGTTGTGGCAGTATTTTGAGGGATCATACTTTATGATGTCACCAACAGTCAAGGAAGAAAACAAAGGCACTAGGTTTTAGAAAAACCTATCAAACTGGTAAAGCAAAATGAATACTGTTTAATCTTGAGGAAGTCATTGACTCTTCTTACCCTCAGTTTCCTATCAAACAAAATAAGGACTTAATTAGGTGACTCAGGGTCTTTGGAACTGACATGTCCATGGCATGTCCAGAGTGAAAACCAAGAACCATCACTATTAATTGGCAGAAATTACTTGGGCTGCATGTGTATATCACAGCAAACCGATTCAGATTATATTCTAGGTACAAGAGGCCACAAGACTTTTCTGTAAATCTGAGAAGTCTATCCACTGAGCTAATACCATAAAGCGGAGTACAGAGAGGAACCCAGAGGGGGCACAGCTAGATACTAAGTGTTGGTATCTCAAACTTGAGACTCAAAGATTCTCAAACTTTTTGGCCATTCCTGTCTTCTCAATGCTGGCTCATCCTAGATCTGATTCCCTTAGCTCAATGACATCCATTTCACATTTTACTCACTCTCTGCATTTTGTAGGTCTTTCTTAGAAGGCTAATAATTCTTTTTTTTTTTGCGGTACGTGGGCCTCTCACTGTTGTGGGCTCTCCCATTGCGGAGCACAGGGTCCGGACGCGCAGGCTCGGCGGCCATGGCTCACGGGCCCAGCCGCTCCGCAGCATGTGGGATCTTCCTGGACCAGGGCACGAAACTGTGTCCCCTGCATTGGCAGGCGGACTCTCAACCACTGCGCCACCAGGGAAGCCCCTAATAATTCTTTATCAGGTCTTTGTTGCTGACATTGTCCAGAAAGATTCTAGTTAATGTCACTGTGATGTAGTGACAGGTGGTATTTGCTGATTTCCTAAAACATATGAATAGACAAGTATAAGTTGCTTTAATCTATCACTACTGAAAAGTACCTTTGTTCATTTAGTAACTACTAATACATGGACAATTATATGTGAGGCGTGCCAAACAGTGTCTATTGTCTCTTGGCTTTACACTGTCCTTCCAAATCCTCCTCTTTGCTGTCAGTGGTACCACTGGTGGGAAGCTGGAAGGTGAAGAAGAAAGAAGTATTTCCCTGACTTTAGTGCCACTGGCAGGGACAGCAGAACTAGCAGCTGTGGCCAGGGCTCCAGGGGCCTCAATAGCTGTGAACAGTGAGGACACACCTCTGTTCAAAATACCTGAAATTGCTTCTGCTTCCCATGACACACAGGGTTAGAGCTAAAAAAACACCCTCTGCCCAGAAATCCATGACACTAGGAATTCAAGGTCTTAGACAATCTGACCTCATTTCCTCAGGGGAACGGGCATCTGAATTTGCTCATACTGGGTTCCATACTATTTCTCCATCCACAATTCTTCTGCCTGTCTACACATTTCTACCTACTATTTTCCTCTCTCCTAGACTCCTTCCTATCTCTTTTCTATTAATGTGAAACTTATCCCACTTCCTCTAAAGCCTTCTTTAATGATTGTGCTGTGTTCCCTTGTCCTTCTTTAGCTCCTTTGGCAATGGCTTTGAATCCATGTCAAACAAGAAGAATGAGGTATAAATTAGTAAGTCAACGTGCTTCTTTAACAATCATTTGTATCACTTGCATAAAACCTCATTACATTCTCTCATTATCCTCTAATTGTTTCATACATGTAGGTAGGTGGGTCTTACCTTACTTAGAAATTGGGAACATAAAAACTGTTACACAAACATCTAAAGATTTACTGACAGAGGCAGTGAAATTCTAAAGGTATGAAGTAAACTTTTGCAAATATCCACATTGTAGTAAACAATAATTTCTCTGAAAGGCCAATTGCTAAGGATATTTTACGTTTATGTTGATTCTTTAGGTGAAGGACAGGTAAGACTCTTCCAAATTTACTCACAACCCAATTCTAAAAGAAAAAAAAAAAAGAATACATTTACTATACTTGTCACAAATGGAAAGTATTAACCACATTGCATAAATATCACTTAAAAATATTTGAACTCAGAGTGGACCACGATTACTGTTGGGTTTAGTTTTCTGATAATGAAAGACGAGTGCTCAAAAAAGTGTATCAGGAAAGGAAAAAGAAAGAAGGAAAATTGGGGCAGTTATTGATCCCATATAAACCATATAGGATGCTACACAAATAACAGCCATTAAAAAGGCAAACGTGGGAGCTGCCTGCACTCCTCACCACCTATGCCCCCTGGGAGACCTGCCTCCACTTGGGTTTTGATTTCTCTTTCTAAAATGGGGGAAAACTGTGCTTTCCCAAGAGTTGTAAATGCATTTGAAGACCATAAAGCACTATCTATGTTAACTGCTTCAAAGCAAGAGAAAAAAGCAATTGCTTTACAACATGATGCTCATGGTCACCTGGTCTCAGGAATTGGTTCCTGAGCTACTCAGGCTACCAGAGGAGACTCACTTTGTGCCCTGGTACTTCTGTCCCTGGCACAGCTTTCACATGGAAATCCACCACTCCCATCTTTTCTAACAAGTTGGTATTGCTTGTTGTTGATTTTCCTTTCTTTGCTTTTGCTTCTTTTCTCTCCTGGGCCAATCTGAATCAAACAGAAAATATAAATAAGAGTTAAAATAACCAACCACACTACTAACAGTGCTTCTGTTTTGTTTTTTAATACTGTAAAGCTGTTTAACTTTATAGAGATCATTTAGGGTCTCTCAGTTTTTCCCTTTCAACTTATGTACTTTTGGCATTTTATCTATCCCTAATCCTTTCACTCTTCCTTATGAGGAAGAGGTGTCTTTCAGAGCCTAATATGTTAAGTCTTGAATATTTGTACTCTCACAACAAAGAGAATGCAGAACGCCAACTCAACCTTCTAATTCAAACTCCGCCACCTTATACAGGCCTGGTCAACTGTGCTGACCAATTCTCATTGGTCTCTTTGCCTCTGGTCTGTCTCCCTTACATTCCAACTTCCAAGATTCATGCTCCCCAGGCACAACTGCATAGACACTCCAAGGCAGCAGCACTGTGTGCTCACCTGCTCAGGACTAGGGCCCCGGTTCCTGCATATAATAGGCAGCAAAGTGCTGCTGAATGAAAATCTCATCACTACCCTGTTCACAGAGGCCCCCAGGTGAAGAACAAAATCAAATTCTCACCTTTGTCACCAGACCACTCGCTCAAAACTTGGTTTAGACCTTATTTTTCCTTGTGGCATTTCTTTGGCCCAGAACAATCTTAAAACGCTCTTGGTCACTCCATCTGTACATTCCTAAAATCTCTCCTATTTTGGAAGCACCCAATCTCATACAATCTTTTCTCCCTAAGAACACTTTTAGGATCTTAAAATGCTTTAATAATTTTTACATTGCCTTGTTCTTAAATCACATGCATAATTAATCTTATGCCTCTCATACAGGGATTTCCTATTATCTTTATATTTTTGTATGACACTTTCATTAACAGCCTAAAGTCAACTTAAGCAATTTGGTACTGTCTATTAAAATTTTAAATGTGTATAAGTATATGACATAGCAACTCCTTTTGTTGACATAAACCCCAGAGGAACCATCCTCAAGAGTCTTCTCTTATCAAGAGGAAGTGGAAATGGTCTAAATGTCCATGAGTGGGCGATGACTAACTACACTGTGGCACAGCCATTTTCTAAAATATTACTAAACAGTCATTACAAGAAGGGGGAAGACCTACATCATCACAAAAGGTTGTGTTTAAAAAGCTGAAATAAGTATATATTTTTATGGGTTAAAATATATGTATAAGGGAGACGCAAGAGGGAAGAGATATGGGAACATATGTATATGTATAACTGATCCACTTTGTTATAAAGCAGAAACTAACACACCATTGTAAAGCAATTATACTCCAATAAAGAAAAAAAATATATATATATACGTATATAGGAGCATTACATTATCTTCTTTGGTGGGGTCTGGGGTCACAGGGAGTCACAGGTAGGAAGGATTTTAGCTCTACTTGTAATGCATATATTTGCTAAAAGTGTAGTAATACATTATTTGATAGTTTCAAATCAATTAAGTGAACATATAAAACCACTTACAATATAAAAAACATTGGGTCAAATCATGTAGAGCAAATCTTACCTGTGCAAAAAACTTTCCTTTGCTAGCTGAATTTGTAGCGTTCCACCTTTCCATTTTGTTTTATTTAAAACAGACATACCTATGAAGCAAAGAATTAGTACCCAAGTACATGGCAATGCAAAAATATATTTCAGCATGTGCTTTTACTAATTAGTTAGTATCAAAAAAAAGAAAACCTGCTTATCACAAAGACACAGAGGAAATAGAATAAAGAAAATGAGACCTGGAAGGAGAAGGATTAGGTCCCATTCTCATCCTGACCACTTATTAGATCTTTATACTCCCCACCTCCCCATGTAATTGAAAGATTTGAATGAGGCAAATGTGTAAACCATAAAGCAAAATTTGTCATTTGTTTATAAAGTAATGTCAGGAATCTGTGGTGAATGGCTGGTATTTATTTAACATTTCATTGTTATTTCCCACACTAAAACTATAAAACATTAATGTAATTTTCTTAGAGTGAATCAGAGGACACTGGAATCCTGCAGCACCTCACTTTTATTTATCATCTCATACTATCACTGTGAAACTTGCAAACATATTAGCTGCAAGCAACTAAACTGTGTTTAAACTACTGTGCCCTAGTAGTTGATTTTCTCAACATCTGCTAACAGCTTCCTTAATAATTACCACTAACAGAAATTTCTATGAGGTAGGTACTATGCTAAGTACAAAGGTATTATTCAACTTAATCTTCATAGTAATATTATGAGATAAGCAGTATCTTGGTCATACATCAGATAAGCAAACCGGGTCTTCTAGTTTAAATAAACTGCTAGGTCACAGAGCAGAACTGATGTGTTCTTAACTGCAACATATTTGTCATATCTATTTCCTAACTGAACGAATCAATTTTTTGCAAATGAAATTACAAAAGGCCAATGGCCCTCTTTCTCTATTAGCATGTTTCCTGCTGTGTCTTTTGACTTTTCAGTCTCCAAATAATTAGAATGCATTACTACATCAGTGGCAGTATGAATTATCTCCCCCTCTTTATTCATTGAAGGTCACAGGTGGCCCTCAGCTTTACTAAACTTATCGATGGAGATTTCATAATTTCAAGGATATGATCTTATAAGGGCATATTCTAAACCCCTCTCCTAACAGCATTTAATAACAAAAATTAGTTGCCTAAGAAATGAACACACTGGGGAGGTGGGTATTTCATAATATCCAGTGGGATATGTATAACAGGCAGTTTCTATTAAAGTGTGGTTCCTTATCCAAAATATTTGAGAATGCCATTTTTGAGCAAACTCACTGGCAATGTGCTACCGTATTTCATTCATTATGGAATGAACCTAAACCTCCTGAATTGTAGGATATGGAAATTCTCTTGATCGTGGTTGTCCCTCAGGATGAGTTAATGGATGTTTAGATTTAGAACAAAAGTTATTCCAAATTACATGGTGACATGGACTGGTAAATAGTATAAAAAACATTCATTACATTTTTTCAGGTCTGCTTCTGCTACTCTGATGTTGACATATGCAAAGACTTTCTGTGGGTTTCCTAAAAAAAAAAAAAAAATTTAAATTCTTACCCAGAGAACAATGTAAAAATTATTAAGTTTCTAAATTTAAAAAAGAGCTCTTAGAAACTTACTCTTTGAAAGGAAAACCTTGTTTATTTATCATTGGATACAAAGATTGCATTTTTTTAAAAGCATGATTATCTAAATATTCCAAAAGAAAATACGTTAAGAGAAAAATGTCAAGTACTCAGTTAAGGAAACACTTTGCATGTTTGTATGTTAGTGATATTCTACTTAACAGGCCCTACTAATTATTAGAATTTTACCCCTGAAAACTGAAAGCTACATGTTTCAGAAATTGGATGTTTGGAAATTCCCTGGCGGTCCAGTGGTTAGGACTCCACGCTTTCACTGCTGAGGGTCTGGGTTCAATCTCTGGTTGGAGAACTAAGATCCCAGCAAGCCATGTGGCCAAAAAAAAAAAAAAAAAAAAAACCCACAAAACCAAAAACCGGATGTTTCAGAATTTAGAAATTTTTGATTTCAGAAACGTAATTCTGGGCAAGTTCCAGGTCACATATAACACCTCCAGACCATAGGAGGGGGAGGGATGGGGGGTTGGAGGTTACTACAACAGTATCATGTAATGAGATACATATCACTTTCAGTGTTCAGGGCTAACATTCATCTCTTGGGCTACTTTATTTTGTGATACTTGACTTCAGTTATATTTGCCTTTAACTACCCATGAAGAACTATTAATTTACCTTGGTCATCTTTCCGAGTGATGATTTCCACATCAGAAACTTCTCCAAATCTGCTGAACTGATTTTGTAAGTCTGCCTCAGAAATATTCTGGCCAAGGCCACCCACAAAAAGGCGCTTCGTTTCTCTGTTGGCTTTCATCAAGGCTGGGCATACACTCAAGTATTTCTAGTGGAAAAAATAATTATCTACAGAGAAGAGCTCTTTACCTTAAATCTTCTCAATTCTAAACAAAACAAAACAAAACAAACAAAACCCCTCAACTCCTTTCCCTGAACCTTCTATGCCAAACTGGTTGCCTGGACCTGTGTTTCACTTCCTATTGTATTGCTCCAAATTTTATCTCTGGAGACTCTGTTCAAGGCCTACATCCACGTTCTTCATGAATGCATTTTGGAACAGCACCTCTACACACAGACACAGGTACAGGCACATACTTTCCCTCTGAATGACCACAATATTACACTCTACTCCTCCTGATTTTACTTATCCATATTGTTAGGTGTTTTTCCTTTATTCATTCACTTTAACAAACGCTGACAGAAATGGGATGGGACAGGTTAGCACACGAAAAGATAAAAAGCTCTCAATCCTCAAGTTCCTCACAGTCACATGAGAAGTAAGCAAATGCTGCAATTGCAATACTATGTCACAACAGAAATATCTACAAAGTGCTGTTCAGGCATAAAAAGAACAACTGATATCATAGCTAATACAGACTTTTTAAAAAACACTATGTGCCATATGTACAATGGAATATTACTCAGCCATAAAAAGAAAAGAAATGAAACTGAGTTATTTGTAATGAGGTGGATAGACCTGGAGTCTGTCATACAGAGTGGAGATAGGGAGGGTGGGAGGGAGGGTGACGCAAGAGGGAAGAGATAGGGGAACATATGTATATGTATAACTGATTCACTTTGTTGTAAAGGAGAAACTAACACACTATTGTAAAACAGTTATACTCCAATAAAGATGTTAAAAAAAAAAAAAGTCATATACCAAAATGTTCATTGCAGCTCTATTTACAATAGCCAGGAGATGGAAGCAACCTAAGAGTCCATCATCGGATGAATGTTTATAAAGAAGATGTGGCACATATATACAATGGAATATCACTCAGCCATAAAAAGAAACGAAACTGAGTTAGTTGTAGTGAGGTGGATGGACCTAGAGTCTGTCATACAGAGTGAAGTAAGTGAGAAAGAGAAAGACAAATGCCATATGCTAACACATATATATGGAATCTAAGAAAAAAAAATGTCATGAAGAACCTAGGGGTAAGACGGGAATAAAGACACAGACCTACTACAGAATGGACTTGAGGATATGGGGAGGGAGAAGGGTAAGCTGGGACAAAGTGAGAG
>NC_041222.1:83181154-83189036 GCF_002837175.3 Physeter macrocephalus
CCGCATAGCACAGGGAGATCACCTCTGTGCTTTGTGACCACCTAGAGGGATGAGATAGGGAGGGTGGGAGGGAGGGTGACGCAAGAGGGAAGAGATAGGGGAACATATGTATATGTATAACTGATTCACTTTGTTGTAAAGGAGAAACTAACACACTATTGTAAAAGTTATACTCCAATAAAGATGTTTAAAAAAACAAACAAACCACTATGTGCCAGCGTTGTACAAAATAGTTTGCAGGCATCTTTTTTCAGATTAGCAGGAGAGGTTACGTCACTTTCCCAATGCCATTCAGAGAATTAGCGGTGAAGCCAAGATTATAACCCAAATCTAATTTCAGAACCTGTAATCCTTTATACTAGGGAGATTGCTGGATTAGAAGGGACTCAGGAAAACTCTTCCAGAGGTACTGAGATTTGCGGCTTTTCATGAGATCTCTAATCTCGTTTAGCACCCGGCTGGCGCTCAGCTCCCAGACTCCTCCCACGCGCGACCCCAAAACAGCGCCAAAAGCCCTGAGCATCGCTCCTGATCTAGGCGTGAGCCACGGCCTACATCTTCCTGGTAGCTTCCTCCGCCCCCAACCTACCCACCCTAGCCTTCTTTCTCTGAGAAGACTCAAAGACGAGAAGGGAGAAGGTAGGCCAGTTGGCCTCGGCGCATCCCAAGCCCCAAACCCACTCCTCACCACTTCGTTTTTTACATCCCACGCAGTTTAGGGCCGTAACTTCTAGTCACGTGTCCCAACAAGTGTCGCCTCTCTTCCTTCCTACTGGATTTCCAACCCAGCATCCTAAGGTTCCACAACCACGCTCAGTTCCCCAGTGCTCTTTATTTCGTTTCCAGGCTTCTGGGCGACCGCGATGCCTCCGTCCCCTGCCTCAACGTCCGCGAAAGACCCCAAACTAAAATTCCCTAGTTCATACTGAAGAGATAAGGTTATCACCTCGTGTTCTCCTGGATATGGTCAGCGGAAGTGAGGGAGGGGAAGAAAAAGAGACTCCCCCCTTAAGTGCTCCCGGAACCTCCTCTTCTGTGACTTATTCGTCCTGGTTGCTCCAAGGCGCCACCAGGTAGAGGTGGGTAGGTATGCCCTCGGGCTTTGAGTTCGAGGGAGTCAACTCTCTTGAAGCGTAGGAACTGCTGGGGGACAGCTGTGGAAAAGTAAGCAGGGATGGCAATGAGACTGAGATGCTTGCGAGCGCGGGTTATAAGCTCGGGAATCACGCGTCAGTCCCCGGCCTCCCCCGCCGAGTTCCGGGATGGTTCACGCCAGCAGCGCGCGAGGCTTGAAGAGCAGGACGTGGCGCGTTTCTGTTAGGCAGCTTCCCGTCCGCGCGGCCCGATGGATTCTCAGCGGGCTGAGGCTCGAGCTTTGGAAGCCGAGATCAGCGCTTTGAGGCGGGCGTGCGTGGAGCCGCCGGCGCCCGGGGAAGACACCTCCCGAGTTCGGTACGTGGCCTTCCTCAGGCCCAGTGGGAAGGGTGAAGATCTCTACTCCAGGCGACCCGGACCTCCCCACAGACTTTTCCCGAGCACCAGACGTGGGCGGGAACTTGTTATCTGTTCCAACAGGGCTGAGAGTGATGAGTACACGCGTGGACCCCGTTGTAAACGTATTGCCATATATTAACTGATTTAATCACACTCATGGGGAAGGTGTTTTCATTTAAGGTGTTTCATTTCATTTCATTTCAAGGTGTTCTCTTGCTAGTAACTATCAAGGTGAAAGTCTTATCTCCTTAGCAATCTTGCCTTTAGTGGGCAGCAGTATCTAGTTGGAATTTAAAAACTCTGGTTTCATGGTATTTGTTTTTATGAGTCACCTAACTGTGGCAAGTGATACTGATTTTTCGCTTACGGTAGTGATACGAAATTTCCTTTGAGAAATATTTAGGTAAAAGAGTAAGTTGATATAAAGAAGAGTAGGCAATGTAGTCTATAGGAGAATTTGGCAAAAGCTGCGAAGGTGATTGTCATATACTGCAGGAGGGGAAGCATCCCTGTAAAGGAAGTGGTCCCTGTTTAAAGGCGAACAGAGCCATATGCACTAATAGGTAGAAATAACTGAAGAGTGCCGTCTACCATAGAGCGGTGGCATCATAACGTCTTTGTTGCTACCAATAGCCATGGTCTGTCGATTACTTACTAACAGCTAGACAGAGAAATGCAAACGTCTTTACGTGCATCATCTCTTTTTAATACCTACGACAATCCTCTGAGTTAGGTGCTGTTGTTAACCCCGTTTTAGAGTTAGGAAACTGAGGCTCAGAGAAATTAAGTTGCTTGCCTGAAGTCTCAGAGAAAGTAAGTGTTAGAGCTGGATTGGAACCCCAAAATCATACTATAAAGCCCAGGCACTTTGCTTACTGGAGAAGGAGAGAAGGGGTCCATGACAGTTAATTATGTACCTATTGTCTCAAGCTTGCAAGCTGCTTGAAAAGCAGAAACTGTCTTCATTTTTTAGTCAATTCTAATTTGACATAGATGCAGAGAGAATAAGATTTTCCTGAACTAACTGGACAAGTGTTGGTTGAAATTGGGAAGGAGGAGTTCTAAAGAAAATGTTTGCATGCATGTTGGAAGGGATCATGAAGGTAGAGGAAGCTGTAACTAGTAAAAGGGAGAGGGAAGTAGGTGAACAGGGAACAAATATGTCCCTCCGCAAGTGAGGGTGTAAATGTATCAGAATGCTTGCTACTCCAGGGGTGCTCCACAGATTGGAAGCTTTAGCATCACTTGGGTTGAACAGAAATACAGATTTCAGCCCAACCCTGAACTACTGAGTCGGAATCTGCTTTTTAACTAGACCGTTGATGATTTTATGCTCTTCAGAAAGTTTGAGGAAGCACCATGATGAAAGATGATTTCTTTACTGGCCACAGTATGTCATTTTTAGCTCAGGATAGTATGTAGAGTATCCATGTAATCTGAGTCTCCTCAATGATCAAGTTGAGAAAGTCGGAAGAGTCCAAGGTGTTTGGATTTAATATAGTTTCTTTTCACTATGATGGAGAAGGAAGTTTAGGACCTGTGTACCAAGCTTTTTTTTTTTTTTTTCAGTTCCAGTAAAATACATATAATATAAATGTATCATCTTAACCATTTTTCAGTTTTCATATCAGTAGTATAATGTTCATAATATTGTGCAACTATTACCTCCATCCCTTTCCATAACTCTTTGCATCTTGTAAAACTAAAACTCCATACCTGTTAACTAATAACTTCCCATTTCCCAACTCCCCTTAGCCCCAGACAACCACCATTCTTTTTTCTGTCTCCACTGAATTTGACTTCTCTATTGCTTCATATACATGGAATCATACATATTTATCTTTATGTGACTGGCTTATTTCTCTCAGCATAATATCCTTAAGTTTCATCCATATTGTAGCATATAGCAGGATTTCTTTTCCTTTTCAGGCTGAGTAATATTTTCTTGTATGTATATACCACATTTTATTATCCATTCATCTGTCAATAAATACTTCAGTTGCTTCCATGTTTTAGCTATTGTGAATAATACTGGTATGAACATGGGTGAACAAATATCTCTTTGTGACCCTGCTTTCAATTCTTTGGATATATACCAAGAAGTGGAGTTGCTGGATCATATGTTAATTCTATTTTTAATTTTCTGAGGATCCACCACACTGGTTCCAGTGGTTCTACCATTTTACGTTCCCACTAACAGTCCACAAGTTTTCCAGATTCTCCACATCTACATCAACACTTGTTGTTATCTCTTTTTTGATAGTAGCCATCCTAATGGGTATGAGGTGGTACCTCACTGTAGCTTTGTCTTGCATTTACCTAATGATAGGTGATGTTGAATATCTTTTCATGTACTTATTGGCCATTTGTATATCTTCTTTGGAGATATGTTTATTTAAATCCTTTGCCCATTTTTGAATCAGGTTGTTTGGGTTTTTGTTGTTGAGTTTTAGGAGTTTCTCTATATATTTTGGATATTGATCCTTTATCAGATATACGATTAACAAATATTTTCTCCCATTCTGTGAGTTGCGTTTTTACTCTGTTGATAGTGTTTTTTGATGTACATTTTAAAATTTTTTTCCTGAAGTCCAATTTGTTTATTTTTTCTTTTGTTATCTGTGCCTTTGGTATTGAATATATCCATGAAATCATTGCCAAATCCAATGTCGTGAAGCTTTGTCTTACGTTTTCTTCAGAGAGTTTTATTGTTTTAGGTCTTATGTTTACACCTTTGATCCAATTCGAGTTAGTTTTTGTATATGTTAGGTAATGGTCCAATTTCATTATTTTGCATGTGGATATCCAGTTTTCCCAGCACAGTTTGAATGGTATTGGCATGCTAGTCAAAAATCATTTGACCATATATGTGAAAGTTTATTTCTGGCTTCTCTGTGTATTCTATTACATTGATCTGTATGTCTGTTTTTATGCCAGTACTACAGTTTTGATTACTGTATCTTTGAGATAAGTTTTGAAATCAGGCAATATGAATCCTTCAGTTTTGTTCTTTTTCAAGATTGTTTTGCTATTGGGAATCCCTTGAGGTTCCATATGAATCTTAGGGATGGCATTTTCTATTTTTAAAATAAAAAACCTCATTGGGATCTTGATAGGGATTGCATTGAACCTGTAGATTGCTTTGGGTAATATTGACATTTTAATAACATTACCTCCTAATCCATGAACATGAGATGTGTTTCCATTTATTTATATCTTCTTTAATTTCTTTCAGTGATGCTTTGTAGTTTTCATTGTACAAGTCTTTTACCTTCTTAAGTTTATTGCTGTGTATTATATTCTTTTTTGATGGTATTGTAAATGGAATTGTTTTTGTAATTTCCTTTTCAGATTGTTCATTGTATAGAAATGCATCTAATTTTTTATGTGATGACTTGTTATCCTGTTACTTTGCTGAATTCATTTATTAGTTCTAACAGTTTTTTTTGTAGAATCTTTAGGATTTCTTACGTTTAAGATCATACCGTCTGCAAACAGATAATTTTACTTCTTCCTTTCCAATTTAGATGCCTTTTATTTCTTCTTCTTGCCTAACTGCTCTACCTAGAATTTTCAGTACCATGTTGAATTGAAGTGGTGAAAGCTGCATCTTTACCTTGTTCCTAATCTTACAGGAAAAGCTTTCAGTCTTTCACTATGGAGTATGATGTTTGCAGTGGGTTGTCCATATATGGTTTTTATTATGTTGAGATAATTTCTTTCTGTTCCTAGTTTTTTTGAGTGTTTTTTATTATGAAATTTTCAAATACAGGTTCCTCCCCACTATCCAAAAATAAAGCATTCCAGTGAAACCTTTTGTAAGTCAAAATGGTGTAAAACAAAGAAGCAGTTACCCCAGGACACATTTTGCTAACGGATGCACAAAATAAATCAAGATACAGCACAAATGCTCACAGACACAGTTCAAAGCTATGGCAGTTTGATGCTGAGATGCTGAGTAGGAGCTTGGTGGTGCCACTGTCACTGCTCAGGGTGCCTGTTGCCTCTGCGATGTCTCGCTGCAGAACAAACCCCAAACGCTATTTTCACTTTTCACCTTTTTTTTGTAAAAGTGAAAATTCTTTTCAGATTTTATTTCAAAGAGCTAATTTTTAGTTTCATTGATTTTTCTCTATTTCTTAATGTTTATTTCACTGATCTCTGTTCTAATCTTTATCATTTCCTTCCTTCTGCTAGCTTTGGGTTTAATTCATTCTTCTTTTTCTATTTTCTTAAGTTTTACCATTAGGTTGTTCATTAGACATCTTTCTTGTTTTGTTTTTTTTCTTTTTTCTTGCGGTACGTGGGCCTCTCATTGCTGTGGCCTCTCCCACCGTGGAGCACAGGCTCTGGACGCACAGGCCTAGCGGCCATGGCTCACGGGCCCAGCCACTCCGTGGCATGTGGGATCCTCCCGGACCAGGGCACGAACCCGTGCTCCCTACATCGGCAGGCGGACTCCCAACCACTGCGCCACCAGGGAAGCCCTCTTTCTTGTTTTTTTAATTTAAGTGCTTATAGCTATAAAATGTCCTTAGTGCTATGTTTGCTATGTCTCCTAAGTTTTGATATGTTGTGTTTTCATTTTCATTGGTCTTAAAGACCAATGAAAATGTTTTTCATTTCCCTTGTGATTTCTTCATTATTGGTTATTTTAAAGTGTGTTGCTTAATTTCACAATTTTGTGAATTTTTCAGTTTTCCTTCTGTTACTGATTTCTAACGTCAGCTCATTGTGGTTGGAGAAAATGCTTTGTAGAATACTTGTCTTTAAAAAGCCATTGAGACTCAATTATTTGCTCAGTATATGATCTATCCTGGAAAATGTACCACCTGCACTTGAAAATAATTTGTATTCTCTTGTCGTGTAGTGTGTTCTATATATGTCTGTTAGAGCTAATTGGTGTACTGTGGTGTTTAAATTTTCTGTCACTTATTAATCTGTCTGGTCCTTCTATCCATCATTGTAAGTGGGGGAATTGAAGTCTCCAACTGTTATTTTGTTTTCAGCTGAGCTGTAATTGACATATAACATTACTTTACTTTCAGGTGTACAACATAATGATTTCACATTTGTATATATAAAAAAATGATCGCAAGTAATTCTTAAGATTCATCACCATTCATAGTTACAAAAATTGTGATGAGAACTTTGAAGATTTACTCTCTTAGCAACTTTCAAATATGCGATACAGTATTATTAACTATAGTCACCATGCTGTACATTAGATCCCCATGACTTATTTATTTCATAAATGGAAGTTTGTACCTTTTGACCAGCCCACCCTCACCCATTTCCCTTACCGCCCCCTCACCCCCTTGCCCCTGACAACCGCCAGTCTATTTTCTATATCTATAACTTATTCTTTTTGGTGTTTCTTAGATTCCACATATAAGTGAGATTATATAGTATTTGTCCTTCTCTGTCTGACTTCACTTAGCATAATGCCCTCAAGGTCCATCCGTGTTGTTGCAAATGGCACGATTTCATTCATTTTATGGCTGAATAATATTCCATGTACATACAGGCCACATTTTCTTTATCCATTTAATGATCAATGGACACTTTGTTTCCATGTCTTGGCTAACATAAATAATGCTGCAGTGAACATTGGGGTGCATATATCTTTTCGACTTAGTGTTTTTGTTTCCTTCAGATAAATACATGGCAGTACAATGGATGATCATATGGTAGTTCTATTCTTTTTTGTTGTTGTAATATTTTTGAACATCTTTATTGAAGTATAATTGTTTCACAATGTTGTGTTTGTTTCTGCTGTATAACAAAGTGAATCAGCTACATGCATACGTATATCCCCATATCCCTTCCCTCTTGCATCTCGCTACCACCCTCCTTATCCCACACCTCTAGGTGGTTGCAAAGCAGCCAGCTGATCTCTCTGTGCTATGCAGCTGCTTCTCACTAGCTATCTGTTTTACATTTGGTAGTGTATATATGTCCTTGCCACTCTCTCACTTTGTCCCAGCTTACCCTTCCCCCTCCCCGTGTCCTCAAGTCCATTCTCTAACGTCTGTGTCTTTATTCCTGTCCTGCCCCTAGGTTCATCAGAACCATTTTTAATTTTAGATTCCATATATATGTGTTAACATACGGTATTTGTTTATCTAACTTACTTCACTTTGTATGACAGACTCTAGGTCCATCCACTCACAACAAATAACTCAGTTTTGTTTCTTTTTATGGCTGAGTAATATTCCATTGTATATATGTGCCACATCTTCTTTATCCATTCATCTGTTGATGGACACTTAGGTTGGTTCCATCTCCTGGCTATTGTAAATAGTGCTGCAATGAACATTGTGGCACATGACTCCTTTTGAATTATGGTTTTCTCAGGGTATATGCCCAGTAGTGGGATTGCTGGGTC
>NC_041222.1:83193927-83202026 GCF_002837175.3 Physeter macrocephalus
GATACAGTATTATTAACTATAGTCACCATGCTGTACATTAGATCCCCATGACTTATTTATTTCATAAATGGAAGTTTGTACCTTTTGACCAGCCCACCCTCACCCATTTCCCTTACCGCCCCCTCACCCCCTTGCCCCTGACAACCGCCAGTCTATTTTCTATATCTATAACTTATTCTTTTTGGTGTTTCTTAGATTCCACATATAAGTGAGATTATATAGTATTTGTCCTTCTCTGTCTGACTTCACTTAGCATAATGCCCTCAAGGTCCATCCGTGTTGTTGCAAATGGCACGATTTCATTCATTTTATGGCTGAATAATATTCCATGTACATACAGGCCACATTTTCTTTATCCATTTAATGATCAATGGACACTTTGTTTCCATGTCTTGGCTAACATAAATAATGCTGCAGTGAACATTGGGGTGCATATATCTTTTCGACTTAGTGTTTTTGTTTCCTTCAGATAAATACATGGCAGTACAATGGATGATCATATGGTAGTTCTATTCTTTTTTGTTGTTGTAATATTTTTGAACATCTTTATTGAAGTATAATTGTTTCACAATGTTGTGTTTGTTTCTGCTGTATAACAAAGTGAATCAGCTACATGCATACGTATATCCCCATATCCCTTCCCTCTTGCATCTCGCTACCACCCTCCTTATCCCACACCTCTAGGTGGTTGCAAAGCAGCCAGCTGATCTCTCTGTGCTATGCAGCTGCTTCTCACTAGCTATCTGTTTTACATTTGGTAGTGTATATATGTCCTTGCCACTCTCTCACTTTGTCCCAGCTTACCCTTCCCCCTCCCCGTGTCCTCAAGTCCATTCTCTAACGTCTGTGTCTTTATTCCTGTCCTGCCCCTAGGTTCATCAGAACCATTTTTAATTTTAGATTCCATATATATGTGTTAACATACGGTATTTGTTTATCTAACTTACTTCACTTTGTATGACAGACTCTAGGTCCATCCACTCACAACAAATAACTCAGTTTTGTTTCTTTTTATGGCTGAGTAATATTCCATTGTATATATGTGCCACATCTTCTTTATCCATTCATCTGTTGATGGACACTTAGGTTGGTTCCATCTCCTGGCTATTGTAAATAGTGCTGCAATGAACATTGTGGCACATGACTCCTTTTGAATTATGGTTTTCTCAGGGTATATGCCCAGTAGTGGGATTGCTGGGTCATATGGTAGTTCTATTTGTAGTTTTTAAAGGAACTTCCATACTGTTCTCCATAGTGGCTGTATCAATTTACATTCCCACCAGCAGTGCAAGAGTGTTCCCTTTTCCCCACATCCTCTCCAACATTTATTGTTTGTAGATTTTTTGGTGATGGCCATTCTTACCGGTGTGAGGTGATACCTCATTGTAGTTTTGAGTTGCATTTCTCTAATGATTAGTGATGTTGAGCATCTTTTCATGTGTTTGTTGGGAATCCATATATATTATTTGGAGAAATGTCTATTTAGGTCTTCTGCCCATTTTTAGATTGGGTTGCTTGTTTTTTTAATATTGAGCTGCATGAGCTGCTTGTATATTTTGGAGATTAATTCTTTATCAGTTGCTTAGTTTGCAAATATTTTCTCCCATTCTGAGGTTGTCTTTTCATCTTTTTGATGGTTTCCTTTGCTGTGCAAAAGCTTTTAAGTTTCATTAGGTCCCATTTGTTTATTTTTGTTTTTATTTCCATTTCTCTAGGAGGTGGGTCAAAAAGGGTCTTGCTGTGATTTATGTCATAGCATGTTCTTCCTATGTTTTCCTCTAAGAGTTTTATAGTTTCTGGCCTTACATTTAGGTCTTTAAACCATTTTGAGTTTATTTTTGTGTATGGTGTTAGGAAGTGTTCTAATTTCATTCTTTTACATGTAGCTGTCCAGTTTTCCCAGCCCCACTTATTGAAGAGGGTGTCTTTTCTCCATTGTATACTCTTGCCTCCTTTATCAAAGATAAGGTGACCATATATGTGTGGGTTTATCTCTGAGCTTTCTATCCTGTTCCATTGATCTATATTTCTGTTTTTGTGCCAGTTCCATACTGTCTTAATTACTGTAGCTTTGTAGTATAGTCTGAAGTCAGGGGGCCTGATTCCTCCAGCTCCGTTTTTCTTTTTCAAAATTGTTTTGCCTATTCGGGGTCTTTTGTATTTCCATACAAATTGTGAAATTGTTTGTTCTAGTTCAGTGAAAAATGCCATTGTTAGTTTGATAGGGATTGCAGTGAATCTGTAGATTGCTTTGGATACTATAATCATTTTCACAATGTTGATTCTTCCCATCCAAGAACGTGGTATACCTCTCCATCTGTTTGTATCATCTTTAATTACTTTCATCAGTGTCTTATAGTTTCCTGCATACAGGTCTTCTGTCTCCTTAGGTAGGTTTATTCCTAGGTATTTTATTCTTTTTGTTGCAGTGGTAAATAGGAGTGTTTCCTTAATTTCTCTTCCAGATTTTTCATCATTAGTGTATAGGAATGCAAGGGATTTCTGTGCATTAATTTTGTATCCTGCTACTCTACCAAATTCATTGGTTAGCTCTAGTAGTTTTCTGGTAACATCTTTAAAATTCTCTATGTATAGTGTCGTGTCATCTGCAAACAGTGTCAGTTTTACTTCTTTTCTGATTTGGATTCCTTTTATTTCTTTTTCTTCTCTGATTGCTGTGGCTAAAACTTGCAAAACGCTGTTGAATAATAGTGGTGAGAATGGCAACCTTGTCTTGTTCTTGATCTTAGTTTAAATGGTTTCAGTTTTTCACCATGGAGAACTATGTTGGCTGTGGTATTGTTGGATATGGCCTTTATTATGTTGAGGTAGGTTCCCTCTCTCCCTACTTTCTGGAGAGTGTTTATCATAAATTGGTGGTGAATTTTGTCAAAAGCTTTGTCTGCATCTATTGAGCCTATCATATGGTTTTTATCTGCAGTTTGTTAATATGGTGTATCACATTGATCGATTTGCATATACTGAAGAATCCTTGCATTTCTGTGATTATCCCCACTTGGTCATGGTGTATGATCCTTTTAATGTGCTGTTGGATTCTGTTTGCTAGTATTTTGTTGAGGATTTTTGCATCTATGTTCATCAGAGATATTGGCCTGTAGTTTTCTTTTTTTCTGACATCTTTGTCTGATTTTGGTGTCAGGTTGATGGTGGCCTCGTAGAATGAGTTTGGGAGTGTTCCTCCCTCTGCTATATTTTCGAAGAGTTTGAGAAGGATAGGTGTTAGCTCTTCTCTAAATGTTTGATAGAATTCACCTGTAACCCATCTGGTCCTGGGCTTTTGTTTGTTGGAAGCTTTTAAATCAAAGTTTGAATTTCAGTGCTTGTGATTGGTCCTTTTATGTCTTCTGTTTCTTCCTGGTTCAGTCTTGGCAGGTTGTGCATTTCTAAGAAGTTGTCCATTTCTTCCAGGTTGTCCATTCTATTGGCATATACTTGCTTCTAGTAATCCCTCATGGTCCTTTGTATTTCTGCAGTATCCGTTGTTACTTCTCCTTTTTCATTTCTAATTCTATTGATTTGAGTCTTCTCCCTTTTTTTCTTGATGAGTCTGGCTAATGGTTTATCAATTTTGTTTATCTTCTTAAAGAACCAGCTTTTAGTTTTATTGATCTTTGCTATTGTTTCCTTCATTTCTTTTTCATTTATTTCTGATCTACTAAATTTAGAAAAGCAAAGTTTTATTAGTGTTTACCTCAAATTACATATGTGATAAAAGATCAATTATAAAGAGCTAAGCACACACAGACACAGACACACACACACGAGTCAATGAGATTGGTAGGTTTAATCAATATCAATATCCTGGTTGTCATATTGTACTATAATTTTTCAAGATGCTACCACTGAGGAACACTGTACAAATTGTACACAGGGACTCTGTATTATTTCTTTTTTTTTTTTTTTTTTTTTTGTGGTATGCGGGCCTCCTTCTGCCGTGGCCTCTCCCGTTGCGGAGCACAGGCTCCGGACGCGCAGGCTCAGCGGCCATGGCTCATGGGCCCAGCCGCTCCGCGGCACGTGGGATCCTCCCGGACCGGGGCGCGAACCCGGCTCCCCTGCACCGGCAGGCAGATGCGCAACCACTGCGCCACCAGGGAAGCCCGAGATTTTTCTTGTTTCTTGAGGTAGGATTGTATTTCTGTAAACTTCCCTCTTAGAACTACTTTTGCTGCATCCCATAAATTTTGGGTCGTTGTGTTTTCATTGTCATTTGTTTCTAGGTAGTTTTTGATTTCCTCTTTTATTTCTTCAGTGATCTCTTGGTTATTTAGTAGTGTATTGTTTAGCCTCCATGTGTTTGTATTTTTTACAGTTTTTTTCCTGTAATTGATGTCTAGTTTCATAGCATTGTGGTCGGAAAAGATACTTGTTATGATTTCAATTTTGTTAAATTACCAAGGCTTGATTTGTGACCCAAGATATGGTCTATCCTGGAGAATCTTCCATAAGCACTTGAGAAGAAAGTGTATTCTGTTGTTTTTGAATGGAATGTCCCATAAATATCAATGAAGTCCCTCTTGTTTAATGTGTCATTTATAGCTTGTGTTTTCTTATTTATTTTCATTTTGGATGACCTGTCTCTTGGTGAAAGTGAGGTGTTAAAGTCCCCTACTATTATTGTGTTACTGTCAATTTCCCCGGTAGTTCCATTTTTCACTTTCTGAGGAGCCTCCATACTGTTTTCAGTAGTGGCTGCACCAATTTAAATTGCCACCAACAGTGCACAAGTATTCTTATTTCTCCACATCCTCACCAACACCTGTTATTTCTTGCATTTTTGATAATAACCATTCTAAGAAATGTGAGATTATATCTTCTTATGGTTTTGATTTGCATTTCTCTGATGATTAATGATGCTGAGCACCTTTTCATGTACCTCATGGCCTTCTGTATGTCTTCTTTGGAAAAATATCTATTGAAATCCTTTGCTCATTTTAGATTGTATGTGGATTTTTGCTATTCAATTGTATGAGTTCCTTATACATTTTGGATATTGACCCCTTAGGGGATAAATAAGTTGCACATATTTTCTTACATTCCATAGGTTGCCTTTTCACTTTGTTGATGGTTTCCTTTGCTGTCTAGAAGCTTTTTTTTTTTTTTTTTCAGGTACGTGGGCCTCTCACTGCTGTGGCCTCTCCCGTTGCGGCGCACAGGCTCCGGACGCCAGGCTCAGCGGCCATAGCTCACGGACCTAGCTGCTCCGTGGCATGTGGGATCCTCCCAGACCGGGGCACGAACCCGCGTCCCCTGCATCGGCCGGCGGACTCTCAACCACTGCGCCACCAGGGAAGCCCTAGAAGCTTTTTAATTTGATGTAGTTCCACTTGTTGTTTATTTTTGCTTTTCTCACCTAAATTTTTGGTGACAAATCCAAAAAATTATTGACAGGACCAATGTCAAGGAGTTCACTGCTTATGTTTTCTTCTAGGATTTTTATAGTTTTAGGTCTTTAATCCATTTTAAGTTAACTTTTGTGTATGATGTAAGATAGTGGTTCCTTCATCCTTTTTCTTCTGGCTGTCCAGTTTTCCCAAGCCATTTATTGAAGAAACTGTCCTTTCCCCATTGTGTATTCTTGGCTTCTTTGTCATAAATTATTTGACCATACATGAATGGGTTTATTTGTGGGCTTTTTTTTCTCTTCTGTTGATCTATGTGTCTCTTTTATGCCAATACTATAGGGCTTTCGTTACTATAGCTTTGTTATCTAGTTTGAAATCAAGACTTATGATGCCTCCAGGATTATTCTTTCTCAAGAATTCTTTAGCTATTCCAGGTCTTTTGTGGTTCCATACAAACAGTAGGATTCTTTTCTATGTCTGTGAAAAAATGCTATTGGAATTTTGTTAGAAATTGTACTGAATCTGGTGATTGCATTGGGTAGTATGGACATTTAAACAATATTCTTCTTATCCATGAGTATGGAATATCTTTTCAAACATTAGTATTTTGTCAGTTTCTTTTTTCAGTGTCTTATAATTTTCAGTGTATAGGTCTTTTACCTCCTTTGTTAAATTTATTCCTAGGTATTTTATTCTTTTTGATGCAGTTATAAATGGGATTGGTTTCTTATTTTCTTTTTCTGATAGTTTGTTATTAGTGTATAGAAACACAACAGATTTTTGTATTGGTTTTGTATCCTGCAACTTTACTAGTTTGTTTCCTAGTTTTAACAGCTTTATGGTAGAGTCTTTGGGGTTTTCTCTAAATAATATCATGTCATCTGCAAATAGTTACAGTGTTACTTCTTCCTTTCTGATTTGAATGCCTTTTATTTCTTTTTTTGTCTAACAGTTCTGGCTGGGACTTCCATTACTATGTTGAATAAGTGTGGTGAAAGTGAGCATCCTTTGTATTGTTCCTGAACTCAGAGGAAAAACTTTCAGCTTTTCACTATTAGTATGATGTTAGCTGTGGACTTGTCATGTGGCCTTTATTATTTTGACGTAACTTTCCTCTATACCCACTTTGTTAAAGAGTTTTTTTGTGTGTTTCTTTTTTAAGTATTTTTTTAACATCTTTATTGGAGTATAATTGCTTTACAATGGTGTGTTAGTTTCTGCTTTATAACAAAGTGAATCAGTTATACATATCCATATGTTCCCATATCTCTTCCCTCTTGCGTCTCCCTCCCTCCCACCCTCCCTATCCCACCCCTCTAGGTGGTCACAAGCCACCGAGCTGATCTCCCTGTGCTATGCGGCTGCTTCCCACTAGCTATCTATTTTACGTTTGGTAGTGCATATATGTCCATGCCACTCTCTCACTTTGTCACAGCTTACCCTTCCCCCTCCCCATATCCTCAAGTCCATTCCCTAGTAGGTCTTTGTCTTTATTCCCATCTTACCCGTAGGTACTTCATGACCTTTTCTTTTTTCCTTAGATTCCATATATATGTATTAGCGTATGGTATTTGTTTTTCCCTTTCTGACTTACTTCACTCTGTATGACAGACTCTAGGTCCATCCACCTCACGACAAATAACTCAATTTCGTTTCTCTTTATGGCTGAGTAATATTACATTGTATATATATGTCACATCTTCTTTATCTATTCATCCGATGATGGGACACTTAGGTTGCTTCCATTTCCCGGCTATTGTAAATAGATCTGCAATGAACATTTTGGTACATGACTCTTTGAATTATGGTTTTCTCAGGGTATATGCCCAGTAGTGGGATTGCTGGGTTGTATGGTGGTAGTTCTATTTGTAGTTTTTGAAAGAACCTCCATACTGTTCTCCATAGTGGCTGTATCAATTTACATTCCCACCAACAGTGCAAGAGTGTTCCCTTTTCTCCACACCCTCTCCAGCATTTATTGTATCTAGATTTTCTGATGATGGCCATTCTGACTGGTGTGAGATGATATCTCATTGTAGTTTTTTTCTTTTCCTTTTGTTTTTTGTTTTTTGCTGTACATGGGCCTCTCACTGTTGCGGCCTCTCCCGTTGCAGAGCACAGGCTCCCGACACGGAGGTCAGTGGCCATGGCTTATTGGCCCAGCTGCTCCGCAGCATGTGGGATCCTCCCGGACTGGGACATGAACCCATATCCCCTGCATTGGCAGGCGGACTCTCAACCACTGCGCCACCAGGGAAGCCCCCTCATTGTAGTTTTGATTTGCATTTCTCTAATGATTATTGATATTCAGCATTCTTTCATGTTTGTTGTCAATCTGTATATCTTCTTTGGAGAAATGTCTATTTAGGTGTTCTGCCTATTTTTGGATTGGGTTTTTTGTTTTTTTGTTATTGAGCTGCATGAGCTGCTTGTAAATTTTGGAGATTAATCCTTTGTCAGTTGCTTCATTTGCAAATATTTTCTCCCATTCTGAGGGTGATCTTTTGGTCTTGTTTATGGTATCCTGTGCTGTGCAGAAGTTTTTTAAGTTTCAATAGGTCCCATTTGTTTATTTTTGTTTTTATTTCCATTTTGCTAGGAGGTGGGTCACAAAGGATCTTGCTGTGATTTATGTCATAGAGTGTTCTGCCTATGTTTTCCTTTAAGAGTTTGATAGTTTCTGGCCTTACATTTAGGTTTTTAATCCATTTTGAGTTTATTTTTGTGTATGGT
>NC_041222.1:83202280-83205474 GCF_002837175.3 Physeter macrocephalus
ATGGTAAATGGGAGTGTTTTCTTAATTTCACTCTCAGATTTTTCATCATTAGTGTATAAGAATGCCCGAGCTTTCTGTGCATTAATTTTGTATCCTGGTACTTTACCAAATTCATTGATTAACTCTAGTAGTTTTCTGGTAGCATCTTTGGGATTCTCTATGTATAGTATCATGTCATCTGCAAAGAGTTACGGCTTTACTTCTTCATTTCCGACTTGGATTTCTTTTATTTCTTTTTCTTCTCTTATTGCTTTGGCTAAAACTTCCAAAACTATGTTGAATAACAGTGGTTAGAATGGGCAACCTTGCCTTGTTCCTTATCTTCCTGGAAATGATTTCAGTTTTTCACCATTGAGGACAATGTTGGCTGTGGTTTGTCATATATGGCCTTTATTATGTTGAGGAAAGTTTCCTCTGTGCCTACTTCCTGCAGGGTTTTTATCGTAATGGGTGTTGAATTTTGTTGAAAGCTTTCTCTGCATCTGTTGAGATGATCATATGGTTTTTCTCCTTCAGTTTGTTGATATGGTGTATCACGTTGATTGATTTGCGTATATTGAAGAATCCTTGCATTCCTGGGATAAACCCCACTTGATCATGGTGTATGATCCTTTTAATGTGCTGTTGGATTCTGTTTGCTAGTATTTTGTTGAGGATTTTTGCATCTATGTTCATCAGTGATATTGGCCTGTAGTTTTCTTTCTTTGTGACGTCTTTGTCTGGTTTTGGTATCAGGGTGATGGTGGCCTCATAGAATGAGTTTGGGAGTGTTCCTCCCTCTGCTATCTTTTGGAAGAGTTTGAGAAGGATAGATGTTAACTCTTCTCTAAATGTTTGATAGAATTCGCCTGTGAAGCCATCTGGTCCTGGGCTTTTGTGTGTTGGAAGATTTTTAATCACAGTTTCAATTTCAGTGCTTGTGATTGGTCTGTTCATATTTTCTATTTCTTCCTGGTTCAGTCTCGGCAGCTTGTGCATTTCTAAGAATTTGTCCATTTCTTCCAGGTTGTCCATTTTATTGGCATACAGTTGCTTGTAGTAATCTCTAATAATCTTTTGTATTTCTGCAGTGTCAGTTGTTACATCTCCTTTTTCATTTCTAATTCTATTGATTTGAGTCTTCTCCCTTTTATTCTTGATGAGTCTGGCTAATGGTTTATCAATTTTATTTATCTTCTCAAAGAACCAGCTTTTAGTTTTATTGATCTTTGCTATTGTTTCCTTCATTTCTTTTTCATTTATTTCTGATCTGATCTTTATGATTTCTTTCCTTCTGCTAAATTTGGGGTTCTTTTGTTCTTCTTTCTCTAATTGCTTTAGGTGCAAAGTTAGGTTGTTTATACGAGATGTTTCCTGTTTCTTAAGGTAGGATTGTATTGCTATAAACTTCCCTCTTAGAACTGCTTTTGCTGCATCCCATAGGTTTTGGGTCGTCGTGTCTCCATTGTCATTTGTTTCTAAGTATTTTTTGATTTCCTCTTTGATTTCTTCAGTGATCACTTCGTTATTAAGTAGTGTATTGTTTAGCCTCCATGTGTTTGTATTTTTTACAGATCTTTTCCTGTAATTGATATCTAGTCTCATAGCGTTGTGGTCAGAAAAGATACTTGATATGATTTCAATTTTCTTAAATTTGCCAAGGCTAGATTTGTGACCCAATATATGATCTATCCTGGAGAATGTTCCATGAGCACTTGAGAAAAATGTGTATTCTGTTGTTTTTGGATGGAATGTCCTATAAATATCAATTAAGTCCATCTTGTGTAATGTATCATTTAAAGCTTGTGTTTCCTTATTTATTTTCATTTTGGATGATCTGTCCATTGGTGAAAGTGGGGTGTTAAAGTCCCCTACTATGATTGTGTTACTGTCGATTTCCCCTTTTATGGCTGTTAGTATTTGCCTTATGTATTGAGGTGCTATGGCTGTTTGTATTTGCCTTATGTATTGAGGTGCTCCTATGTTGGGTGCATAAATACTTACAATTGTTATATCTTCCTCTTGGATTGATCCCTTGATCATTATGTAGTGTCCTTCTTCGCTTCCTAATAGTCTTTAATTTAAAGTCTATTTTGTTTGGTATGAGAGCATATCTTATCTTCTTTCTTCCTTTCTTTCTTTCTACTTTTTCTCCCTTTTATTCTGCGCTGTGTGGATGAAAGGCTCTTGGTGATCCAGCCAGGAGTCAGTGCTGTGCCTCTGAGGTAGGAGAGCCAACTTCAGGACACTGATCCACAACAGACCTCCCAGATCCACGAAATATCAAACGACGAAAATCTCTCAGAGATCTCCATCTCAACACCAAGACCCAGCTTCACTCAACAACCAGCAAGCTACAGTGCTGGACACCCTATGCCAAACCTATTTTGTTTGGTATGCAGCTTTCTTTCGGTTTCCATTTGCATGGAATATCATTTTCCATCCCCTCACTTTCAGTGTGTATGTGTCCCTAGGTCTGAAATGGGACTCTTGTAGACAGCATATATATGGATCTTGTTTTTGTATCCATTCAGCCAGTCTGTGTCCTCTGGTGGGAGCATTTAGTCCATTTAAATTTAAGGTAATTATCGATATGTATATTCGTATTCCCATTTTCTTAATTGTTTTGCATTTGTTTTTGTAGGTCTTTTCCTTCTCTTGTGTTTCTTGCCTAGAAAAGTTCCTTTAGCATTTGCTGTAAAGCTGGTTTGGTGGTGCTGAACTGTCTCAGCTTTTGCTTGTCTGTAAAGGTTTTCATTTCTCCTTAGCATTTGCTGTAAAGCTGGTTTGGTGGTGCTGAACTGTCGCAGCTTTTGCTTGTCTGTAAAGGTTTTCATTTCTCCATCAGATGTGAATGAGATCCTTGCTGGGTAGAGTAATCTTGTTTGTAGGTTTTTCTACTTCATCACTTTAAATATGTCTTGCCACTCCCTTCTGGCTTGCAGAGTTTCTGCTGAAAGATCAGCTTTTAACCTTATGGGGATTCCCATGTGTGTTATTTGTTGTTTTTCCCTTCTCTATTCTATTTCCAAGGGTTTGGATCATCTTTACTATCATTTTTCTGAATTCTTTTTCAGGTAGACTGCCTATTTCCTCTTCATTTGTTAGGTCTGGTGGGTTTTTACCTTGCTCCTTCATCTGCTGTGTGTTTTTCTGTCTTCTCATTTTGCTTATCTTACTGTGTTTGGGGTCTCCTTTTTGCAGGCTGCAGGTTC
>NC_041222.1:83205824-83227439 GCF_002837175.3 Physeter macrocephalus
TTGCTGGTTGTTGAGTGAAGCTGGGTCTTGGTGTTGAGATGGAGATCTCTGAGAGATTTTCGTCGTTTGATATTTCGTGGATCTGGGAGGTCTGTTGTGGATCAGTGTCCTGAAGTTGGCTCTCCTACCTCAGAGGCACAGCACTGACTCCTGGCTGGATCACCAAGAGCCTTTCATTCACACAGCGCAGAATAAAAGGGAGAAAAAGTAGAAAGAAAGAGAGGAAGAAAGAAGATAAAATAAAGTAAGATAAAATAAAATAAAGTTATTAAAATATAAAGTAATTATTAAGAAAAAAATTTTTTTTAAGTAGAAAAAAAACGGACAGACAGAAAGAACCCTAGGAAAAATGGTGAAATCAAAGCTATACAGACAGAATCTCACACAGAAGCATACACACTCACAAAAAGCATACACACTCACAAAAAGACGTTAATGGGAAAAAATAATATATCTTGCTCTCAAAGTCCACCTCCTCAATTTGGGATGATTCGTTGTCTATTCAGGTATTCCACAGATGCAGGGTCCATCAAGTTGATTGTGGAGATTTAATCCACTGCTCCTGAGGCTGCTGGGAGAAATTTCCCTTTCTCTTCTTTGTTTGCACAGCTCCCGGGGTTCAGCTTTGGATTTGGCTCCGCCTCTGCATGTAGGTCGCCTGAGGGCATCTGTTCTTTGCTCAGACAGGATGGGGTTAAAGGAGCAGCTGATTCGGGGGCTCTGGCTCACTCAGGCACGGGGGAGGGAGGGGCACCAAGTGCAGGGCGAGCCTGCAGCTGCAGAGGCCGGCATGACGTTGCACCAGACTGAGGAGCGCCTTGCGTTCTCCTGGGGAAGTAGTCCCTGGATCACTGGACCCTGGCAGTGGCGTGCTGCACAGGCTCCTGTGAGGGGAGGTATGGATAGTGACCTGTGCTCGCACAGAGGCTTCTTGGTGGCGGCAGCAGCAGCCTTAGCATCTCATGCCCGTCTCTGGCGTCCGCGCTGTTAGCCGCGGCTTTCGCCCGTCTCTGGAGCTCCTTTAAGCAGCACTGTTAATCCCCTCTCCTCGCGCACCAGGAAACAAAGAGGTAAGAAAAAGTCTCTTGCCTCTTCGGTAGGTCCAGACTTTTTCCCGGACTCCCTCCCGGTTAGCCGTGGTGCACTAACCCCTTCAGGCTGTGTTCACGCTGCCAACCCCAGTTCTTTCCCTGGGATCCGACTATAGCCCGAGCCTCAGCTCAGCTCCCAGCCCCCACCCACCCCGGCGGGTGAGCAGACAAGCCTCTCGGGCTGGTGAGTGCTGGTCCACACCTATCCTCTGTGCGGGAATCTCTCCGCTTTGCCCTCCACACCCCTGTTGCTGTGCTCTCCTCCACGGCTCTGAATCTTCCCGCCTCTGCCACCTGCAGTTTCTGCCCGCGAAGGGGCTTCCTAATGTGTGGAAACCTTTCCTCCTTCACAGTTCCCTCCCACTGGTTCAGGTCCCGTCCCTATTCTTTTATCTCTGTTTATTATTTTTTCTTTTGCCCTACCTAGGTACGTGGGGGAGTTTCTTGCCTTTTGGGAGGTCTGAGGTCTTCTGCCAGCGTTCAGTGGGTGTTCTATAGGAGCAGTTCCAGGTGTAGATGTATTTCTGATGTATCTGTGGGGACGAAGGTGATCTCTGCGCTTTCTCTTCCGCCATCTTCCCGGCCCTCTCCTCCTTGTTAAGAGTTTTGATCATAAATGGATGTTGAATTTTGTCAGACATTTTTCTGCATCTATTGAGATGATCACATGGTTTTTATCTTTTATTCTGTTAATGGGGTGTATCACACTGATTTGCAGATTTGAACCATTCTTGCATTCCTGGACTAAATCCCAGTTGTTCCTGGTGTATGTTGCTTAACGTATTGCTGAATTAGCTTTACTAATGGTTTGTTGAGGACTTATGTTTATGTTCATCACGGATATTGGCCTTGTAATTTTCTTTTGTTGTAGTGTTCATGTCTGAGTTTGGTATCAGGGTAAAGGCCTCATAAGATGATTGTGTAAATTTTCCCTCTCTTCTGTTTTTTGGAACAGTTTGAGAAGGATTGGTTTGTTTCTTTAAATATTTGGTAGAATTCACTAGTGAAGCCATCTGGTCCTGGACTTTTATTTGTAGCCAGGATTTTACACACTAATTCAATTTCCTTATTATTAATTGTTTGTTCAGTTTTTCTGTTTTTTCATGATTCAGTCTTGTTCTATGTTTCTAGAAGTTTTTCTGTTTTTTCTGGATTGTCCAGTTTGTTAGCATATAATTTTTCATACTTTCTTATGATGTAAGTGAGTGGTTTCCTTTGTATTTCTGTGGTGTCAGTTGTAATGTCTCTTCTTTCATTTTGATTTTATTTGTGTCTTCTCTCTCTCTCTCTCTCTTTTTTTGATTATTCTAGCTAAAGTTTTGTCTATTTTGTTTACTTTTTGACTAACCAGCTCTTGGTTTCCTTGATCTTTTATATCACCTTTTTAGGCTGTATTTCATTCTTTTCCTCCTCTGCCCTTTGATATTTCCCTCTACTAACTTTGGGCTTCATTTGTTTTTTATTTGAGAGTTTTTGTTACTGCTTATTATTGCTATGAACTTCCCTCTGAGAATGACTTTTGCTACAGCCCATAGTTTGGTGTGTTTTATTTCTGTTTTCACTTGTCTCATGGTATTTTTTTACTTCTCTTTTGATTTTTCTTTTGAGTCATTCAGTCATGTCAGTAGGATGTTGTTTAATCTCCAAATATTTGTGAATTTTCTAGTTTTCTTGTAACTGATTTCTAATATAATATCATTGTGGTTGGAAAAGATGCTTGATATAATTTCAGTCTTCTTAAATTTATTAAGACTTGTTTTGTGGCTTGACATATGACCTATCCTGGAGAATGTTCCTTGTGTGCTTGGGAAGAATGTGTAGTCTTTCTTTTGAGTGGAATATTCTGTATATGCCTGTTAAGTTCTTAGGGTCTAAATGTGTCATTTAAGACCAATGTTTTTTTGTTGATATTCTCTCTGGATGATCTACATGTTGATGTAAGTAGTGTGCTAAAATCCCCCACTATTGTATTGCTGTCTATTTCTCTTTTTAAGGTCTGTTAATATTGTTTTATATATTTAGGTGCTCCTATATTGGGTGCATAAATATTTACCAGTGTGTCCTCTTGTTGTATTAACTCCTTTATCACTATATAATGACCACCTTTGTCTCTTATTACAACTTTGTCTTAAAGCCTTTTTTTTCCTGGTATAAATATGCTACTTTAGTTTTCTTTTAGTTTCCATTTGGATGGAATATCCTTTTCCATCCCTTCACTTTCAGTGTGTATGTCCTTACATCTGAAGTGAGTATCTTGTAAGCAGCATGATGGGTCTGTTGTTGGTTTTTAAATCTAGTCAGTCACTCTGTGCTTTTTGATTGAAGAATTTAGTCCATTTGTATTTAAAGTAATTTATGATAGGTGTGTGCTTATTGCCATTTTATTTTCTGGAAGTTTTGTAATTCCATTGCTCATTTCTTCACCTCTAGCTCTCTCCTTTTGTGATTTGGTGATTTTCTGTAGTGGTATGCTTAGATTCCTTTCTATCTTTTTTGTGTCTACTGTAGCTTTTTGCTCTGTGGGTACCATGAGGGTTACATAAAACATGTTTATAACTGTCTGTTTTAAGTTGACAATAACTTAAGTTCTAACACATTCTAAATCTCTGCATTTTTACTCCCATAATGTTTTATGTTTTTGATGTTACAATTTAGGTCTTCTTATATTGTGTATACCATAACAAATTGTTGTATTTATCATTATTTTTACTACTTTTGTTTTTCAACCTTCATATTAGCTTTTAGGTGATTAACCTACCACCATTGCACCATTAGATTATTCTGAATTCTTCTATATATTTACCTTTACCAGTGAGAACTATACTTTCTTGTTTCCTGCTTCTACTTATTGACCTTTTGTGTCAGAGAAGTTCTTTTAACATTTCTTGTAAGGCCTATCTGGTGGTGATGAACTCCTTTAGCTTTTGGTTGTCTGGAAAACTATCTCTGCTTTAATTCTGAAGGACCACTCTGCCAGTAGGGTATTATTGGTTGGCAGTTTTTGTCTGTCAGCCTTTGGATATATCATTCCACTTCCTTCTGGCCTGTAGAGTTTCTGCTGAAAACTCTGATGGTCTTTTGGGGTTCCCTGGTACATAACAAGTTGTTTTTCCCTTGCTGCTTTTAAGAATCTCTCCTTGTCTTTACCTTTTGATATTTTAATTTTAATGGGTCTGATGTGGGTCTCTTTAGGTTCCTCTTATTTGGTACTCTCTATGCTTCCTAGATCTGATGTCTGTTTCTTTCCCCAGGTTAGGAAAGTTTCCTGCAATTATTTCTTCAAATAAGTTTTCTGCCCCTTTCTCTCCTCTCCTTCAAGGACCCCTATAATTTGAAAGCTGGTCCGTTTGTTGTTGCCCCATACGTCTTTTTTTGTTTTTTTGTGGTACGCGGGCCTCTCACTGTTGTGGCCTCTCCTGTTGTGGAGCACAGGCTCCGGACGCGCAGGCTCAGCGGCCATGGCTCACGGGCCCAGCCGCTCCGCGGCATGTGGGATCTTCCCGGACCGGGGCACGAACCCATGTTCCCTGCATTGGCAGGCGGATTCTCAACCACTGCGCCACCAGGGAAGCCCACCCCATAAGTCTTTTAAGCTATTTTAGCTTTTTTTTTCATTCTTTTTTCTTTCTGCTGTTCTGATTGGATAACTTATATTGCCATAATTTCAAGTTCACTGATCCTTTTTACTGCTTTATCTAGTCTGATGTTGAACCCCTCTATTGAATTTTTCAGTTTAGTTATTGTAGTCTTCAGGTCTATGACCCCTACTTGGTATTTTCTTATAGTTTCTCTCTCTTTGTTGAAATTCTCATTTTGTTTATCCATTGTTCTCCTGAGCTCTGTGAGCATCTTTATGATCATTATTTTGAACTGCTTATAAGGTAAATCACTTACTTCCATTTGATTAAGATCTTTTCTTGAGGCTTTATCTTGTCCTTTCATTTGAAACATATTCCTGTGTTTCTTCATTTTCTTGACTCTCTGTTGGTATTAGATAAAACAGCCCTCTCTTGCAGTCTTGGAAGAGTGACCTCGTGTAGTAGATGAACTTTATTGTTCAACTCTGTCTTGGTTTTCTCTCAAACCTTGGTGTTGTCCAAGCAGCCTATTTATTTTTAGCTGCTCCGAGTAGTTGAGGGTACCTCAAGACTTGTCAGTGTCGCAAAGGGGAGGTTCTCAGACAGCAGGTAGATTCAGGCTGATTGGCAAGAAGAAGCTCAGGGAGGAGCTTTTAAAGTACGAAAATATACCTCTTTCAGGGAAGACTGCTCCCTCTCCCCTGAGCCCTGGTAATAGCCGGGTAAGAAGTGTTTCTTCGTTTGTAACTTTTCTTTCGAACTCATGAACATAAGCCCTGCTGGCCACCAGAGCCAGGCTATAAAGGGATGTGTCCTCTGGACAGCATTCACAACAGTTGGGGTGCACAAGCCCCTGTCTTGGAGACACTGATAGCTTGGGGCCTGGTCAGGTGGAAAGCATGAAGGGTAGCATCCTCTGGCCTCCTCAATCTCTTCAGAGGATTGTAATTGGGCCCTGACTGTGTGTTTAATGATAAGCCTGCCACTCAGGCTCCAGTTCTGAAGATAAGCTTATTTGCCTCTTTCACATTAAGATTAGGAGTGCATTTTAGTCTGCTATATCTCCACTGTGCCCTGGGGCCATTAGTCATTTAAGAACTATTTCTCCTTTTGTTACAGTGCTATGGGACCCACAATAAGTTCTGCTGTAAGTTCTGTTGACTGACAGAGCCCAGTGAATAAGAGTTGTCCAACTGGGCAGCAGCCACAAAAATCAGGGTTCCACAGAGTGCACAAACTCCTTTCCAGGAGATACTGGTGATATGGAGTAAGACAGAGAGAGAGTAC
Organism: Physeter macrocephalus; assembly: GCF_002837175.3. NCBI lineage: Eukaryota > Metazoa > Chordata > Mammalia > Artiodactyla > Physeteridae > Physeter > Physeter macrocephalus. The sequence goes on from NC_041222.1 coordinate 83,211,781, forward strand.
AAAGATGATGCTCTGGCCTCTTTCTTTGGAGGTATTTAAGTAGGCTCTTGTATGATGTTAAATTAGAAGTCTTCAGGCCAAAGCTTTAAGGTAAGGAAGTAGGCCTCTTAAACAGAAACACTGATTGCTTTTTTTGTTGGCTGCCTCTGTGCTGGGCTCTGGGGTAGGTGAGTCTGCATGCATGAGCCCTTTAAGAACTGTTTTTCGGTTCCCTATAGTGGGGATCCCCAACCCCTGGGCCACGGACCACTACCGGTCTGTGGCCTGTTAGGAACCGGGCTGCACAGCAGGAGGTGAGTGGTGGCAGAGTGAGTGAAGCTTCATCTGTATTTACAGCTGCTCCCCACAGCTCACATTACCGTCTGAGCTCTGCTTCCTATGAGCATTATGGTAACTTGTATAATTATTTCATTATATATTACAATGTAATAATAATAGAAATAAAGTGCACAATAAATGTAATGTGCTTGAATCCTCCCAAAACCATCCCCCACCCCCGCCGGTCTGTGAAAAAATTGTCTTCTGTGAAACTGGTCCCTGGTGCCAAAAAGGTTGGAGACCGCTGCCCTTTAGCCTTGTGAATCTCATGGACACAAGGCTTGTTGGCTTTCAAAGCTAGATATTTTAGGGGCTTGCCTCTCAGGTGCTGGTCTGAAAATTTGGGGTGCCAGCTGTGGTGTTCACACCTTTCACTCCTCAGGGAGCAGGTTGGGGTTGTTAGTCCCTCTTGATTGTGGGTTGCCGTGCAACAGGTGGCTTTTATGTGGATTGTGTCTCAGCCTCTACTATCCATTTCAACATAGGCTTTTTCTCATTTGCCTGATGTGTAGGAGTTGCTCAGCTAGTTTTTGGGTTTCTTTCAGAGAAAATTGTTTCATATGTAGGTGTAGATTTGGTGTGACGATGGGAGGAGGTGAATTCATGATCCTCTTATGTACCCACTTTGAACGTAGAGCTATTTCTCCCTTCAACTGTCTCAGTTTTTGCTTTGAAATATAGTCAGCTCTGTATCTGCAGGTTTCATATCCATAGTTCTGCATCCATGGATTTTGGTATTTGTGGTGAGTCAAGGAACCAGTACCCTACAGATACTGAAGGAAAACTGTATTTTGATATCTGTCATTAGGTTTGTAAATGTTTATAATTTTTATGTCTTGCTGTATTGAACCTTTCATTAATATATATATATATTTTTCTTTGTCTCTTATAACCTCTTTTGACTTAAAGTCTATTTTGTTTGATATTAGTATCCCCAGTCCTGCTCTCTTTCTGTTCCTTTTTGCATGGAGTATCTTTTTCCATCCTTTCACTTTTAGTCTTTGTATCTGAAGTGGTTCTCTTATAGACAGCATATGGTTGAAGCCTGTGGTTTTATCAGTTCTTCCAAACTCAGTGTTTTGTTTGGAGGATTTAACCCCTTTACATTTAAATAAGTACTTATACGGAGAGATTTATTTCTGTCATTTTGCTCTTTGTTTTTTGTGTGTGTGCCCTTAAGCTCTTTTGTCCCTCATTTCCTGTATTTCTGTCTTTTGAGAAGTGCTAAAATTTCTTTCTCATTTGCTTTGATATATATTCTTTAGCTATTTTCTTTGTGGTTATCAGGGATTATAAATAATATGCTAAAGTTACAACACTCTTAATTTGAATTTATACCCACCTCATTTCAATAACATACAAAAATTCTGCCTGTTTACAGCTCCATCCCCACTGTTTTTGTTTTTTTATGTTACAGAATTACATCTTAATACTTTTGTGACCCCCTGAACATAAACTAATAATTCTTTTAAATGCATTCATCTCTTAAATTTTGTAGAAAACATGATTTGGAGTTACAGATGAAAGTTATACTCATAGTACCTTTAATAATTTTTTAAAATGTTAAATCATGTAGGAAAAGAAGTTCAGTTATAAGCCATTGTTACAATACTAGTAGATTTTATATGCCCATATACTAATTTTATTGAGATCTTTATTTCTCCACATGGCTTCATGTTACTGTCTAGTGTACTTTTATTTTACTTTACAGGACTGCCTTGAGCATTTCTTGGAGGTCATGTCTAGTGGTAACAAGCTTCCTCAGCTTTTGTTTCTTTGAAAATGTGTTGATTTCTTCCTCACTTTTTTTTTTTTTTAATATTTATTTATTCGGCTGCACCGGGTCTTAGTTGCGGAACACAGGATCTTTAGTTGCAGCATGTGAAATCTTATTTGCAGCACGTGAACTCTTATTTGCAGCATGTGGGATCTAGTTCCCTGACCAGGGATCAAACCCAGGCCCCCTGCATTGGGAGCTCAGAGTCTTAGCCATTGGGCCACCAGGGAAGTCCCACTTCCTCACTTTTGAAAGAAAATTTTGCCAGAAGGATTGTTGGTTGATGGTTTTCTTCTTTTAGCACTTTGAATATATTGGCCCACTGTTTTCTGGCCTCCAAAACTTCTGATGAGGAATCTGCTCTTATATTATTGAGGATCCATTGTATGTGATGATTTGCTTTTCTCTTGCTGCTTTCAAAATCTCTCTTTACCCTTGGTTTTTGAAAATTTGATTATGTCTCATTGTGACCCTCTTTGAGTTCATCTTATTTAGAGTTAGTTGAGCTTCTTGAATGTTAGCATTCATGTCTCTCATCAAGTTTGGGACACTTTTTACCATTATTTCTTTTTTTTTTTTTTTTTTTTTTAATTTTTGGCTACATTGAGTCTTTGTTGCTGCATGCAGGTTTTCTCTAGTTGTGGCGAGCAGGAGCTATTCTTTGTTGCAGTGCATGGGCTTCTTATTGCAGTGACTTCTCTTGTTGCAGAGCATGGGCTCTAGGTGCGCAGGCTTCAGTAGTTGTGGTATGTGGGCTCAGTATTTGTGGCTCGCAGGCTCTAGAGTGCAGGCTCAGTAGTTGTGGCATGTGGGCTTAGTTGCTCCGCAGCATGTAGGATCCTCCCGGACCAGGGCTCAAACTTGTGTCCCCTGCATTGGCAGGTGGATTCTTAACCACTGCGCCCCCCGCAGGGAAGCCCTTTACCATTATTTCTTGAAATAGTTTCTCTTCCCCTTTTCCTCTTGCTTTTCCTACTGGTACTCCCACAATGCATACGCTGGTCCTTGTGGTGTGTCCCACTGGTCCCTTAGGCTCTGTTTGCTTTTCTTCAGTGTTTTTTCCTTCTGTTCCTCAGTCTCCATTTCCAGTGTCTTATCTTCAAGTTCACTGATTCATTATTCTGTCTGAATCTGCCTTTGAATTCCTCTGGTGAATTTTTCATTTTAGTTATTGTACTTTTCAGGTCCAGAATTTCTTTTTGGTTTTCTGTCTTTTTTTTTTTTTTTTTGCGGTACGCGGGCCTCTCACTGCTGTGGCCTCTCCCGTTGCGGAGCATAGGCTCCGGACGCACAGGCTCAGCGGCCATGGCTCATGGGCCCAGCTGCTCCATGGCATGTGGGATCTTCCTGGACTGGGACACGAACCTGCGTCCCCTTCATCGGCAGGCGGACTCTCCACTGCGCCACCAGGGAAGCCCGGTTTTCTGTCTTTATACTGATGTTTCCATTTTGTTCACACATCGTCTTCTTAACTTTCTCCACATCGTCCTTTATTTCTTTGAGCATCTTTAAGGCTTCTGTTTTAAAGTCTTTGTCTGATATATCTGCCATTAAGTCTTTTTCAGGGACAGATTCTTTCGAATATTTTTTTTTCTTTGAATGGGCCATGCTTTTCTGTTTTTTGTATGCCTTGTGATATTTTGTTGAACACTGGACATTTTAATTTAATAATGTGGTAACTCTGGAAATCAGATTCTCCCCCCTCTTCCCCAGTGTTTGCACTTTTTAAAATTGTTTTAGATTGTTTTGTTGTTGTTGTTGTAGGCTGTCTGTGTGCTGAGGATCAGCCTGAAGTGTAAACTTAATGTCTAATTATGTCTTTTCTGAGCTTTTACTTGGGTATGTGCAATCATTTTCTAATTTTTCCCACATATTTAGTTTGATTTTTCATGTCCTAGTCTTTAATGTCTGACTCCTGAAAAGGAAAAGGCAAAAATGATGGTGGAAAACAAAAAGTGACAGCTCTTTAAATATCCTTAATGCTACCTCAGCCAGAGGGTAGGGACTTGCAGCAGTGACTACCCTCCTCTTTGTCTGCATCTCTGTGATCAGCAGCCGCAATCAGCAACTGGAGCACAGATACTCAATATTTGGGGGACAGAGTCCTTTTTGCCCACTCTTGCTCCCCTAAGCTGTGTGCAGGTGGCTCCAAGAACATGTGCACAGCTGCCTGCCATGTTGTTGGAGGGGGCGTGGGTAGCTACTACTGTGCTAAGAGCTGAAATTGCCCACAATTTACTGTAATGTACATTTAAGCCTTCTCCATGAAGTTGCAAGCCTTCAGCAGTCTCCAGAGTTCCAAAAAAGTTATATCAGACAGATTCTGCCACTGCAATTACTTCCTAGTTTGGGAGATAGTTTCCTGGTGCTTCCTACTCTGCCATCTTCATAGAATCCTAGATCATTGAGTTTTAAACTCAAGTCTTGTGTAGATTTGCTTTAAAAGAAAAAAATCTTCCTGTGAACATCTAATTTGGGGCAAAAAAATATATGCTACTAAGACAAATTTGCAAATAATAAATAAAACTACAAAACCATAAAACGCATATCCCTAGTTCATTCAGAATAGCATCATTAATTGTAATGGACCAATGATGTTTTGCTCAAAGTAAATTACTGCTATGAATGAGAATATGCAGGTTATCTTTTTATTTGGTGGTAATATGTACATAACATAAAACTTACCATTTTAACCCTTTTAAATTATATAGTTTAGTTCACATTGTTGTGCAACCATCACATCATTATTCATCTCTAAAATGATTTCATTGTCCCACAGAGAAACTTTGTACCCAGTAAACAATAACTCCCATTTTTCCATTTCTCAGCCACAAGTTCTTTCTTGAGTTCTGTATATCTATCCTTTAATGTGTTTACTTAGTTCTCTTATCAGTTTGCTCTGTTGGAAATACCTTGAAATTTTCATCTGTAGTTTGCTGTGTCATTGTTTAGTATTCACTTGGAAGGAACTCATTTATATAAAGATTACCTCTGTTCTTTTTTTCATTAGCTTTATCTATTTAATTTTCAAACAGCAAATACAAAAGAGCATGTTGTAGTCTCTCAGATGACATAGAATATACTTATAGTGATATTTTAAATTAGCATTAAAACAAAATTTAAAAAATTTATACAGGCTTTATACAAGTTTTGAAATATGAGTGTGAAGATACAGTTAGGTTATTCTTTATAGACATGGTATATGGTCATAAGAACATAGGCTAATGTAGTGGGATTAGAAAAGGAGGGATAGTTATGTGGGGAAGCAGAAAAGATGACCTCAGATCCAGATGTGAGAGGAGTAATAGAGCAAGGGTGACCCTCAAAAACTGGAACCTGGGCTTCCCTGGTGGCGCAGTGGTTGAGAGTCCGCCTGCCGATGCAGGGGACGTGGGTTCGTGCCCCGGTCCGGGAAGATCCCACATGCCGCGGCGCAGCTGGGCCCGTGAGCCATAGCCACTGGGCCTGCGCATCCGGAGCCTGTGCTCCGCAATGGGAGAGGCCACAGCAGTGAGAGGCCCGCGTACCGAAAAAAAAAAAAAAAAAAAAAATGGAACCTGCTATAGCAGGGGACAGATTTTATCATTAACAAGAGTAAGGAAATTTGAAGGAAAAACTAATTTGAAGGAGAAAACATTTGATGCTTTATCAAGTTAAATCTACCTTGCAGGAAGAAGAGAGATGATTAAAGGTGTGTTTTAGGAGTTACTGGCATAAAAGAGCTGAGATTAATCATCAAATATTCTTCTGGAATGAGAGAATGCATATTCAGAAGAGCAGAGGCAAGAGTGTTAGGGTTTTCTTCTAACACGGGAGACAAAAAGCAGGGACAGTGGAAGACCCAAGATGTAAAATGAGAATCAGGATAATCATGCCCCAGAAGGAAAGGAAAGCATGTTTAAGATAGTGGAAGTCAGCAGTGTAGAATGTGGCTGATAGCATGATGGCAATAAAGGATTACAAAAAATAAAATATCATTTAATGCGATTATTTGCTGAAATTTTACTTTTTCAAGGAAAACAGAGCTATATGTTTCAGTGCAGAATATCTGATTACAGTGTTGTTTAGAGATTATGCTATTCGTTATTCGTTTGGAATTTTTACCTCTATACTCTTCAATTTCGCAAGAATCTCTTTCTTAGTATAAAATGCTTTGTGATACTTCACTTGTTTTAGAAGTTGAAGCTAGCTGATTTATTTTGTTTTTAGGTTCATCATATCTTTTAAAATAGTTTGAGGCGTCTTGGGATATCAGGAATTTAGGTTGGAACACTTTAAATATTCCAGCCTAAACAGACATTTTAATTTTACAAAGTACTCCTGTTGTAATTTATAGCTGTTTCTAATATGTAGGAAAATGGTATTATAACTTGGTTAGGTTTGTTTTATATTGAGATTAATGATTGCAGTGTTAGTAGCCACATTGGTTTAAAAAAAATCTCACTGGTTTTAAGAAAAATCTTACTAGTTTTAATGGGAAGAGAGTAAGAAGGATAAAATGGGAATGGTTTGAAGAAATTTATAGATATTAGTTGAAACACTTGTTAGTGGTTTCTTAATTGAAGTAATTATTTGTGGTATTTGCTTTTTAGAAAATCATTTCGAGACATATACCAAGCAGATTCTGAAGGATGGGAATTGTCAAAGGATCTGAGAAGTCATCTTGGACATTTAGAATCAGAACTTCAGTTTCTAAGTACGCTTACTGGCATCAGTATAAGACATTACTCCAAAAAGACAGAGGACCTAACGAGCACTGAGATGACAGAAAAGAGTAAGCATTAGTTTCTTTTGCTTTTTTTTTTTTTTGGCTGCACTGTGTGGCATCTTAGTTTCCCAACCAGGGATTGAACCTGGGCCCACGGCAGTGAAAGTGCTGAGTCTTAACCACTACGCATCCAGGGAATTTCCAGAGTAAGCATTAATTTAAATCTAGAAGTGGTATTGAAGTTTACCTTACTATACATAGGAAATTGGTTGTCTTATCATTGAATTAAAATTCTGCAAGATAACGATTTGAATGTGTGGTTGTGGTAAACTTGTTTTGTCAAGTGTCTATTCAATATCACAGTGTGTGTAATACTATTAAAAGCTGCCTGAGGTACATATTAAAGAAGACACAGTCTGTCATTAAGTAATTTAATAGTCAAGTAACAGCCATAAGCGATTTTAAGAACAGTAGCAGCATTAATTTGTAAATCTTAGCTGTTGTTCACTACTGACATGAGAGCTGTGTCATCTGTGGTGCTCTGCTTGTGGCCAAGATAAATATTTCAAGAGCTGGACCATTTGGCAGAGGAGGGTTTCTGGTCCCAATGACTTACGTTTTATTACCAAGGATCTCTGATGCACTAACAAGTAAGGGGAAGCTAATTCAGCTGTGCGATTGGATGTTGGGAACTTGGTTTAGAAGAAGGAATCACTTTAGGAAATGCTTCATGATTTTTCCACTAAAATAACCCTCATGACCAGGGAGAGGAAGAGTGACCCTCAGAAGGTGGTGGGCAGCTCACCTCAGTGAAACTTTGAATTACATGTAGAAATGAAATTTAGACACTTCACGTACTTGAAAGGAATAGATGGAATACAGAGAATATGGAGAGTGAGATTTTACTGTACAAAAATCTCAGTCTTTCTATTTTGAGCCCCAGGTTTACCCCATCTGTAGAGGTACTTGGTGGTGCCCATTCAGAATGCCTTTGAATGGGCTTGATTCTGAGCTTTCCCCATTGCTGGCTTAGGTTTTAATTTTCCTGGATCTGCCAGGTTAGTTCCACTTTTTCGTGTAATATCTAGCTTATCCATCTGATTTTTAGCTTCTAAAATTAGGTTACTCTCATCTTTTTCTCTTTATCCCTGTAAAATTGTGCCCTTCTGGGGGAAGGGGCAATATAGGGGTAGATTAAGAGGTACAGACTATTAGATATAAAACAAGCTACGAGGATATATTATACAACATGGGGAATATAGCCAACATTTTATAATAACTATAAATGGAATATAACCTTTAAAAATTGTGAATCAGTATATTGTCCACGTGTAATGTATATGTATTGTACAGCAACTATACTTCGGTTTTTAAAAAAAGAGAATTGTGGGGACTTCCCTGGTGGTGCAGTGCTTAAAAATCTGCTTGCCAGTGCATGGGACACGGGTTTGAGCCCTGGTCCCGGAAGATCCCACATGCTGTGGAGCAGCTAAGTCCATGTGCCACAACTACTGAGCCTGCGCTCTAGAGCCCGCGAGCCACAACTACTGAGCCCACGTGCCACAACTACTGAAGCCCACTCGCCTAGAGCCCGCATGCCTCAACTACTGAGCCCATGTGCCTCAACTACTGAAGCCCGCGCGTTCTAGCACTCACATGCCACAACTACTGAGCCTGTGTGCTGCAACTACTGGAGCCTGCATGCTAGAGCCCATGATCTGCAGCAAGAGAAGCCACCACAATGAGGAGCCCTCGCACTGCAACGAAGAGTAGCCCCCACTCACCACAACTGGAGAAAGCCCATGCGCAGCAACGAAGACCCAACACAACCAAAAATAAATAAAATTGTTTTAAAAAAGGGCTTCCCTGGTGGCGCAGTGGTTGAGAGTCCACCTGCCGATGCAGGGGACACGGGTTCGTGCCCCGGTCCGGGAAGATCCCACATGCCGCGGAGCAGCTAGGCCCGTGAGCCATGGCCGCTGAGCCTGCGCGTCCGGAGCCCGTGCTCCGCAACGGGAGAGGCCACAACAGTGAGAAGCCTGCGTACCGCAAAAAAAAAAAAAAAAAAAAAATGAAACTCTACCAATTTCTTTAAAAAAAAACTAGATGAAAATAAAAATTAAAAAAGAATTGTGCCCGTTTAAAAATACCTTCATTAGCACAAGTAGATGGTAATAAAGTCAGAATAATGGTTATCTCTTGCGGGGGACATAGTGTATAGCCTGGAAAGGGCATGAGGGAACATTATGGGGTACTTTAAACTTTCTGTATCTTGATCTTAGTGGTGGTTACATGGGAAACAGTTGTAAATATATATATATGTATATATATATACATTTATACATATATATGTATATGTATATATATATATAAATCATGCTGTATACTTAAGAATAGGGCATTTTATGCATTTGAGTGTATTCATGTTATACCTAAAAAAATACTTTTGCTATCATTTTAGTAAAGTTTTAAGAGTTAACTGAGGTAAATACATGGATTTAATTTATTGTCTAACTAGAAGCAGATAATGTTGAAAAAATGAAAAATATCTAACAGTTATCATGATTCAAATTTGTCTAGGGTCATACTAGCATATTTCTGTTTCTTACCTTAATCTTTGGTATAATTGATAACTAGAAAGTACAAGTTGTCTTTAATCTTATTTTGCAAAGGCAATCAATTTGGTGCACATTCTTCCAGGTATTTTCAATGCAAATACACTCTCACACATACACCCACTTATATTATAGGTATCCACACAAAATTAAATAATAGATATTTAAAGGAAATTGTTATTTGCAAACAAAAATATTTATTTTTCTGATTTACAGGTATAAAGAAAGTTCTTCAGAGACACAGATTATCAGGAAATTGCCACATGATTACGTTTCAACTTGAATTTCAGCTTCTGGAAATCCAGGTAAATTAAGAATACATTGTGATAGATAACACAGATTCTGCTGCTATGAAATAAAAGCTCCCACACCCCAGTCTTCAGCAGTGGCTGAGTTGAGGAGACGTTCTTGAGCTAGGGCCCCCTCGTAGCACATTTGTGCAAAGTGGTACCATTAAAAAAATTTTTAAGTATGAATACCCCAGCAACTGCGTACAGTAGGATTGTTGCTGAGAGCATAGTGCTTTATTGGAGGACAGGTAGTAAGATGTTCCTGGGCTTCCAGTGCAAGCCCCGAGGTCATGGGAACAGTCTTGGATGCCCTCAGTCGTCAGCTGATATCTCAGTCATCTATTATCTATTAGTTATCTATGGCTGCTTAACATTTTCTCCCAAATTTAACAGCTTAAACCAACAAAACACATTTATTATCTCACCATTTTCTGTGGGTCAGGTATTTGGGAGCAGCACAGTTGGTGTTCTTGCTCAGGGCCTCTCCTATATTTGTGGCCATGTGGGATCACTACAATCTGAAGGCTGCTCAGGGCTGGAGGGTTAGACTTCAAGGTGGTTCACGGTTATGCCAGCAAGTTATACAGGACTGCTGAGACACAACATAGGAGGAAGATACTCTTGGTTAGGATTTTCACATAAAATCAGAAAGCAGACAGAATATTAACGTGCAGCCCCTGGCCAGGATAGGGCAAAACAAGACTCAGACATCTTCAAAGTCTGGCTCCAAGAAGAATGGGATCCAGGCATAATTTTGAGAAATGATCAATTCTGGGCACATGCTTTGATAGCAGAAGGCAATTTCAACCTGTTGGTTTTATGAGTTTGGGCCTACAGGGAGTATGTGTAGAGGAGAGGAACAGGGAAGGGCAGGCACGCTGCCTTGGCCCCAGTTCATCAGATAACTAAAGTGGATGTAGACCAGTTGTCACAACCAAGTCATATGGATCTGCTGCTTGCTTACATTCGCAGTCATGTGACTGGGTTCCTCATGCTTATCCTCAGCCACAGAAATAGCCTCAAGTTGTCCCTTTTTGTATGCAACAGGAGTTGATGTCACATATCAGAAACTGTCCCCAACTAGTCAGGAGTAACTGGGTCCAGGTATCTGGGCTAGAGGTTTTGCTTCTTGAGAACTCTTTGCAGTCTATGTCCCTGTTTGTCACCACAGACCCTGACAGGCTGAGAACTGACTGAGGGATATCTAGGCCTCTCATCTGATGGCAGAGTTTCCAGCTTGCTTCCACCTCAGAGTATCCCCCTTTAGTCTGTCAAGTGACCAAGAACATCCACAGTGTGGCTTTGCCAAAGCCGGTTGAGTAGGATGTCATGGACATGGGTGATGAGTGTCCCTAGGGAAGGTAAACTGTTCCCAGGTTGGCACCAGGCCTTGGAGCCATGCAGAGTCACCAAGATGATATTGTAGTTCTGCATGACCTCAAGCATCATCTGCTGAAGACTAAAACAGAATATGGACCCAAATGGGTTGATCTCGTTTAGGATGAAAAGCCCATGCCAGGACTCCAGACTTCTCCTTTGTGTGGCCCAGGAATTCCTGGATGTTGTCTCATTGCATAAGGATGCATAGTTGGACAACTACCTTTTCTTTCTTTATGGCTAATGTGATCCTAAGCTCAGAGTGGTGAGATACCGAATGCTTACCTGCATTCTGGCCTCCATTAATGGCCAGGCCTATAATCTGTGTCGGGTTGGCAGAGACAGAGGTCTGAGGTCTAGTTCCATGTCTGAGAACATCTGCACTATCAGTGTATACATTGTCTAGGAAACTGCTCAGGGGCATCCTAGTAGCCTTGGGGTCCTACAGGCTTTTTCTGCTGTTGGCATTCACCTTTTTTGTAGTCACTCCCTGACTTATCTGGAGAGACGCTAGACTGCTAGCAAAATTAGGCTTATCCTTGGGAGGATGTCCACAAGTCCAACTGAAAAAAGAAAGACCATCCTCTGAAGTTTAGGTGAACAAGCTGCTCAGTGGAGCTATACATTCCAGGATAGGTTGTGGCCAAAGATTGATTAGTGTGCTCATTAGTGGGGCTTTGGCCTGAGAGATAAAATAGACTGGAATATTTTAATTTCATTTTGTTGAAGTTCCATACTGTGGTCACCTTAAGCCTCTGAAGAAAAGCATCAAGTGGTAATTTGATCACATCATGAGTTAGATCAAGGATGAGGTTTCAGTTTGGGGGCATTTTTTATAATGCAGCGTGCTTCTTAAGAATGGCTATTACCTGGCCAGAGGCATTCCCAGCATGAACTGGCACTGGGCCCCTGCAGCTCCCACAGTAGCTTAGCTTGATGGTCCTGGGTGGCCACCATGAAGCCACATAGACAGGACCAGAGCCATGTGGGCCCTACCATACAGGACCTGCTACCCCTGCTATAGTGGCCATGCTCCCTGCCTCCTACCAGGCAGTAGTGGCACCAGTCCAGACCTCACCTTTTAAGCTAATATTCTGATCATACCACCAAAGCATGATTGAAAATTTTGTAACCATTTAGTATTGGCCTAAAGTTATACTGTTAGCTCACATGCTGAATGAATTAGAATTAGTTGAGCTGCACATAACAGAAAACTTAAAAATAAGGAAGGTTCAAAGTACTAGAAGTTTATTTCTCTATTGCTTAAACAAAATTGCAGGATATGTTTTCAAGGGGTAGTATGGTGGTTTCATGATCATCAGGCTCTGCCATCACCCATGTGACTTCCAAATCATGGTGCAGTTATCACTTTAGCATTTCAGACATCAGGAAAGGGCTGGGCAAACCAGGGCTCACCTTTTCCATTGAAGGACACTTCTCAGAAGTTGTAACACCCATCATTTTCACCTACATTCTAATGGCCAATAAATTAGTGCAAGGGAGGTTGGAAATTTAGTCTTCATTATGCATGCCCATGTAGCCAGTGAAAAAATTGGAGCAAGAAAGAAATACAAATATTGGGGACTACCAGCAGTTTCTGTCCCACATGCTTTAGGGGATGCAGGAAAAAAAAAAATTTAAGGAGAGGAACAATTTATATTCTTTGAAAGATGTAGAACACAGTAATTGCTGAATCTCTAAAGGGACATAAGTTGTCATTATATACATTTCAAAGTATGTAGGTGATTTTCAACTGCTTGGTTTTACCTAATTTGCTACAAAAAGAGCATGCTGTCCCAGGCTATGTTAAGAATACTCCCTTTCTCTCTGCACCTTTCCAGTTTTATGATTTTTATTATTTATTGGTAAACTGTCAGATGTTCTAGACCTACTTGGGTAAGTATATTTTTTGAACTATATCTCTAGTGGAATTGCCAAGTTAAAGGAGATTTACATGTAAATTCTGATTGATAGTATCAAACTGCCTTCTAAAATAATTTTACCATTTTACGTGTTGAGCAGATTTTTATAGTTGAGGCTGAGGCTGATAGAAAAAAGTAGTCATAAATAAATAGCAACCTTCTGTGTTCAAAAACACTTTTTAAAACAAAATTTCCACTAGAGGGAGATGTTTAACTATCAGAAAATTAGAAAGTAACCTAAACAATAAAATTATCTTATAGAATATTGTTATAATAAAATCATGGTAGTACAATGTTAGAAACCAAAGTGACCTAAAATCATATTAATAGAATGCTGAGACCAAAAGTGACCTTATAGATTATCTAGGTCAACCCTCTTATAGGGAAATACACCCAGAATGTTTGAATGATTACCCATGTTGGCACAGCTATTATTGTCAAATGCAGTTGGAGCATACAACTCTTTTCCCCAGATTTACTCTCTGGTGTTGTTAGTGCTATTGTACTGTTTGTGAGGAGTTGCAAGAACATTAGAATTAACATGTGTCAGCATTCATAGTCCATGCAGCATAATAAGTCAAATGGGTGGCAGTTTCTGGGGGAAGTGACAGTTAAGTATGTTTTCATAACTACTCTCCCTGAAATGCAATGAAATGAAAAAAAAGATTCAAAAATAGGGAAAATTTTAAATTAAAAAGAATATTTGGTCCTGGCCAACTTCAACTACTGGGAGCTATAAAAAATAAAATTGGCAGCTTGAATAATCACAAAGGTTTGAGAGACAACCAAGAACTAGGGCAGGGTTGAACAGTAAGGTTCATCTCCTACACAAGGCCAGCCCTTCAAGACTGGAGAGGTGACTGTTTCATCTAATGCATAGAAACCAACATAGATAATCAAGTAAAATGAAGAAACAGAGGAATATGTGTGAAACAAGAAAGAACAAGATAAAACCTTAGGAAAAATCCTTAACGAAACAGAGATAAGTAATTTACCTGATAAAGAGTTCAAAGTAATGGTCATAAAGATGCTAGCCGAACTCAGGAGAAGAATGGATGAACACATGGAGAACTTCAACAAAGATATGGAAAATATAAGAAAGTTCCAAACAGAAGTCCCCAAGCTAAAGAGTACAATAACTGAACTGAAAAATACATTGGAGATTTTAACAGCAGACAGCATGAGACAGAAGAAAAGACTAGTGAACTCAAAGACAGGGCACAGGAACTCACCAAATCAAAGCAGCAAAAACGAAAAAGAATGAAAAAAAAGTGAAGATAGCTTAAGGGATTTATGGGACAACACGCAGTGTGCTAACATTCACATTATAAGGAGTTCCAGAAGGAGAAGAGAAAGGGTCTGAAAACATATTTGAAGAAATAATAGTGGAAAACTTCCCTAAACTGTAAAAACAGTTCTCCAGATCCAGGAACCCCAGAGAGCTCCAAATAAGAGGAACCGCAAAAACCCCACACCGACACATTAAAATTAAAATACCAAAATTTGAAAACAAGGAGAGACTCTTAAAAGCAGCGAGACAAAAACAATTGTTATGTACAAGGGAACACCCTAAAGACCTTAAGCAGATTTTTCAGCGGAAACTTTGCAGGTCAGATGAGAGTGGCATATGTATTCAAAGTGCTGAAAGAAAAAAAATTCCAACCAAGAATTATCAACCTGGCAAAGTTATCATTCAGAATCGAAGAAGAGGTAAAAGAATTTTGCAGATAAGCAAAAGCTAAAGGAGTTCATCACCACTAAATCAGCCTTAAAAGAAATGTTAAAGGGATTTCTTTAAGCTGAAAAGAAATGGCACTAATTGGTAACAGGAAAACATGAAAGTATAAATCTCACTGGTAAATGTAAATATGTAGTATAGGTAGTGAATTCATCACTTATAAAGCTAATACAAAGGTTAAAAGACAAAAATAGTAAAAACAACTAACTACAATAATTATTTAAGGGATATACATGATAAAAATATGTAAAATGTAAAATCAAGAACATAAAACTTTGAGGGGGAGAGTAAACATGTAGAGCTTTGGAATGTGTTTAAGTTGTTATCAACTTAAAAGAGACTGTTATAAATGTAAGTTGTTATTTGTAAGCCTCATGATAACCATAAAGCCAAAACCTATAGTAGATACACAAAAGGTAATGAGAAAGGAATATTAGCATACCACTAAAGAAGGTCATTTAACCACAAAGGAAGAAAGCAAGAGAAGAACAGAGAAACTACAAAACACTACAAAATAATGAACAAAGTGGCATTAAGTACATACCTATCAATAATTACTTTACATTTAAATGGACTAAATTCTCCAATAAAAAGAAATAGAGTAGATGAACAAATAAAAAACAAGACCCCTCTGTACTCTGCCTACAAGAGACTCACTTCAGGTGTAAGGACACACACAGACTGAAAGTCAAGGGGTGGAAAAATATATTCCATGCAGATGAAAGCCAGAAGAAATCTGTGGTAGCTATACTTATATCAGACAAAATAGACTTTTAATAAAAGGCGATAGGGCTTCCCTGGTGGCGCAGTGGTTGCGCGTCCGCCTGCCAATGCAGGGGAACCGGGTTCGCGCCCCGGTCTGGGAGGATCCCACATGCCGTGGAGCGGCTGGGCCCGTGAGCCATGGCCGCTGG
>NC_041222.1:83227477-83245683 GCF_002837175.3 Physeter macrocephalus
GCCTGTGCCCCGCAACGGGAGAGGCCGCAGCGGAGGGAGGCCCGCGTACCACCAAAAAAAAAAAAAAAAAAAAACGGCGATAATAAGGGACAGGAGGGCACTACATAATGATAAAGCGGTCAATTCAACAAGAGGATATAACATTTATAAATATTTATGCACCCACCAGAGGAGCACCTACATATATAAAGCAGATATTGACAGACCTAAAGGAGAAACAGACAGCAATATAATAATAATAGGGGACCTTAAATTGATCACACATCAATGGATAGATCATCCAGGTAGAAAATCAATAAGGAAACATTGACCTTAAAGAACACGTTAGACCAGGTTGACTTAACAGATGTATATAGAACATTCCTTCCAAAAGCAACAGCATACACATTCTTTTCTAGTATATATGGAACATTCTCCAGGATAGAACATATATTCTTTTTTTTTTTTTTTTTTTTTTTTTTTTTTTTGCCGTACATGGGCTTCTCACTGCCGCGGCCTCTCCTGTTGCAGAGCACAGACTTCAGACGCGCAGGCCCAGCGGCCATGGCCCACGGGCCCAGCCGCTCCACAGCATGCGGGGTCCTCCCAGACCGGGACACGAACCCACGTCCCCTGCATTGGCAGGCGGACTCCCAACCACTGCACCACCAGGGAAGCCCAACATATATTCTTAACTTATATGTTATAAGTCTTAAATGTAAGATGGTTGAAATGATGTCAGGCATCTTTTCCAACCACAGTAGTATGGCTAGAAATCAATTACAAGAAGAATACTGGAAATTTCACAAATATGTGGAGATTAAAAACATGGTACTGAACAACCAATGGGTCAAAAAAGAAATGGAAGCAAAATAAAGAAATACCGTGAGACTAATGAAAATGGAAATACAACATACCAAAACTTATGGGCTACAGTAAAAGCAGTTCTGAAAGGGAAGACCATAGCAATATACACCTATCTGAAGAAACAAGAAAAATCTCAAAATACCTAACTTCATACCTCAAGGAACTGAGGTATAAAGATAAAGAAGAACAAATGGAGCCCAAAGTTACCAGAAGGAAGGGAATAACATAGATCAGAGGGAATTCCCTGGTATTGCAGTGGTTGGGACTCTGTGCTATCACTGCCAAGGGCCTGGGTTTGATCCCTGGTTGGGGAACTAAGATCCTGCAAGCCACATGGTGAGGCCAAAAACAAACAAAGCAAACAAAAAACCTGTGAACATAGATCAGAACAGAAACAAATGAAATAGAGACTAAAAAGACTTTAGAAAAGGTCAGTGAAACTAAGAGCAGATTCTTTGAAAGGATAATCAAAATTGATAAATCTTTAGCTAGACTCACCAAGAAAAAAAAAGACTCAAATAAAATCAGAAATGAAAGATGAGTCATTACAACTCTACCACAGGAATACAAAGGATCATAAGAGACTACTGTGAACAATTATGCACCAACAAATGGATAAACTCCTAAAAAAAACCTTCCAAGACTGAATCAGGAAGAAATAGAAAAATCTGAACAAGCCAGTTACTAATAGGGAGATTGAATCAGTAATTTAAAACCTCCCAACTAACTAAAATCCAGGACAAGATGGCTTCACTGATGACTGCTACCAAACATTTAAAGAGGAATTAATACCAGTGCGTCTCAAACTCTTCCAAAAAGAGGAGGAACACTTCTGAACTTACTTTACAAGGCCAGCTTACCCTGATACCCCAAATAGACAAGGGCACAGAAAAGAAAATTATAAGCCAATATCCCTGGTGTACATAGATGTAAAAATCTTCAACAAAATATTAACAAACTAAATTCAACAATACATTAAAAGGATCATTCACAATGATCAAGTGGAACTTATTCCAGGGATGCAAGGATGGTTCAACATTTGCAAATCAATCAATGTGCTACACCACATTAACAAAAAAGAAGGATAAAAAAATCATATGATTATCTCAATAAATGCAGAAAAAGCATTTGATAAAATTCAGCAACGATTTATGGTAAAACCTCAACAAAGTGGGTATAGAAAAGCTTTTGCACAGAAAAGGAAACCATAAACAGGACGAAAAGACAACCCTCAGAATGGGAGAAAATATTTGCAACCGAAGCAACTGACAAAGTTCTAATCTCCAAAATATACAAGCACCTCATGTAGCTCAATATCAAAAAAACAACCCAATCCAAAAATGGGCAGAAGACCTAAATAGACATTCCTCCAAAGAAGATATACAGATTGCCAACAAACACATGAAAGGTGCTCTGCAACGGGAGAGGCCACAACAGTGAGATGCCCGCCTACCGCAAAAAAAAAAAAAAAAAAAAAGATCACTCTGGTCAGAAGGAGAAAAACAAATACCATATGTTAACACATATATATGGAATCTAAAAAAAAAAAAAAATGATTCTGACGAACCTATGGGCAGAACAGGAATAAAGACTCAGACATAGAGAATGGACTTGAGGTCATGGGGAGGGAGAAGGGTAAGCTGGGACAAAGTGAGAGAGTGGCATTGACATATGTACACTACCAAATGTAAAATAGATAGCTAGTGGGAAGCAGCCGCATAGCACAGGGAGATCAGCTTGATGCTTTGTGACCACCTAGAGGGGTGGGATAGGGAGGGTGGGAGGGAGACACAAGAGGGAGGGGATATGGGGATACATGTATATGTATAGCTGATTCACTTTGCTATACAGCAGGAACTAACAACATTGTAAAACAATTATACTCCAATAAAGATGTTAAAAAAATAAAAAAATAAAATAAATAAATAAAATAGATAGCTAGTGGGAAGCAGCTGCATAGCACAGGGAGATCAGCTCCATGCTTTGAGACCACCTAGAGGGATGGGATAGGGAGGGTGGGAGGGAGACGCAAGAGGGAGGAGATATGAAGATATATGTATACATATAGCTGATTCACTTTGTTATACAGCAGAAACTAACACAACATTGTAAAGCAATTATACTCCAATAAAGATGTTAGAAAAAGATAAAGTTGTTATAAAATGTTAAAAAAAAGTGGGTTTGGAGGGAATATACCTCAAAATAATAAAGGACATATATCATAAGTTCACAGCTAACTTCATACTCAATAGTGAAAAGCTGAAAGCTCTTCCTGTAAGATCTAGAATAAGACAAAGGATGCCCGCTCTTACTGTGTTTATGCAACACAGTAATGGTAGTTTTAGTCCCATCAGTTAGATTAAAAAAAAGAAATAAAAGGCATCCAAATTGGAAAGAAAGAAGTCATACTGTCACTATTCATAGATGACATGTTATTATTTATAGAAAACCCTGAAGGCTCCACCAAAAAAAAAAGAACCAGAAAAACTGTTAGAACAAATGAACTAATTCAGTTAAGTTGCAGAATAGAAAATCAATAAATCTGTTGCATTTCTATACACTAATAACAAACTATCAGAGAAATTAAGAAAACAATTTCATTTACAATAGCATCAAAAAGAATAAAATACCTACAAATAAGTTTAACCAAGGAGGTGAAAGGGCTGTGCACTGAAATCTATAAGACATTGATGAAAGAAGTTTATAACACAAATAAGTAGAAAGATACTCCATGCTTATAGATAGGAAGAATTAATATTTTTAAAATGTCCATACTGAAAAAAGCTATATACAGATTCAGTGCAATCCCTACCAAAATTCCAACGATGTTTTTCACAGAAATAGAAGAAACTCTTAAAATTTGTTTGGAACCACAAAAGATCCCAAATAGGCAATGCAATCATTTTTTTAAAAAATAAATTTATTTGTTTATTTATTTATTTTTGGCTGCATTGGGCCTTTGTTGCTGCATGTAGGTTTTCTCTAGTTGCGGTGAGTGGGGGCTACTCTTCGTTGCAGTGTGCAGTCTTCTCATTGCGGTGGCTTCTCTTGTGGCACACGGGCTCTAGGCATGCAGGCTTCAGTAGTTGTGGCTCGCGACCTCTAGAGAGAAGGCTCAGTAGTTGTAGCTCATGGCCTTAGTTTCTCCACGGCATGTGGGATCTTCCCAGACCAGGGCTCAAATCCGTGTCCCCTGCATTGGCAGGCAGATTCTTTTTTTTTTTTTTTTAATTTTATAAATGTATTTATTTATTTATTTATTTTTGTTGCCGCATGCAGGCTTTCTTTACTTGCAGCGAGCAGGGGCTACTCTTCGTTGCGGTGCCCGGGCTTCTCATTGCGCTCTTGTTGCGGAGCACGGGCTGTAGGCGCACAGGCTTCAGTAGTTGTGGTACGCGGGCTCAGTAGTTGTGGCTTGCGGGCTCTCGAGCGCAGACTCAGTAGCTGTGGCACACGGGCTTAGTTGCTCTGCGGCATGTGGGATCTTCCCGGACCAGGGCTCGAACCCGTGTCCCCTGCATTGGTAGGCGGATTCTTAACCACTGTGCCACCAGGGAAGTCCCTGGCAGGCGGATTCTTAACCACTGTGCCACCAAGTGCCTCCAAAGCAATCTTGAGAAAGAAGAGTAAACCTGGAGCCATTACGCATCTTGATTTCAAACTATATTACAAAGCTATAGTGATCTAAACAATATTGTGTTGGCATAAAATGGATACATATGTCAATGGAACAGAATAGAGAACCCAAGAAATAAACCCATGCATATACGGTCAATTAATTTATGTCAAAACAGCCAAGATTATAGAAAGGGGAAAGGATAGTCTCTTCTGGGAAAACTGGATAGCCACATGCAAAAGGATGAAATTGGACCACTCTTACATCATACATAAAACCTAACTCAAAATGGATTAAAGATTTGAATGTAAGGCCTGAGACCATAAGACTCCTAGAAGAAAACATAGGTGGTAAGCTCCTTGACATCATTCTGGTGATGATTTTTTGGATTTGACACTAAAGGTAAAAATAAACAAGTAGAACTACATGAACCTAAAAAGTTTCTGCACAGCAAAGGAAACCATCAACAAAATTACAAGGCTGCATGGGAGAAAATATTGCAAATCATGTCTGATAAGGTGTTAATATCCAAAACATGTAAAGAACTCATAAAACTCAATAGTGATAAAAACAATCTGATTAAAAATGGGCAGAGGATTTGATTAGACATTTTTCCAGAGAAGACAAACAGAAGACCAGCAGGTACATGCAAAGGTGTCCAACATTACACTATTCATTGAGGAAATGTAAATCAAAACCACAATTAGATATAACCTCACACCTGTTAGAATGTGTAATGTAAATAATACAAGAAATAACAAGTGTTGGTGAGGATGTAGGGAAATGGGAATTCTTGTGCACTGTTGGTTGCAATGTAAATTGGTGCAGCCACTCTGGAAAACAATATGGAGGCTCCTCAGAAAGTTAAAAATATAACTGTTACATGATCCAGCAATTCTTCTGGGTATTTTATTCAAAGGAAACAAAAACACTAACTCAAAAAGATACATGCACCCCCATGTTCATTGCAGCATTATTTACATTAACCAAGACATGGAAACAAATTTAGTGTCCATCGATGGACAAATGGATAAAGAAAATGTGGTCTGTATATAAAATGGAATATTATTTAGCCATAAAATGAATGAAATCTTGCCTTTTGTGACAACATGGATGGACCTTGAGGGCATTATGCTAAGTGAACTCGGACAGAGAAAGACAAGTACTGTATGATCTCACTTACATGTGGAATCTAGGAAACAGAATAAACAAAAAGAAGAGCAAGCTTATAGATGCAGAGGATAGATTGGTGGTTGCCAGGGGAGGGGGTTGGGGGAAATGGGTGACGGTGGTCAAAAGGTACAGACCTCCAGTTAATAAATAAATTAGTCATGGGGATCTAATGTACAGTATGGCAACTATAGTTAATAATACATTATTGCATTTTTGAAAGTTGCTAAGAAAGTAAATCTTCAAATCATCACAAAGAAACAATTTTTGTAATTATGTGTGGTGTTGAATATTGACTATGTGATCATTTTATAATATATACAAATATGTAATCATGATTTTGTACATCTGAAACTAATATAGTGTTATATGTCAATTATATCTCAAAAAAATTTTTTTAAAAGAATACAATCCAGGGCTTCCCTGGTGGCGCAGTGGTTGAGAATCCACCTGCGGATGCAGGGGACACGGGTTTGTGCACCGGTCCAGGAAGATCCCACATGCCGCAGAGCGGCTGGGCCCGTGAGCCATGGCCACTGAGCCTGTGCGTCCGGAGCCTGTGCTCCGCAACGGGAGAGGCCACAACAGTGAGAGGCCTGCGAACTACAAAAAAAAAAAAAAAAAAAAAGAATACAATCCAAAAAAAAAAGGAAAAAAGAAAAAAGAATATAGTCCCATATCATAGGCTCCAAAGAAAATTTACCTGATGTGATGACATTCAAACCCAAATGAAAGAAAACACTGAAATCTGATATAGGGTATTTTGTGAAGTTACAGGACCCTTTTCTTGAATATTTTTACCCCAAATCCTTAAGTTGTAGAGAAGAATGAGAAACGCGGGCTTAAATTGACTGTGGTAGAAAGGAATGTGCTGCTGAGACTCATGCAGGGTCTTTGAGGTCAGGTTGTTTACAAGGTCCTTCCCTTGTTTGCCAACTGGGGTGGGTTGACCTCGTTAGCAGTATGACTGGCAAGGAGAGAGATGGAGAAAAAATATCTTGAAGAATTCACAACACACCAAAAATAAATGAATGAATGAATGAATAAAAAATGGAGGGGCCAGTAAATCATAGGCTTTATGCTGACAGGATAGTTTGCCTATTCTAATGGGTATAAGGCCAAAATCCAAAACACTTACACATACTCAAACAAAAGACAAGGCATTCCTCTGAGTTTTTTTTTCTTTTTCCCTTTTTTTTTGTTATAACAGCTCTATTGAGATGTAGTTCACATACCATATAATTCATCCATTTAAAGTATACATTCAGCACTTTTTAATTTATTCAGCTTTGTGCAACCATCACCACATAAATTTTAGAACTTTATCACCTCAAAGAGAAACCCCATGCTCTTTATCACCCCTCATTTGCTCTTCTTCTGCCCAGACCTGACTTATCTATCTTATCTGACTTATCTCTATGGATTTGCCTATTCTCGGCATTTCATAAAAGTGGAATCATATAATTTGTATGATTACAAATTTTTTGACTGGTTTCTTTCACTTAGCACAATGTTTTCAGGGTTCATTCATGTTGTAGCATATATTATTACTTCATTTAAAAATTTTTTTTTGGCTGCGTTGTGAGGATCTATCACATTTTGTTTATTCATTTGTCAGCTGAGAAACATTTTTGTTTTCACCTTTTGACTGTTATGGATAACATTTCTGAAGATATTCATGTATAAGTTTTTAAGTGGACGTATGTTTTCATTTTTCTTGTATAAATCTAGGTAGAGAATTACTGGGTCAGATGGAAGTACCAGATTATGATTAGTATGTTGAGCATCTTTTCATAAGCTTATTGGCCATATGTATATCATCTTTGATGAAATGTCTGCTGAGATCCATTGCCCAGTTTTTAATTGGGTTATTTGTCTTTTCATTATTGAGTTGTAAGAATGTTCTGGAATTTTTTTTTGATGAGATATGGTGGTAGATGCCCACAAACAGTCTACTTTGACTACAGCTGCTCGTAACAATTCCCACTATATTCTTGAGCAGTGGAAAAAACTAAACAGTGATTATAAGCCATTAATATCCATTTCTCCAGCAGCTGAAAATACAGAAAGACAAGTCAGATATTACCCAGACAAATGGGAAACAGTCAAGCATTATCTACTCACTCTATATTCTTAGGAAATAGCAGAAATTGCTAGATCTACTCCTGATAACAAAAAAGATCCAGAGTACAGAACACAAAAATGGTACAGAATTTGTTAATCATCATTTAGAAACCTTGCCATGAAAGGAATTAGAAAATGTAGATAAATTCTCTTCGAAATAATTAATCCAGGAAATAAAAGAACATGCTATATTATAACTGCACTCTCAAATGAAAGCATTCAAAGAAAATTGAATAAGAGGGAAAGAGAGCTGGGAGAAAGAAAGAAAGGAAGAATAAAATGATTATAGTGCTGAAAACTAAATTAGAAGTAGTTAGGAGTAGAATATGGAGGATAGGCTTGAGAAAAATCACCTACAAGTGCAATTGAAAAGAAGAAAAATCTGGAAGACAATGAAGATTCATATGATTTTTCCAAAAACAAGAAAAAATGAAAGAGAAATTATAGGTAAATATATAATAGAAGAAAATTTACTAGAGTAAAGGAGAAAACCTGGATTTTACAGATCAAAGTACTTGACAGTTTATTTAACAATCCCCATTATTGAATATAGACTTGTCTTTGGCTTCTTGTAATAAGGAGCTGTTAACCTTTGTCTTCATTTCTTATTTCTTTATGATATATTCATAGAATTCAAATTGCTGAGACACAGAATATAAACATTTTAAGTTATGCATTGTCAAAACAATGTTATAGGTAAAAGTGTCATCTCATTGCTTTAATTTACATTTATCTTATTACTTGTCAGAGCAAACATTTTTTTTCCATGTAACTTGTCTTTTACCTCTGAGTTTTTAGTGCATGTTATGTGCCTTTTTCTTTTAAGTTTTCATATCTCCTTGTCATTTTTATAGTACAAATTTTCCTGTTTATTTCTTTTCTTTTCGTTATAAGGTCATTTTATATTGATAGTTTATGTTTTTATGTAATCATATTTGCTTTTTTGTTGTTATTGTTTGCTAAGAAAGTTCTTTCTCACTCAGTAATCAGTTACATGTCTATATTCCCTCCTAATACTTTATGGTTTCAGTGTTAACATTTAAGTAAGTAATTCACTTGGAGTTCATTTTGGGTTTTGGTATGGAGTGAAGATCTGATTTCACTCTTTTAAGAAGTAACCCATTTGCACAGCAAAGGAAACCATAAACAAAACAAAAAGACAACCCAGAGAATGGGAGAAATTATTTGCTAATGAAGCAACTGACAAGGGATTAATCTCCAAAATGTACAAACAGCTCAAGCAGCTCAATATCAAAAAATAAACAACCCAATCAAAAAATGGCCAGAAGATCTAAATAGACATTTCTCCAAAGAAGACATACAGATGGCCAAGAGGCACATAAAAAGATGCTCAACATCACTATTAGAGAAATGCAAATCAAAACTGTTTAGATATCACCTCACACCAGTCAGAATGGTAATCATCAAAAAATCTACAAACAATAAATGCTGGAGAGGTTGTGGAGAAAAGGGAAACCTCCTACACTGTTGGTGGGAATGTAAATTGGCACAACCATTATGGAGAACAGTATGGAGGTTTCTTAAAAAACTAAAAATAGAGCTACCATATGATCCAGTAATCCCAGTCCTGGTTATATATCTGGAGGAAACCATAATTCAAAAAGATATATGCACCCCAGTGTTCATTGCAGCACTATTTACAGTAGCCAGGACATGGAAGCAACCTAAATGTCCATCAGCAGAGGAATGGATAAAGATGTGGTATGTATATACAATGGAATATTACTCAGCCATAAAAAAAGAATGTAATAATGCCATTTGCAGCAACATGGATGGACCTAGAGATTGTCATACTAAGTGAAGTAAGTCAGACAGAGAAAGGTAAATATCATATGATATCATTTATATGTGAAATCTAAAAAAGTGGTACAAATGAACTTATTTACAAAACAGAGATAGAGTCACAGAAGTAAAAAACAAACTTATGGTCACTGGGGGAAAAGGGGAGGGGAGAGATAAATTGCGAGATTGGGATTGACATATACAGACTACTATATATAAAATAGATAACTAATAAGGACATTTAGCACAGGGAACTCTACTCAATACTCTGTAATGACCTATATGGGAAAAGAATCTAAAAAAGAGTGCATATCTGTATATGTATAACTGATTCACTTTGCTGTACACCTGAAACTAACACAACATTGTAAATCAACTACACTCCAATAAAAATTTTTTTTAAAATGTAACCCATATTTGCAGTACTTTTTTGTGGTTACTTTTTCCTATTACTTGGTGACATTTCATTTTGTATATTTTGAAAGTAGTTTTGTCTCTTTGTTTTATTTTTATTTAAAAGTTGACTGTGCTTTGATACAAAAAAGTTTTTTTGTCCTTATTTTAGAATGAGGAGAGTTTATCTTCTGTTATTACTGACCTCAGCATAATAATGGAACCCACCGAATATTCAGAATTAAGTGAATTTGTGTCTAGGTAAGATATTTTACTTTTTTTTTCTTAGGAATTTCTTTCAGTTTACAATTTTAAGTTTACCTGTTCTTTTTTCTTGATAAGTAAATATCAAAATATCTCTGAAAGCATAACATCATTATTGTGGCTTATATTTAAGCCTACATTTTCTATGTCTCTCATTCACTCAATTAAAATTTATTGTACATTCACCATGTGCTAGGCATTAAAATAAAATATAAGCAAAACCAGATATAATCCTTGATCCTCATGGAATTTATAGCCTAGTAGTGAAGTCAGATTAAATAATTGCAGAAATCTAAAATTATGGTTGTGGCAAATGCTACAAATAAGAGTTGCACAGCGCTGTTGAAGCATGTATCAGGAATTTGACTTTCAGGGAGAACATAGAATAATTTCCTGAAACTTGAGCTGATATCTGAAAAATGAGCAGGCATACACTAACAAAAGAGGTCCTAGATAGGATAGCTCACACATAGGCACTGTGCTGGTGGGGGGAACAGGAGGCCAGAGTGTCTGGGAGAGGGCAAGAGCAGGGGAGAATGGTATAAGATGAGATTAGCAACATATGTAAGGTCCACACTATGGATTTTGGTATAAGGAGTTTGACCATAGTCCTAAGACCAATGTGAAGCTATTGAAAGATTTTAAGCAGAGCCTAAGGAAGGCAGAAGTGTGACATCCTGGAAAGAATTATTTTTGATGTTGCAGGGAGAAGGGATTTAAGGGGTGCAAAATTGGATACAGGAGGGTCAGTGACTAGCCTATAAAACAGTTCAGGGAAACAGAAGTTTGTAGTTTGGACTAGAATAATGGTGGTTGAGATAGAGGGCTGAATGGATTTGGGGGATATTTAGGAAGTACAATTGAATAGGTATGGTGTTGGTTAAGTAAGAGGAGTCAGGAGTCACTGACAGGTGCTGACTTCTTGGTGATGGTGATTGCATTTGTTGAGATAGGAAGAGTTGGAAGAAGACCATGTCAGATGAGTTGGTGACTTCAGTTTGGACATGTTGAACTTAAGTGACTTTGAAACACTGAAGTAAAAATAAGAAGTAGGAAGCTAAGAAGAGGTGTAGGTAGGAGATATAAACACTGGGGCTATCTGCCAGTGGGTAAAGTTAAAACTTTGAGCAGGAATGAGATTGCCTATGGAGAGAATATAGAGTGAAAATAGGGAAAGGACTGCCACTGAACCTTGAGGAATTCTAAAATGTCCTGCTGAATAGAATTAAAGGATCATGCAAAGAAATTAGAAAACTGATATGGGAGGAAAACCAGGAATGTGTTGTTGACCATTGACAATTGTATTGACAGTTTTTGTTTCACATCTTTAAAGCAGTCCTTCCAGTGTTTACTGGAGTACATGGGTTGTGAAAAGAAGTCTGCTATATTGTTTTTGTGTGTGCATGCATTTTTTTGACTGCTTTCAAACATTTCTATTAATATTGTTTTTTGACAGTTTGTGCTATTTCTAAGGTGTGTTTATGTGAAAATTCCCAACCACATCTTTTCAGATACTTTTTCTGTCCTGTTCTCTTTCTTCTTCTCCAACTCTGATTAGCCATATGTTAGAACATTTGATATATTGTCTCAGTGTTTGGATGCTCTGTTCTATTTCTTTCACTCTTTTTTTCTTTGCATTTCATTTTGGATAATTTCTATTACCCTACCTTAAAGTTCACAGATTCTTTCCTCAGCTGAAGTCCATTCTGCCAATGAGCGCATTGAAGAAATTCTTCATCTCTAATGTAATGTGTTTTTATTTCTAGTGTTTTCATTTGATTCTTAATTTTTCTCTCTCTGCTGAAATTCCCCATTTCTTCATGAATGTTATCTACTTTTTTCACTAGATCTTTTAACTTATTAATCATAGTTATTTTTTTCTTTAATGTTTTATTATGGAAAATTTTAGATATAGGTTTCCCCACATCTGAAAATAGAGCATTCTTATGAAACCTTTTGTAAGCCAAAATGGTGTAAAGTGAAGAAGCAGTTACCTCAGGACACATTTTGCTAACAGATGTACAAAATAACTCAAGATACTGCACAAATGCTCACAGACACAGTTCAAAGCTATGGTAGCTTGATGCTGAGATGCTGAGTGTAGTTTCTGGGGAAGGAGCTTGGTGGTGCCACTTTCACTGCTCAGGGTGCATGTTGCCTTTATGATGGCTCGCTCCAAAACAAACCCTGAATGTTATTTTCACTTTTTGCCTTTTTTCGTAAAAGTGAAAATTCTTCCATCAGATTTCTTTCGATTAGCAAAAAGAGGTAATAATGTAGGTCTTTGGTAAAAGTGAAGTGGTGTGAATCAAGCTTTTGAAAAGTGGGGGGGATACATGGATATGTAAAAATAATAGTATAATTAACCTGTAGCTACCATTAGGCACCTTCAACAGTTATCAGTATTTTTCCAATCTTATTTCATCTATTCTTACACATTTTAAACTTTCGATTTGGAAATAATTAGAGACTCACAAGAAGTTGCAATAAAAACAAAATACAAGGAGATTTCTATATACACTGCATCCAGCCTCTGAGAGTGATAACATCTTGCATAATTATAGTATACTATCAAAACCAGAAAATTGATATTAGTAAAATCCAGAGAGCTTTTGCAGATTTTACCAGTTTTGCAAGCACTTGTGTGTGTAACATCATATATTATATATTAAAATCTATATAATATATATTACCTTTTTAACCATTTTTAAATGTACAGTTCATTGGTATTAAATACATTCATAGGGCTTCCCTGGTGGCGCAGTGGTTGCGCGTCCGCCTGCCGATGCAGGGGAACCGGGTTCGCGCCCCAGTCTGGGAGGATCCCACATGCCGCGGAGCGGCTGGGCTCGTGAGCCATGGCCGCTGAGCCTGCGCGTCCGGAGCCTGTGCTCCGCAACGGGAGGGGCCACAGCAGAGAGAGGCCCACATACCACAAAAAAAAATAAAAATAAAAAAAAATAAATAAATACATTCATAATGTTGTACAACCAACACTACCATCCATCTCCATGACTCTTTTCATCTTATAGAACTGAAAATCCATACCCATTAAACAATAGCTCCCCGTTTCCTTCTCTGCCCAGCCCCACCACTCTTATTTCTGTCTCTGATTTTTAATCAGTTATTTTATTTTATTTCATTTTAAATTTATTCATTTGTTTATTTATTTATTTATTTATTTTTGGCTGCGTTGGGTCTTCGTTGCTCCGCGTGGCCTTTCTTTAGTTGCGGCGAGCGGGGGCTACTCTTCGTTGTAGTGCTCGGGCTTCTCATTGCGGTGGCGTATCCTGCTGCGGAGCATGCGCTCTAGGCGTGTGGGCTTCAGTCGTTGTGGCTCCCGGGCTCTAGAGCGCAGGCTCAGTAGTTGTGGCACACGGGCGTAGTTGCTCCACGGCATGTGGGATCTTCCCGGAGCAGGGCTCGAACCCGCGTCCCCTGCATTGGCAGGCAGATTCTTAACCACTGCGCCACCAGGGAAGCCCAATCATAGTTATTTTAAAGCCCATATCTGATATTACCCACATTTGAGTCATCGTTGAGTTCAGTTCTGGTGATTAGTCTACAATAGTTTGTTTTTTCTTGAATTTTTGTGTTCCATAATTTTTTATTGACTGATGGACATTGTCTGTGGAAAACAGTAGAGTCTGAAACAAATAGTATTTATGCCCAGAAATGGATACATTTCTTTTATCAGGCTCTTAGTATGGGGTTTAATTCAGGGTAGTCAGCAGTTGAGCTGGGTTTGGGATTTTTGTTTCTTTCATTATTTTTAGGCACCAAAGGCTTCAGATTCTTCCAGCAGTGAATTCAAACTCAACTTCAAATTCAGTTCTTCCTTATGCTTAGAATAGGGTTTGGGGAGCTGGAGGGTTTTCATCAGTGTTCCAGCTTCACTCTCAACTTTTAGTAGTCCCTGTATATCTGCATCTCAGTAGAGAATGTTTCTCCCTGCACTTGACACTCCCTCAGCAGTAGGTGTTGATGCTTGTTTCTTGGTGCTAGGCTCATGGTGGGAACAAAGGGAGATCTATGTTCCATGGTCCATCCTTAGTATTGGGCAGGTCCTGTAGACCTGCACCTCAGGGGTTGAGAACACCAGTTTTCGTGCTCCTCCTCCCCAGTGCAGCCAAACTCAGCCTGGGTCTGGTGTTGGTCTTGCAGTGAGAGAGTTCCTTGCCCCTCCCCCCGCACACCAGGGTTATGCTTGCTTTTGGTGTAGGATCATGCACCCAAAGGGTTTCGTACACCTCCTGGGCAACAGAGGGATTTAAGCTTCTGCCCCTTTTTCCAAAGTAATGGATCTTTCTCTTGGTAGCAGGAGTGATTTCTACCCCTCTCCCAGAATCAGATGGGTTTGACTTTTACTCCTCCCTTGGAGGCAAGGGTTTTTTTTTTTCTTGCACTGCTTTGCTGCTGCTTCTTTAGCAGCTTAGGGTTTTTGCTTCCTACCAGAAAGAAGTTCTGGCTTCATTTTGTACCCCAGCAGCAGCTGATCACCTCTTTGTGCCTGTGCCACTGAGGGGAGCTCTCTCTGGGCTCCTGCCATGATCTTTCTGGTGGAGTCCCTTTGTGTCTGGGGTTCCCATCTGTTCCAAAATGACATCCACCCCACATTTGTCCTTTAAGAATTTGTTGAAATTTTAGCTGATTTCTTGTTATCCACTTGTATGGTGGCTGCTTCTCTCCCCTATGTTTAACCAAGGATGAATAGTTTATGTGTCCTGTTTCTCCTCAGAGGGAGAAAACATTTAATTTATTTGATTGCCTTGTAACCTCAGGTCTTTGATGGGCTCAAGAAAGTTTATGATTTTATAGATTATTCAGATTTTCCATGATGTTAGGTTGAGAGTGGCCTTCTCTGCAGTTTTTTACATCTTAAGTAGAAGTGGAACTCTTTCTTGGTTTTCTCTGATTCTCATTCTGGAATTTGGGACATATTATTTTTTTATCTTCTGCATCCATCTTACCCTTTCTTTATATTTTCTGTCTCTTCATATCTTTGTGCTTATTTCTGATTGTTCCTCAGATCTGTATTTTCAGTTCAGTAATTATTTCATTTTCTGACTAATCTGCTCTTTAAAAAAATTTTTTTTTTAATTTTTATTGGAGTATAGTTGATTTACAATGTTATGTTTCAGGTGTACAGCAAAGTTAATCAGTTATACATATACATATATCATCTCTTTTTTTAGATTCTTTTCCCATATAGGCCATTACAGAGTATTGAGTAGGGTTCCCTGTGCTATACAGTAGGTCCTAATTGGTTATCTCTTTTATATATAGTAGTGTGTATATGTCAATCCCAGTCTCCCATAATCTGCTCTTAAACCCCTATCCATTGTCTTTTTTTTTTACTGAAGTATAGTTGATTTACAATGTAGTGCCAATCTGTGCTGTACAGCAAAGTGACTCAGTTATACACATATAGACATTCTTTTCTTATATTCGTTTCCATTATGATTTATCACAAGATATTGAATATAGTTCCTTGTCCTATCCATTAGGACCTTGCTTATCCATTCTAAATATAATAGTTTGCATCTACCAACCCCAAACTCCCAGTCCATCCCTTTCCCTCGCCCCCTCCCCCTTGGCAACCACAAGTCTGTTCTCTATGTCTGTGACTCTGTTTCTGTTTTGTAGATAGGTTCATTTGTGCCATTTTTTAGATTCCACATATAAGTGATATCAAATGGTATTTGTCTTTCCTTTTTTTTAAATTTTTAAATTTAATTTTATTTTTTTTCATACAACAGGGTCTTATTAGTCATCAGTTTTATACACATGAGTGTATACATGTCAATCCCAATATCCCAATTCATCACACCCCCACCCCCACCACCCTGCTGCTTTCCCCGCTTGGTGTCCATACGTTTGTTCTCTACATCTGTGTCTCAATTTCTGCCCTGCAAACAGGTTCATCTGTACCATTTTTCTAGGTTCCACATATATGCGTTAATATACAGTATTTGTTTTTCTCTTTCTGACTTCTCTCTGTAAGACAGTCTCTAGATCCCTCCACGTCTCAACAAATGACCCAATTTCGTTCCTTTTATGGCCGAGTACTATTCCATTGTATATATGTACCACATCTTCTTTATCCATTCGTCTGTCGATGGGCATTTAGGTTGCTTCCATGACCTGGCTATTGTAAGTAGTGCTGCAATGAACATTGGGGTGCATGTGTCTTTTTTTTTTTTTAATTTATTTATTATTATTTTTGGCTGCATTGGTTCTTCATTGCTGCACGCGGGCTTTCTCTAGTTGCGGCGAGTGGGGGCTACTCTTTGTTGCAGTGCACAGGCTTCTCATTTTGGCGGCTTCTCTTGTTGTGGCGCATGGGCTCTAGGCGCGTGGGCTTCAGTAGCTGTGGCACGTAGGCTCAGTACTTGTGGCTCACAGGCCTTAGAGCACAGGCTCACTAGTTGTGGCACACGGGCTTAGTTGCTCCGCGGCATGTGGGATCTTCTTGGACCAGGGCTCGAAACTGTGTCCCCTTCCATGGCCTGGCTATTGTAAACAATGCTGCAACCAGGGAAGTCCCGCATGTGTCTTTTTGAATTATGGATTTCTCTGGGTATATTCCCAGTAGTGGGATTGCTGGATCCTATGGTAATTCTATTTTTAGTTTTTTGAAGAACCTCCATACTCTTCTCCATAGTGGCTGTATCAATTTACATTCCCACCAACAGTGTAAGAGGGTTCCCTTTTCTCCACACCCTCTCCAGCATTTATTGTTTGTAGATTTTCTGATGATGCCCATTCTAACTGGAGTGATGTGACACCTCATTTTAGTTTTGATTTGCATTTCTCTAATAATAAGTGAAGTTGAGCAGCTTTTCATGTGCTTCTTGGCCATCTGTATGTCTTCTTTGGAGAAATATCTATTTAGGTCTTCTGCCCATTTTTGGATTGGGTTGTTTATTTTTTTAATATTGAGCTGCATGAGCTGCTTATATATTTTGGAGATTAATCCTTTGTCCATTGATTCATTTGCAAACATATTCTCCCATTCTGAGGGTTGTCTCTTCACCTTGTTTGTAGTTTCCTGTGCTTTGCAAAAGCTTTTAAGTTTCATTAGGTCCCATTTGTTTATTTTTATTTTTATTTCCATTACTCTAGGAAGTGGATAGAAAAAGATCTTGCTGTGATTTATGTCAAACAGTGTTCTCCCTATGTTTTCCTCTTAAGAGTTTTATAGTGTCCAGTGTTACATTTAGGTCTCTAATCCATTTTGAGTTTACTTTTGTGTATGGTGTTAGGGAGTGTTCTAATTTCATTATTTTACATGTAGCTGTCCAGTTTTCCCAGCACCACTTATTGAAGAGACTGTCTTTTCTCCATTGTATATCCTTGCCTCCTTTGTCATAGATTAGTTGACCATAGGTGCGTGGGTTTATCTCTGGGTTTTCTATCCTGTTCCATTGATCTATGTGTCTGTTTTTATGCCAGTAACATATTGTCTTGATTACTATATCTTTGTAGTATAGTCTGAAGTCAGGGAGTCTGATTCCTCCAGCTCTGTTTTTTTCGCTCAAGACCGCTTTGGCTATTCGGGGTCTTTTGTGTCTCCATACAAATTTTAAGATTTTTTGTTCTATTTCTGTAAAAAATGCCATTGGTAATTTGATAGGGATTGCATTGAATCTGTAGATTGCTTTGGGTAGTATAGTCATTTTCACAATATTGATTCTTCCAATCCAAGAACAGCACCACTTAGTGAAGAGACTGTCTTTTCTCCATTGTATACCCTTGCCTCCTTTGTCATAGATTAGTTGACCATAGGTGCGTGGGTTTATCTCTGGGTTTTCTATCCTGTTCCATTGATCTATGTGTCTGTTTTTATGCCAGTAACATATTGTCTTGATTACTATATCTTTGTAGTATAGTCTGAAGTCAGGGAGTCTGATTCCTCCAGCTCCGTTTTTTTCCCTCAAGACTTCTTTGGCTATTCGGGGTCTTTTGTGTCTCCATACAAATTTTAAGA
>NC_041222.1:83245693-83245826 GCF_002837175.3 Physeter macrocephalus
CATTGATTAGCTCTAGTAGTGTTCTGGTGGCATCTTTAGGATTCTCTCTGTATAGTATCATGTTATCTGCAAACAGTGGCAGTTTTACTTCTTCTTTTCCAATTTGTATTCCTTTTATTTCTTTTTCTTCTCT
>NC_041222.1:83246597-83302509 GCF_002837175.3 Physeter macrocephalus
GGATGCTTTGTATTTCTGCCGTGTCTGTTGTAACTTCTCCTTTTTCATTTCTAATTTTATTGATTTGAGTCCTCTCCCTCTTTTTGATGAGTCTGGCTAAAGGTTTATCAATTTTGCTTACCTTCTCAAAGAACCAGCTTTTAGTTTTATTGATCTTTGCTATTGTTTTCTTTGTTTCTATTTTATTTATTTCTGCTCTGATCTTTATGATTTCTTTCCTTCTACTAACTTTGGGTTTTGTTTGTTCTTCTTTCTCTAGTTCCTTTAGGTGTATGTCAGGTTGTTTTTTTGAGATTTTTCTTGTTTCGTGAGGTAGGCTTGTATTGCTATAAACTTCCCTCTTAGAATTGCTTTTGCTGCATCCCATAGGTTTTGTAAATAAATATACCTCTTGTAAATAAAATAAACCTCTTGATTTCGTTGTAATTTGTCTCTAGGTGAGTTTTGACTTCCTCTTTGATTTCTTCAGTGATCTCTTCAGTGATTTCTTCCTCTTTGATTTCTTCAGTGATCTCTTGGTTATTTGGTAACATTGTTTAGCCTACATGTGTTTGGGTATTTTCACTGGATATTGAACTCTGGGTTGACAGTTCTTTTCTTTCAGTTTTTTAAAAATGTTGTTTTACTTCCTTCCAGCCTCCATTGTTTCTGTTGAGAAATCCACTGTCTTGGAATCCTTGTTCTTCTATATGATATGTGTCTGTTTTCCTCTAACTGATTCAGGAAGTTTTCTTTTTCTTTAATTTTCAATAGTTTGATTCCGATGTGTTTAAGCATGGATTTCTCTGAGTTTATACTCCCTGGGGTTTTCTGAGCTTCTTGAATTTGTAAGTTTATGTCTTTTTACCTAATTTGACAAGTTTTGAGCCATTATTTCTTCAAATATATTTTTCAGTCAACACTTTTTATTCTTTGCTTCTGGGTCTTTGATGACATGAATGTAAAATTGTTTGGTATTGTCCTACGTGTCCCTGTGGCTCCTTTCATTTAATTCAATTTTTTCCTGCTGTATTATTCTGATTAGATTGTTTCTGTGTACACTCGACTACAATCAGGGTATTAAACAGTTCCATCAATACAAAAAAGCCCTTATACCCTCTCCCCACTCTTAACCCATGGCAAAACTTACTCTGATCTTCATTACTAGAATTTTTCCTTTTACAAAATGTCAAATAAATGAAATCACACAGTGTTTAACCTTTTGAGGCTGGCTTCTTTACTTAGCATAATGCCTTTGAGATTCATCTGTCTTTCCATTTCTGAGTAGTATTCCATTTTATGTATAATAGTTTGTTTATCCATTCACCTATTGGAGGACATTCAGGTTATTTCCAGTTTCGGTGATTATGAATAGTGCTGCTCAATAGAGTTTTTTATGTGAAAGTAAATTTTCTTTTCTCTAGGGTAATAACTGGAAGTGGGGCTGCTGGGTCATATGATAAGAATATGTTTAAATTTATAATAAACTGCCACACTGTTTACCAGAGTGACCATACCATTTTGCATCCTCACCGGCAGTGTGTGAGAGTAACTGATAATATTTTAGTGAATTAAGTTCTGATAATCATTTGATTGTAGACCTAATATTCCTAGGAATTTAATTTTTAAAGAAAAGTTTAAAAGTGTTATCCCAAATTTCTCTCTATGCTTTGCTTTATCCTTGAGAAAGAGACATTTGGAGTTACTTTACTTTTTTGATTCCTCTAGTTGCATTTGAAATGTGCCACTGCAAACATTTTGTGAAGGAAATCCATAACATCTGTTGTACATTCAGTGAAGTTTGAAATTTACTTGGGAAAATAGATAAATTGCAATCACTCTTACAGCTCTAAGAGCCGATACACACACACTCCCTCTCTCTCTCTCTCTCAGTGAAGTTTGAAATTTACTTGGGAAAATAGATAAATTGCAATCACTCTTACAGCTCTAAGAGCCGATACACACACACTCTCTCTCTCTCACTCTCACAAACACATACACACACACTTTCTTTCTATAATGGAAGACTGTGGAGATGTGAATGGGGGTGAAGGAATTGTGACTTAATCCACTTTTAAATACTTCTTTTAAAAAAGTCATGTAAGAGAACAGTCTTTTTCTTTCTCTTTTTTTCTCTGTGTGTCTGTAGTGTGCATGTGTGTTTAAACTTTGGCCATTGTAGTTTTTACGATTTATTTCTTGGCTCACTCCCTCATCACATGATTAAGAGCTTATTTTTTGCTCCCTTGTTAAATGGAGATTAAAACATCTGTCATTTTGGCCTTGTACGCTCTAATGATGTAACTACTGCTCTTTATGGACCTATATTCTTTGGAGAGTAATTTCTTCTGTCAGACGTTAAAAAGTATTATTATTATATTATTATTATTATTATTATTGGCTGCTGGAGGGATTTCAACTGCATAAGCTAACTTTTAACAGTCTACTTAGATTTAATACTTTACCACTGCAATTACAGTCTGGGAATCCTTATAACAGTATAGATCCCTTTCTCTCCCTGCTTCATGTTATAGTTTTTATATGAATTACATTCATGTGTATGCATTGAAAACCCCATCAGACAGTTATGGTTTTTTACCCTCAACCATGATACATAATTTAAAGAATTTAAGAGTGATAGATTATTATATTCACCCAGATTTTTACCATTTCTGTTTTTTTTCCTGATGCATATATCATGGCTGTGTTCTCCTAGATGCTTTGGTGTGCAATCTGAGTAGAGGTATTCTCTTATAGTACTGTGATTGACTCCATAAATTGACATTGATATAATACTTTTATCTACTTTGCCATCCATATTCCAATTTGGTTATTTGATCTAATAATGTCCTTTATTGTATTTTCTTTTCCTCTGCAGTACATGATCCAGGCTAGAGCCAAGTATTGCATTTAGTTGTCATGTCTTACAGATTTCTTTAATTTGGAGCAATTCTAGAGCCTTTTATGACTTTGCCATCTTTAAAAAATACAGTTCTTCCACCTCCCCCTCCCTGCCACTCATAGAATGTTTTTAATTTAGTCTTTGATGTTTTTTCTCATCATCAATTACTGTTATGTATTCTCAGGCAAAATACTGTATAGGTGATGTTTTGTCCTTCTCAGATAGCTGTCCCTTACAGTTGATGTTAATTTTGATCATCAGTCAAACTGGTGCCTGATTCTCCACTGTATCATCACTGCTTTTTTTCTTCCCTTACAACTAATAGACAGTCTATGGGGAGATACTTTATGATCATGCAGATACTACTCTTCATTAAAATTTCTGCCTATATTTAGCACCCCTGGTGATTCATATCTGATCTACTTTTTACTGTGGTGGTTGCAAAATGATGATTTTTCAACTCCAGCACTTCCCTTTACATTTCTCAATAAGCATTAGTCCTTGTGCTTGAGAAATATATCTCCCTTCACCCCTGTGTATCAATATGTGTGTATATGTGTATGTATCTGTTTACTATAGATATGGTATCATTCATTCTTTTTTTTAAAGGTTTATAATTCTTTACTCTTCTTTTCATATTTTTGAGCACTTCCTTATATTCAGGGATAAAAAGACTTTCCAGGCTTAAAATATACCTCTCCTGCCCCAGTATGAAAATTTAAAAATAAATAAATACATGCGTGTTGAAAGCATATTATGTACTTTGTACTGTATTAGTCTCTAAGAATATAATTGAACAAAAGGTACATAGTTTCTGACTTCATGAAGCTGACAAACTAGTAAATAAGCAAAACCAATAACGTGGTAAATGATGATGGGATAAATGCTATGGGAATTTAAGTGCATACCTATTACGTGGCAAACATTGTATATGCTTAGTATGTAGCAGTGAACAAAACAAAACATCTCTGCCCTCATAAACTTATTTTCTAGGAAGCGGAAAAGGCAATACATAAACTGATATATAAAATGAATAATATATTAGATAGAGATAAATGGTATGGGGGAAAATAAAGTGGGATGGGAAATAGAGAATGTACAGGATGAGGGAGAGGTATCCATTTTTAAATAGCATGGTCAGAGAAGGCCTCACTGAGAGGGTGACTATGAGTAAGTCAGGGAGCTAAACTTGCCTAATTGTACCCAGCTGGTTACCAACTCTAGGTACTCTCTAAAAATGAATCCTATTTTGCCTTGTATTATAATCACTTAGTATGCATATCTTATCCTTAGTGTAAATCACAAATATGTGATAACAAGGACAGTGTACCTTCATATAACACATTTCGTTGGGTTTTTTCCTTTAAACTAATGACTAACCACTGAATTAGGAAAGATATTTAAACTCTGTGGAGCTCTATCTGCAAAATGAAGGAACTGGATAAAAGTATTTGCAAGCTTCTGCCCCATTCCAAAAGTTTATATGAAGAATAACAAATCAAAGAATAAAAATATTTCTGAGAAATAATGGAACTTATTGGAATTGGAATAATAGAGCTATTAGAAGAATATCCATGAGCTAGGTCTCCCCTTTACAACATGCAGTGATTGCCAATATTTGGGGAATGCTTCTCAACGAGACTGGATCTACAAAGCACTGTTTCTCTGGGCCACCCACTCTTCATGGAATTACTTCATCTTACAGATTCCCTATTGTGTGATATTACTTGTGGCATAGATTCCTAAACTCCTTCAGTAAGAATGCATGCCCACCACTATTTACAATATACTCAACTGATCGAATTACAAGGATTC
Organism: Physeter macrocephalus; assembly: GCF_002837175.3. Classification (NCBI taxonomy): domain Eukaryota; kingdom Metazoa; phylum Chordata; class Mammalia; order Artiodactyla; family Physeteridae; genus Physeter; species Physeter macrocephalus. The sequence goes on from NC_041222.1 coordinate 83,251,294, forward strand.
TTTGAGAATGAATTCTATGTGCCAGATGCTTTCTTCACTATTTTTGTTGTTATTTTTGAAGAAAAAAAAAAAGGCACAGAAAAGCGTAAAAAGCTATAACTGGAAGGGATTTAGGACAAAACTACTCCTCAGATTAGTCATTGTACAGGTAAGCTGAATGATTATTATGCAGACATGCTCGTTTTTCATATGTCTGAGGCAATTTAGGTCATTTTCCAAGAATCACAATTCAATTAATCCCCTTACTGACTTCCACAAGTTACTTACTGTCCCAACTTCTGATAAGTTCACCAAGATTAGCTTCAAAGCAGCTTCAGAGGGCCATTTACTCAGTGATTAAGAGCTGCACCAAATTAGTCACCTTCATAGAAATATCACTGTAGCTTCCACGAAGACTAGTTTGGTGAGGTCCCTCTGAGAAGCAGTTCCAATGAGTTTATTAACTCATGGTTACAGGACCGTTTGGCTGAGTGACCAAGTATGGAGAGAATAAACCTCACCACTACTGTTTATGTGTTCTGGGGTAGTCTTTTTGCTATCTACAGGAACCAACAACTTACATGTGAAATAAACATCTATGCTCATATATACTACATGGCTAATGTTTAAAAGTTAGTAATAAATGCATGGGAACCTATTTTAATAGGTTTTTAAAAAAATTATTTGAGTATGGTAAGACCAACAGATCAGGAAGATGATTACCATTGAAAAGATAGTTTGTTACTTAGTTGCTTCCTAAGCGGGAGGGGTACATCATGCCACTGGGGGCCACAGGGAGAAGCACTAGAGTAGGTCAGAAGACAGAAGGAGAATGGGAAACTGGTCAAGAGCCTTTACTGTGTTTTCTGAGGTAAGGAAAAAGTGAGTCAGGGTGAGCAGGCTTAGGTTGGCTAGTTTGAATAATTTCAGGAGGCTGTGGGTCATAGGGGCTGTCACTAGATGCCTCTGGTACCTAGCCCTGAGCAAGTGGATAGGGGAATAGCAAATATAAAGGAGGTGGTTGAGATATGGGTTCTGGACTGGTTGTATCACGTTAGAAAAGCATTCAGGAGCAAGTTGTTTACTATCTCTAGGAATGGGCCAACCTTGGGAGGCACAGTTTCTTCAGGGTCAGCAAGGCCCCAGATGTCAAAGCATCAGAATACAGAAAATAAAAGACATGATTAATACAGAGCCCTGGCTGAGTTCTTTTAAAATTCAAGGCATAGATGTCAGTGAAACTAGCAGAGTAAGTACCTTTGAAGATTCTCTCCTCTGTAATAGCAACAAAAAAACTGGCCAAAACTGTCAGAATCAAATTTTTTGGAATTCTAGAAATGAACCAAAGGGTTGTAGCAATCCAGGGAGCATTTATTCAGGAAAAATGGCACAATCTTTATAACAAGAGTGAGCTTTGTGTTTTTTAAATGCCCTATACCTATCTCTCCTTTACCAGCTCTGTGTTAGCCTTGACAACAAAAAGCCTGTAATCCTGGTGATAACCAGCAAGCCTGGCAGCCACCAGAGGGAGCAGAATAGGTTCAAACTCCTTCAAAGCCACACTCCCAGTAAATTGTCATTGTTTGACCTGTTTCTTTGTTCCCTGGAATATCTCACTTTCAAGGCTGTATTTATTTGACCTGACTCAGAACTAATCTAGTGTGAAAGGCTTTTCTCTGGGAGAATTTGTTGAAGATATTTGGAGGCTTTTAAAAATTTTTTTTTGGTCCACGCTATGCAGCTTGTGGGCTCTTAGTTCCCCGGCCAGGGATCAAACCTGGGCCCCAGCAGTGAAAGCACTGAGTCCTAACCACTGGACTGCCAGGGAGTTCCCTGGAGGCAATTTTTAAACTTCATGGGTGCCTGAGGCAGTGGATAACAGCTGGGGCAATTAATAGGTTAATGAAAAAGCTTAAAAGTAAAAGCTGTAGAATGCAATGGCTAGGGACTTCAAAAATCTCTGACCTATCCCTGGGAATCTAGAAGGTTGGGTTGTGTGTATGCTCAGGAAAGACCTGATATGGCCTAAGTTCTCACTACTGGCTGACCTTGAGGCTGTGCAAAAGCAGGAAGTGAAAGCTAAGGTAGTATTGTCATTTGCCTTGCTGAGTAATGAAGCTATGCCCAACAGAAAGCCCCTTGGCAAACACTTGGAGACATGGGTTCAAGGTGTTTAAGTAAATCTGTCCAAATATTAGCTAATTGAGCAGAGACTTACGTAGTCACGCACAATAAAAAATAGACTCTACAGATTGGTTCAGAAAAGTCACTAAACCAACAAAAGCAACAAAAAGCACAATAGCAAACCCTGGGGAGAGGGGGAATCTGATTCCAGGAATTGCCACACTATAGTGTTTAAAATATTCAGTTTTCAACAAAAATTACAAAACAGGCAGAACGAAAAACAAAACAAGAAAGTAAGGCCCATGCACAGGGAAAAAAGTAATCAATCAATAGAAACTGTCCCTGAGGAAGCCCAGACTTTGGATTTATTAGACAAAGAAACTGTTTTAAATATGCTCAAAGAGTTAAAGGAAACTAAGTGAATGATGGCTCTGGCAGCAAATTTTCTTAATTTTCTTCATGTGAGAATGTCTATACTCTCATTCTTGAGGAAGATTCTTTCTGGATATAGAATTCTAGTTTGACAGTCCTGTTCTTTCAACACTTAAACAATGTTGTGCCACTTGCTTCTGGCCTCCATGGTTTTTGATGAGAAATAGATAGTTATTCAAACCATTGTTCCCTTATTTGTAATGCCTAATTTCTCTGTGCCTGCTTTCAAGGACTTTCTTTGTCTTTAATTTTTAGAAATGTGATCATCATTTCTCTGGGCTTAGATATCTTTGGGAATCTGTAGGTATATTTTTTTAGTCAAATTTGGTAAGTACTCAGTCCTTATTTCTTCAAATATTTTTTCAGTCCCAGGCCCTTTCCCCTCTCCTTCTGAGGCTGATGACATGAAGGTTAAACCTTTTGTTATTATTTCACAACTCTCTGAGGATCTCTTACCTTTTTTTCCCCCAATCTTTTTTCTCTCTGTTGGTATTGAATAATTTCTTTTGGTCTATCTTTAAGTTTCTTTCCCCTGCCATCTCCATTCTGCTATGGAACACTTCTGATGAGGTTTCTTTTTTTGTTTTTTTTTTTTGGCTGCATTGGGTCTTTGTTGCTGCACATGGACTTTGCGTAGTTGCGGTGAGGGGGGCTACACTTCGTTGCAGTGCGCGGGCTTCTCATTGAGGTGGCTTCTCTTGTTGCAGAGCACGGGCTCTAGGCGCATAGGCTTCAGTAGTTGTGGCACGTGGGCTCAGTAGTTGTGGCTCGCAGGCTCTAGAGCACAGGCTCAGTAGCTGTGGCACGTGGGCTTAGCTGCTCCGCAGAATGTGAGATCTTCCCAGACCAGTGCTCCAACCTGTGTCCCCTGCATTAGCAGGCGGATTCTTAACCACTGCGCCACCAGGGAAGCCCACTGTGATAAGATTTGTATTTAAGTTATTGTATTTTGCAGTTCTAAATTATTTGAATCTTCTTTTTATCTTTTATTTCTTTGTTGATATTTTCTATTTTTTAATTTCTTTAAACCATGTTCATGATAGCTTGTTACAGCATTTTTACTATTTTTATGTTGAGTTTTAAGAGTTTTCTCTATATTTTGGGTTCTAGACCCTTTTCAGATATGTATTTTGCAAATACCACTGTGTAGTTTGTCTTTCCACTCTTGATAATGTCATTTGATGCACAGAAGTTTTAATTTTTATGATGTCTACATTATCTGTATTTTATTTTGATGTTCATGATTTTATTGTCATTTGAGAATCCACAGCCAAATCTAAGGTCGATATCTGCCTCTGTGTTTTCTTCTAAGAATTTATAGTTTTAGCTTTTATATTTAGGTCGTTGATCCATTTAGAGTTTAGCACATATGGTGCAAAGTAAGGGTGCCACATCATTCTTTAGCATTTGGATATCTCATTGTCCCAGTACCAGTGAGACTATTCTTACCCCCACTGAATGGTTTTGGCACTCTTGTTGACAATCAGTTGACCGTAGATCTATGATTTTATTTCTGGACTCTCAGTTCTCTTCCCTTGATCCATATGCTTATGCTTTTGCTTATTACCAGCAGTACTAGTTGCCTAATTGGGAGGATTAGGGACACGGCTCCTCTTTGGCATTAGGGTTCTGTACTGCATGGTTTCCCTTTTCTCATCTTTTTTTTTTCTTTTTTTTAACTGCATCAAAAATTTTATTGCCTAATTTTTGAAAACTTTTGCTATTAAGTAATAAACCACAAAAGAAACTTTATTAATATTATGTCCAGTAGATTATATTGCATTATTTTGAACACTGGTTTTTTTCTATTGAGATATAGTTGATATATAACATTATATTAGTTTCAGGTGTACAATATAATGACAAGATATATGTATAAATTGTGAAATGATCATTACAATTACTCTAGTTAACGTGTATAATCACACAGTTACTTTTTTTTTTTCTGATGAGAACTTTTAACATTTTCTCTTCTAGCAACTTTCAAATATACAATACAGTATTATTAACTACAGTCACCATGGTGTATGTTACATCCCCATGGCTTACTTGTTTTATAACTAGGAGTTTGTACCTTTTGACCACCCTCACCCATTTTGCTGACTACCAGTGTGTTCTCCGCAACTGAGTTTGGTTTTTGTTTGTTTGTTTTTTAGATTCCACATACTAGTGAGATCACACAGTATTTATCTTTCTGTCCCTGACTTATTTTACTTAGCATAATGTCCTCAAGGTCCAGCCATATTGTTACAAATATCAGGATTTCCTTCTTCTTATGGATGAATAATATTCCATTAGATAGATAGATAGATAGGGATATGTATCTCCCTGTGTGTGTATATCTATCTGTCTATCTTGGAGGAAATCAAGAGTAATATTCTAGTGAACACACAAATAAGAAAGTGAAACAGCTTTATTGCGCCTATGGAGAAAGTTCTAGTGGTCTGGATAGAAGATCAAACCAGCCCCAACATTTCCTTAAAGCCAAAGTCTAATCCACATCAGGGCCCTAACTCTCTTCAATTCTGTGAAGGATGAGAGAGGTGAGGAAGCTACAGAAGAAAAGTTTGAAGCTAGCAGAGTTTGGTTCATGAGGTTTAAGGAAAGAAGCCATCTCCGTAATATAAAAGTACAAGGTGAAGCAGCAAGGGCTGATGTAGACACTGCAGCAAGTTATCCAGAAGATGTAGCTAAGATAATCCATGAAGGTGACTACACTAAACAACAGATTTTCAATGTAGACAAAACAGCCTTATATCGGAAGAAGATACTATCTAGGACTTTCATAGCTAGAGAGGAAAAGTCGATGCCTGGCTTCAAAGCTTCAAAGGACAGGCTGACTCTTTTGTTAGGGGCTAATGCCACTAGTAACCTTAAGTTGAAGCCCGTGTTCATTTACCATTCCAAAATTCCTAGGGCCCTTAAGAATTATACTAAATCTCTTCTGCCTGTGCTCTATAAATGGAAAGCCTGGATGATAGCATGTCTGTTTACAACATGGTTTACTAAATATTTTAAGCCTGCTGTTGAGGCCTACTGCTTAGAAAAAAGATTCCTTTCAAAATATTATTGCTCATTGACAATGCACTTGGCCACCCAAGAGCTCTGATGGAGATGTACGATGATATTAATGTTTTCATGCCTGCTAACACAACATCCATTCTGCAGCCCATGGATCAAGGGGTCATTTCAACTTTCAAGTCTTATTATTTAAGAAATATATTTTGTGAGGCTGTAGCTGCCATAGATAGTGAATTCTTCTGATGGATCTGGGCAAAGTCAGTTGAAAATCTGGAAAGGATTCACCATTCTGGATGCCATTAAGAACATTCATGGGACTTCCCTGGTGGTCAAGTGGTAAAGAATCCACTTTCCAATGCAGAGGACGTTGGTTTGACCCCTGGTTGGGGAACTAGGTTCCCACATGCTGCGGGGCAGCTAAGCCCACGCACCACAACTACTGAGCTTGTGTGCGCCTCAACTAGAGAGCCCGCGTGCTGCAAACTACGGAACCCACGTGCCCTGGAGCCTGCACACCACAACTAGAGAATAGAAAACCCCCACACAACAGCTAGAGGGAATCCTGTGTGCTGCAACGAAAGATCCCGCATGCCTCAACGAAGATCCCACATGCTGCAATTAAGACCTGACGTAGCCAAAAGAAAAAAGAAAAAAACAAAAAAGAAACATTCTTGATTCATTGGAAGAGGTGAAAAGATCAACATTAACAGGAGTTTGGAAGAAGTTGATTCCAACCTTCGTGGATGATTTTGAGGGGTTCAAGACTTCAGTGGAGGAAGTAACTGCAAGTGTGGTGGAAATAGCAAGAGACCTAGAATTAGAAGTGGAGCCTGAAGATGTGACTGAATTGCTACCATCTCATGGCAAAACTTTTAATGGATGAGGAGTTGCTTCTTACGGATGAAGAAAAAGAAAGTGGTTTCTTGAGATGGAATCTACTCCTAGTGAAGATGCTGTGAAGATTGTTGAAATGACAAAAAAAGGATTTAGACTGTGACATAAATCTAGTTGATAAAGCAGTGGCAGGGTTTGAGAGTATTGACGCTAGTTTTGAAAGAAGTTCTGTGGGTGAAATGCTGTCAAACAGCATTGCATGTTACAGAGAAATTGTTCATGAAAGGAAGAGTCACTTGATGCATCAAGCTTCATTGTCGTCTTATTTGAAGAATAAGGGTGGTGGTTGCCACAGCCATGCCAACTTTTAGTAAACATCCCTCATCAGTCAACATCCATCAATGCCGAGGAGAGACCCTCCACCAGCAAAAAGATTTGCTGAATGCTCAGATGATGGATAGCAGTTTATAGCAGTAAAGTGATTTTTTTTGTTGTGAACTTTTTCCTCTTTATTGGGAACATTAGATCACTTTAATATTAAGGAGTCCTCAATCAGATATGGACTGATTGGGTGCAAAGATGTAGCAAGTGTATTTATATCTTATAGAAACTTAGTTTTAAGTTGAAATGTAGTAGACATACAATATTATGTTAGTTTCAGGTGTACTACATAGTGTTTTGACATTTTCATACATTATGAAAAGTTTACCATAGTAAGTCTAGTAACCATCCATTCCCACGCAGAGTTATTTCAATTTTATTGACCATATTTCTTATGCTGTATATTCCATCTCTGTGGCTTATTTAATTTTTAAGTGGAAGTTTGTACCCCTCACTTATTTCTCCCCCACTCCTAAAGTATTTTTTAATTAAGATATTTGCCTTGTTTTTTTTTAATTAATTTATTTATTTTTATTTATTATTTTTGGCTGTGTTGGGCCTTCATTGCGGCATGCGGGCTTTCTCTAGTTGCAGTGAGCGGGGGATACTCTTTGTTGCGGTGTGTGGGCTTCTCATTGCGGTGGCTTCACTTGTTGCAGAGCATGGTCTCTAGAGTGCACGGGCTTCAGTAGATGTGGCACGTGGGCTCCATAGTTGTGGCTTGTGGGCCATAGAGCACAGGCTCAGTAGTTGTGGTGCACGGGCTTATTTGCTCTGCGGCATGTGGGATCTTCCCGGACCAGGGCTCGAACCCGGGTCCCCTGCATTGGCAGGTGGATTTTTAACCACTGCACCACCAGGGAAGACCTGTACCTTGATTTTTTTTTTTTTTTTAGACAAGAATCTATAGTGTAACATAACTTTAATATGCGGGAAACTAAAAAAATCTGTACGATTCGCTTTATTGCAATGTTTGCTTTATTGTGGTGGTCTGGAACTGAATCTGCAATATCTCTGAGGTATGCTTATATTCAGATCCTCTGCCTGTTTTATCTGATTGTTTGGGTTTTTTGCTATTGGGTTATGTGAATTCTTTATATATTTTGTATATTAACCCCATCAGATATTTGGTTTGCAAGGATTTTGTCCCATTCGCCAAGTTGCCTTTTCATTTTGTTGATGGTTTCCTTTACTGTGCAGAGACTTTTTAGTTTGATGTAGTTCCGTGTTTATTTTTGCTTTGTTGCCTTAGCTTTTGGTGTCAAGTCCAAATAATCATCACTAAAACCAGTGTCTTCACTCCTCATCTTGTATGACTTTTGCTGGCTAGAAGGAGCAGTCTTTCCCTGGGCCTTTTTGTTTGTTTTTTAAATTTCAGTCTGCTCTAGCATCCAGATTGGGATGTACAAGAGGTAAAAATGAACCCCAAGGAACTCATTATCTGGTCCTCCCTTAATTCCTGAAGTCTCTACCTGTTTTGCTTTTTCTGTCCACATATCAAAATCTTCCAATATTTGCTTTATGTGTTATTTCCGTGTTTCTAAATTGTAATTAATGGGAACATTCAGGTTCAATGTGCTTACTCTACTGTGACTAGAATGGGAACTCTACTCCCACAATCATTTATTGAATGAATGATTAAATGAACACATGCATCTTGCCTATAAGTTGCTCAGAAGTGTTTGTAGGTGTCAATATAACAATAGGTATAGTATTAAGAGAATTGAGCTAAATTCCTATGGGAGCTCTAGGCATAGGAATGAAATTATTTCTAGTTATTTTGGAATAGGACATATGGTGTGGTGGTGAGACACAATAATTCCGTGACACCAACTGGGTGTCCTGTAATTCAGTTCAATTCTGACACTACCCAGATTTAGCAGAGACCCACAGGTTAAGGGCAGAGACCTCCATAAGACTGCTAGACTTCAGTAAAAGTTACAACCCAGAAACAGCCAAATGGAAACTATTCATAGACCAAGGTCTAGGGGTGGGGTGGGGTGCCGTGGGGGCTGGGGGAGGAGGATAGACATAGAGCCCTCTCTTCATGGAATCTGGGCACATCAGCCTCCTAGCACATCCACATGTTCACCAACCTGAAAGTGCCACTGAGTTTTGTTGTCCAGACGTTTTATTTGGGTTACCTTACATAGGCATCATGATTGGCCATGTGATTAAACTCCTCCAGCTCTCCTTTCTTCCCTGGAGAACTGGTGAGCCCACAGTTCCAACTTTTTAATCATGTGGTTGGTCTTTCTGGTGAACAGTCCCCATCCTAAGGCTACCTAGGGACTACCTTGATTTACCTCATTAACATAAAAAAGGCACTCTTGTCACTCAGGAATTCCAGGAGCGTTTGAAGCTCTGTGTTAGGAACTAGTGACAAAGACCAGATATATTCCTTATTATACCACAGGTCATCAAATGAGATATCAAGGAGAAAGTGGCCTTTGTGTGATATCTTGAAAGGTGGGTAGGATTTAAACATTTGAAGATGGAGAAAAGGAAATTCCAGCCTGAGAAATCACACAGGGGCACATACTCAAAAGGGCAGAGTTCAGTGTATAGAAATAATATTAAGTACTTTTTTAGCTTTAGTGTCGGATCTATAAAAAACAATAATAAGATAAAGCCAGATGGAGGGCTTAAATGAACGATAATAAACGATATTTATTAATCCTAGAGCCTTTTATTTCTACAGAGCAGAAGAAAGAAGAGATCTGTTTATGTTTTTCCGAAGCCTACACTTCTTTGTGGAATGGTGTGAATATCGTAAGCGCACATTTAAACGTTTCAAGGTAGAGTCTAAAGTCTTTCAATTTAAATGTTTATGGAAAGTGAAGCTGATTTTAATTTGGGGGTTTAAGATAACATTCTTAAAGTTTTCAAACAATAGAAAATGTTTTTATTGGCTTCTAGATTTGCAGTTATTTGGAATAAATGAAGGAGGAATGCGTCTGTACAAGTCAGTTAACCATTTATATTGAAAGAATATAGTCTTATTTATTTTACAGTACACATTTTGAAAAATTAATCTGTCAAGGACACGAAGTAAAATGCCAAATGCTAATAAAGGACATAGGCATAGCAGCCTTGTAACGTCACAGTGTAATCTTTACTTCCTGAGCCACACTGTATTTTGAGCTTCTTATTTATTGTATATTTCAAGTTTAAATATTGAAGTCTGATTCTTGTAAAGTAACGCTTCTTAGGTCTGATACAGATACATTCAGAGACTTTTTAAAAATTCCCTTTGTTTTCTGTCATAACTAGAACTATATTTGGCTGTATTATAATCCCCTAGGTCCTACTTAGTTAGATAGTATCAAATTATTGACAGCAGTGATGCACACAGAAACCAGTTTTGAAAGAGTTAGCATAAATAATATCTCAAGGTTCAGGTTCCCTCAAAATCCTGAGTCCTGACTATTGTTTTTATGACTGGTACTAATTCTTATTTATTTTGGATTCTTTTTTTTTTAATCATCATCATCATTATTTGCATTTTATTTGGTTGAGCTAGTAATGTCTGTCAAGCATAAGATTTTCTTTAGAATGAAACATGTCAGTACCTGTACTGTGGTCCCTTGAGGAGTGCTCAGGATTATGTTGTTTACTTGCAGGTGCTCTTGCACCAGAACTATTAAATAGCTCTTCTTCAGGATTGGTAAAATACAATAAAGATTGAGGAGTCTGCTGGTGGTTATAGTAATGAATCACCTAATACGGCCATTTACTTTATACATTAGAATGGGTTGTGGGAAATGTGAGCACTAGTCCCATTTTCAAACTGATTTTCCTCTAGGTGCTTTTAAGGCAAGTGTAGAAGTATAATTGGTGTGTTTTTCCTGTAGAGGATAAAGTGCTTCTTTGAGCTGGTCCTTTGCTGGTGACAAGGTTACTAGAATGGAAAGAAACATCACATTGTTGTACAACCATCACCAGTAAAAATCTGTCCCATTAAACACTAATTTGCCATTCCTTCATTCTCTCAATAGTGTCCTTTGATACATAGAAATTTTTAATTTTGATGAAGTCCAATTTTCTTTCCTTTTGTAGCCTGTGCTTTTGGTGTCATATCCAGGAAATCATTGCCAAATTCAACAACATAAAGAATTTTCTCTTTATTTTTTCCTGAGAGTTTTATAGTTTAGCTCTTAAGTTTAGGTGTTTAATCCAGTTTGAGTTAATTTTTATATATTCTGTAAGCTAGCAGTCCAACTTCATTCTTATACATGTGGATATCCAGTTTTCATAGCACTGCTTGCTGAAGAGACTGTCCTTTCCTCATTGAGTGGTCTTGACACCTTTGTCAAAAATCATTTGACTATATATGCAAAGGTTTGTTTCTGGATTCATTATTCTATTCCATTGGTCTGTACGTCTGTCCTTATGCCAGTATCACACTTTTGATTACTGTAGCTTTGTAGTTACATTTTGAAATGAGGAAGTGTGAATCCTCCAATTTTGTTCTTCCTTTCAAATTTCTTTTTGGTGTTTGGAGTCCCTTGAGATTCCATATGAATTTTGGTGGGTTTTTCCAGTTCTTCAAAAAATGTCGTTGGGAGTTTGGTAGGGATTGCTTTTGAAACCACTAGGTGGCGTTTCGGGGGGTTCCAAGGAGCTCCAGTCCTTTATGTCTCATCGTGGAAAGAATTCAGCAAGAGACAAAGTGATAGATAAGAAGTGATTTATTAGAATAGGATGCTTGTGAGGCTTAAAAGCAGGTGGGCTAGGGGGTGCTGCGCCCTGAGAACTTAGTTGGCTACAGTTTTATAATCAAAGGAAAAGTGGGGAGGAGGAAAAGACCACCTTCTTCCTCATTCTTGAGTAGATGTCACGCTTCCATCATCAGCTCCTCCTCCAGGTTGGACAGGGGAGTTTTCTTGTCCCTACGTGGTCAAGCCAGGACTATCATGGCGCTATGGAAACATTATTTCAGGTCTCCATACAATGAGGGTCTTTCACTTTGAAATGTCACCTTTCCATAAATTATTGTTTTTTATGTGTGCAGAGAGCATGTCCTAGGGGTCATTAACTTACTGAGCTCACTGGGCAGGATGTGGGTCTCATGCTACCATTGTTTATTGTTTGGGGGCATGTCTCATGTTTCTGTTGCATGATTTTGTTGCTACGCAGGCATGCTTGGTTTTGTGGTTAAGCAAACCTGCTTTCTTGAGTGATCATTAACTTACAGGGGTCTCCCATACTTTTCCTTTACTTACAATCCCCTAGTGGGATTAACTATTTAATCACCTGCTTTGTCCCTTTACTCCGTTCCTATCATTTTGAAGTTGTTTTGGGTAGCGCTGGCATATTAACTATTCAGTCTTCCATTCATGAACACAAGATGTCTTCCCATTTATGCATATCTTCTTTAGTTTCTTTCAGGAATGTTTGTAGGGGTAAAATATTTTTAATTTTAATCCTCTGTTTCATTATCAGTGTCAAGAATGAAGCAATATCTATTTAAGATAATGGGGATCAGCATATATTTTACTTCATTATTTTATTTGTGACTTAAGGATGTATATAAGGTTGTCAGGTACCTAGGTTCATATCTTATCTAGAAGTCTCAAAACTATTTTTTAAGATAATTCCATAATTCAGACTTTTAAACCAGTGCTCTTTCCTAATTGCTATTTTATATAAACCACTGGCTTTTAAATTCTCTAAAATTTGAGAGTTATTTTATGGTGCTTTTCCCCTTTAAATTTAGTAATATAAAGAACATAGGAATACATTATTATTCTGACATCTGGAAATGGAAAGGAAGTCTCTACTGACCCCTTTCCCCAGTGTTGGTTCCACCACTCAGCAATCCTTTATTAAGTTTGTTCTTCCAGATAAAGTTACAATTTATTTCTATTGATTTATTCAAGATTGTGATAGTTTAAATATTCTATTTTTCCAAATAAAACAGAGCCTTTCTGTTTAAATGGATTTTATTTTGCACTATTTACTATATATTCAATTTAGATGTGCTCACTATTATGCTAGCACTTTGAATGTATAAAGGGAATATTGGATGTGTTCAGTGTGCTCAGTGAGCTTTCAGTCACAGAGAAATGAGGCTTGCACACAAAATGAGAAAGCAGTGTAATAGTTATTGTTACCAGTTACCACAATAAAATCAGTGAATGCGTTAGTGTTGTAGCAGTAATTATTGTGGCATTAAGAGATCACAGGTGTTTTAGTGAAAAAATTTCATCTTGGGGTCAACCTTGACAAATGGGAAAATTGAAAAACAGGAGGTCATTCTACGTACAGAAAAAACAAGCAAATGAAAAACCACCAATAGTGTTCGTTCTGGGAATAGTATACAGAGACCAACTTGACTCTAATGCATAATTTATGTTGGAAACAATGTCGGCAATTTTTATATACACAGTTCAGACTCTTGTTTCTAAAGCACTGATCATTTTATATGCAACCCAAAGCAATGTGGAAACTAAGACTTTTGAGTGGGGTTTGCGCAAGAGGAAAGTAATTTTAGGAACTTTATCATCACTATTAGATTGAAGATGAATTCTCATCTTTAAACATACCAGTTAATCATGGGTCTCTAGAAAATGTTGCTGAGATGCTTTCTTTTGAATGTGTGGTCTGTTCTCAAGAACATGGATGTGTGTGAGTGGGTGGGAAGGTGGTGTGTAGTAGTAACACCACAGAATTCACTTTGTTTTCATGTCTTACATTTGGATAAATTTATTGATGAGATTCTCATTCCTATAGTATAAAAAGAAAATATTTTGCAGTATATATCATAATTGAAAGCCTTTACAGTGGAGAATTTTATGGCTATGTTCTGAGAAACAGGATTGGACTTTCAGGTTTTTTTATAAGCATACTGATTTTGATGTGCTTGGCTTCCTAAAATGTTTTATGGTGGACTTAGAATGTTAATATTTAGATTAAAGAAAATTTTGTACTATTTTACTAAAGCCTTTAATTGTGTGATCACAAAGCAGAATAACTGAACATTACTATATTAGTTCTTTCTCAGAGAGTAAAATTATGCTTTATTTGGAAAGTTTTGCCTAGGTATGAGACTATATTCCTATTTCTGAGGCTAAGTAAAAATATAGTAGCTGCCTTAATAGAAAGAAAACATAGTTCCTACTTCATAATGAATAATGTATGAATGATAAAAGAAAAGTGAGAGGTCCCTGGAAATATTTAGCTTTTCAAAGTTTTTGGAACATATGCCTTAAATGCTTTAGGGATCCGGTAGAAGCCAGGAAAGACAAACAGTTGAAAGTTTCTTGGACTTATCCTTTCACTTCATAATACGTCTTAAATTTGGGTATTTATATAAAAACATACCTTTTAAATGGTACTCTAGTATAAACTGCAGGGATTTTGTAATGCTGTTCAAATATTTTCACATTACTTTGTTTTGAACTTAGAGATTCACTCTTACTTTTTGCTTGTTGTTATATGTAAGGTTTTTTGAACATCCTTGCTTAAAACATAAGTTCCTTCATAGTAGGATACAAAATTAATATTAAATACTTAAGCTCCTTTAGACATTGTTGAGACAGATTATAAGTATGTGTGTACTTTAGCTTATTTGCTGCATTGATAGTGGTTAAATGTATGACCCTACAGGCAATCTTTTTAAGCAGATAAAACTGTTGGGATGTTTTCCCAGGATGATGGGATTGCCCTCCAAGCGTATCTCTTCAATGCGGTCCCGAATATAACTGGTGTCATTAGCCTTGCAGAATGTATCATCTGTAATTGAAGTTATGTTGTTAAACTAGAAAATAAAAGGGAAAAATTGTTTAGAAACCCGAAATCATTCTTTTGTATGTTGTGTAATGAGATCTCACATAATATTTTATCTAAAAAGTGATTTTTAAAATATTGTACATATATATGTACAATATGTACAATATGTATATATATATACATATATATATGTATATATCTTCATGGTAATAAAAACCGTTGCTGAGCAATCTGAGCCTCCCTTTTTAAAGTCTACAGTATTACTTTGGAAGAACAGGCTACTGGCTATTTCTAAGAGCAAAACCCATGTAACAGAAATTTATACTCAGAAATTTCTGAGTATAAATAAGATTATAATAGCTGGATAAAGTATCCTATTCTAGAGTGTCAACTCAAAATGGGTACTGTTTCCTTAAATATACTTTAAAGAAATAAAAAGAAAAAATGGGAATTCTTGTGATGGTAAAAGACCACTTTTAGTTTATTTTTATTCCCTTTTCACTTTTCTATTACCCTAAGTTGATGTTGGACAATAAAGTCAGCTGGGAAGTCTCCAAAAGCAAGTGTTTACTGCTATTTGGAGAAGGAAACATAAACCACAGGTCTTAGTGTCCCCTAACTTCAAATCCACATGTCAGATTAACTAGGCGGTGCCAAGTGCACACCTGGAGACAAATCCTACTATAAGAGCAGACCTCACACCTATTGTTACTGGTCCTTTGGTTGTGCTCTGGATAGAACCAGGGCTTCTGGGCAGGAGAGAGCATTTGGCTAAATATTAATACTTTTAATGGGCAAAATTTATGTGTAAATAAGTGAGCTTCCTAATGAATCGTAAGATTGACCCATAATAATTTGAATTAAAGTCAGATAATGTGAAAGGAGCAATCATACCTGAAGATGAATTACACGCAGACTTTCTGGTAAATTAAGAGGCACAGATTCCAGGGCATTGTGGTCCAAGTAGAGGAAGGAGAGGTTATTCAATTTCTGTAAGGAAAAGGTGCTTTTGCTTAAGTGTTATTGAGCTCATTGCATTTCTTCACATGATTCAAGCTATATACACACATATACATATGTATAAATACATAGATATAGACACATATCATTACTATTAATCATTGGTATGGTAGTTATAGGTTTGGTGGGATTTTTTTGTTTGTTTTGTTTTTGTTGTTTGGTGTTTTTGGTTTTACAAGTAGTATATTTGGTCCTTTACGAAGGGCAGTAGAACCCTGATGCATCCCCATATTTCTGTCCACTCATCTCACTTCTGAATACCATCATATTCAGCCTCAGCCCTCATGCCAATTTCTGGGGCCCTTTAAATTTCTCTTGGGAGCAGGTAATAAGGTTAATTCTTATGCAGGATTGTATTTGCATCCTGGTACTGCCATAACCTCTCTTGCACCTTCAGAACTTTCCATTTCAGCTCCACCAATTTGTAGTAAAATGAATATTCCTAAGAAATGTGTATGCTTGTTAGTAAGATGTCTCCCAAAGCAGTTTATTAAATACGTAGCTAAGTATGACTTTTTTATGCCCCAAGGACTCTACATTGGATTACTCTTAATGATCAGTAATCCATTATTGTGTATAATTTATAATATGATTTCAAGATGTAGTTTCCCCTGACAATAATCTTTTACCTTACCTTTGATATGCATCCTGTGACAGAATTTGGTAATTTTTTTTTTTTTTTAGAATTAATTTGCTGTTATTTTAATCCTTTCTTAAGCATCCTATAATTCAACATATGGGCACCAAGCTCCTGTCTTCCCCAGTGGGCCTCTTTAACATGGATTAGAGTAACCTGATTTTACCATTGGCTTTGGCAGCCTAGGGCATTAACCAAAACTAGAAAATAGCTGAGTTTATCATTTTCATGCCAACTTGTCACGAATCCCTTCTGTAATCCAAGTGTAAAATCCGAAATATTCAAACATTCCTTTTGTGAAATGTTGATTAGCTCCTGTAGGTCTTTTTTGTTTGTTTTGTTTTGTTTTATAAATTTATTTATTTATTTATTTTTGGCTGCACTGGGTCTTTGTTGCTGCGCGTGGTCTTCCTCTAGTGGCAGCAAGCAGGGGCTACTCTTCGTTGCATTGTGCGGACTTCTCATTGTGGTGGCTTTTCTTCTGGAGCACGGGCTCTAGATGCTCGGGCTTCAGCAGTTGTGGCTCACGGGCTCTAGAGTGCAGGCTCAGTAGTTGTGGCGCATGGGCTTAGTTGCACCACAGCATGTGGGATCTTCCCGGACCAGGGCTCGAACCCGTGTCCCCTGCATTGGCAGACGGATTCTTAACCACTGCGCCACCAGGGGAGTCCCTACTCCTGTAGGTCTTTAACATGCCAGTTATTCAAAGGTTTACCTGCTCAAATTGCATATCTTCAAATTACAAGCATTTTTTTGTTTTTAAAGTGAGTCCAGTTTTTAAGAGTCCCTTAACTTCTGAGGAACTGCTAGGAGTAGTCATAAGGAGCTACAAACCTTCCTTTTGAACGAGGTCTTCTGTTGCCAACAGTAGCGTGATTGTCTCATCCTTTTATCTGGGGTTTCTTCCAGGACTGGGAATGACTACATCAGGGCTATGGGAGTACCGGGCTGAGGTTACTTCCCTGTAGACTCTGCATTTTTGTTTTTTTTTGGTACACGGGCCTCTCACTGTTGTGGCCTCTCCCGTTGCGGAGCACAGGCTCCGGACGCACAGGCTCAGTGGCCATGGCTCACGGCCCCAGCCGCTCTGTGGCATGTGGGATCTTCCCGGACCGGGGCATGAACCCGTGTCCCCTGCATCGGCAGGCGGATTCTCAACCACTGCACCACCAGGGAAGCCCTAGACTCTGCATTTTGAGACAACCTGGCTATCTAAATCAGAGTAAATCACCTTGCCCTTTTCATGTGCATTTATTTTCTTGAATTACTAAATTAAGAAATATATGTAATTTTTACTACATACAGAATTTTGTATTAGGTGCCATCATGGAATTCAAAAGAATGTCTACCTACAGAATTCTATGGTCTACTACTTTTAAGTATTAAAAATAAAATTCAGTGTTTACTTTAGAACATGATTTTTTCTGGTGTTTGTAAATTACTAATATTGTAAGGAAAAATGAAACACAGGAACACTCCCATTTTGAGGTTTTGCAGACTGTTGGTGCCATGAGGGTACAAACCTTGTCAGTATAAATAAATATTTCTGTGTGAACAAGGGAAAAAGATGTGACACCAGGTAGTCCCATGAAACAAGATAAAGGTATTTTAAGTGAGGTACAGGCATAAGCTAGACTGAATAAGCCTAGTAGTATCACTATTTATCATGTAAATAATATCTTCATTTATTACATTAAAATAGTTTTAAAACAAAATTCTAGACCTTAGTTTCTTTTTCTTTTATCATGTTATTATTGGCTATATAACCGATATTTTTATGTTGTGCTCAGTCATACTATAAAATACTTACTTTGAAAGTATTTGCTTTGATTCCTCTACTCTTGATTTTGTTGTATTTTGCATTAAATAAAGTAAGCTTGGGAGGGAGAACTGGAAGTTTCAGTAGTTGATTTTCAGCTAATGTAAGTTCTTCTAACAGCGAAAGTTTTGAAAATGTACCATCTTCTATATCTTCAATCAAATTTCCCGTAAAATCAAGTCGCCTTAAGTTAGCTTGAAGGAAAAATATACAAAAAATAAGAAAATTTTTTAAAATATATGAAGTTAAATTCTTAATTGTCTGGACTGAGGTAAAGCATTTGTTTATCAGGTCATTCAAACGTCTTTTATTTTTAGTGCCTAGCAGAGTGTCTACAATTAGTAGCTCAGTAAGTTTGTTGAACACTGAGCATCTACTCTGTGCTTGACACTGATGGTCTTTCTCACTGAAGTTCTAAAATCTCAGGTTTGGAAGGGAACTTAAAGTTAATAGAGTCCTTCCATCCTTTTTGTTTGACTCTCAGTATGCTCAAGTAGTTTGAAAGAAACTCTTTGTTGCAAATTATGGAAAGTAAGCATTGCATCTGATTGAATAAAATCATGTGAATATTTTTGGATTTTTTGCCAGCCTGTTGTATTGTGACTGTGGATATCTT
This sequence comes from Physeter macrocephalus, assembly GCF_002837175.3. NCBI lineage: Eukaryota > Metazoa > Chordata > Mammalia > Artiodactyla > Physeteridae > Physeter > Physeter macrocephalus. The sequence goes on from NC_041222.1 coordinate 83,269,891, forward strand.
ATCTTAATCTCTCCATGCCTTATTGCTTGACAACAATAAAGGCAAAAATGTTCCCTAATTTGTTACCGTGGTGCATACTGAGAGATAGAGAAATTCAATATGTGTATTTATGTGTGCATCACTTTTGTCCGTCTGGGGTGATGAGAAAATATGGTCCCTTCTCACTATTCAAGGTGGTCATGTCTATAAAGTCAATGCAAATGCTGAATTAGTGAATATGGAACCATTGCTCCTAGGGAATATACAGGGTTAGAGCCTCTCATCACACATTTTCATCAACCAATCAGTAGAAAATTTTATGTGTGTTTCTTTTTAAAGGCATCTTACTTAGTATATATTGTTGATACATTGACATTGAACTCACAGCCAATCAGCACTGTAACTCACACTTAAATAAAGATTACCTAACGTGTTTTCTCTGTAAGGCACATCACAGCCTTCTTGCAGTTAGGAACACTAGACAGCATTTTAACACTATACTTAGGGAGCATTTTAAACAGCAAAAACACAAAAATGTGGCACTAAGTAGACTGTAAACAGGATACTTGTTTACAGTATAAAAGCTGAAACAAAAGGCCAAGCATCTCATTCAGCCTATCCTGGATGGCTCAAATTTTTTGCCACTGTGCACATGTCTGCGAATGACCATGAAAGTGCCAGAAGTATTGATTTTTTGGGTTACAAATAAATTTTATCAAGTAGGTGAGTTTGAAAACATGGAATCCTCAAAAGAGGAACGACTGTATTCAGTCAGTTGGGAGCTACTGGTGACAGCATGAATTCAGTTATGGCTAATCTTGTAAATGTGTAGCGGGGCCAGTGTGCATTTCTTGGTGTGACTTTCTTCAGAAGCCCTTGACAGCGTTGGAATCTAGAAAATTTATGAGGGATTAATGATCCAGACTTGGACTTCATACTGCAAAGGTAGGGGATTTTGGTGTGCTCATGGCAACACCCTCCTGGCAGCTGTTGTAAGCTTTGATTGGACACCAGAAGTCCAGGATTTTTAATGACCTGGCAAGGAGTTAAATGGCACTGCTCTCAGCATTAGTTCCGTATTAGAGTCATCTGAAGAGTTTGGTTGTGGTTAATGACAACAGCTGGGCCTCTAAATTTAGAGACCAAAATTAGAATCTCTGGGGACTAGGACCTGGTATCAAAAATACTTCAATATGCAGCCAGATTTAAGAACCATGAGTTAAAGTAAGAAAAAGCAGTTTCTATGTTTTTATAGTGAAGGTAGAAAATAAAACATTGTCATTGGAGAAATATCCTGATTATATTTGTACTGCTGACTGGCTGAGGCAAATGGATCTTGAAATATTGGGGTTGAGAAGATATAGTTGCCCATATGTTAGATGGGCTGTCAACATAGACTCCGAAGTCACCAGTAAAGAAAGATGACAGGGAATATCTGAATGGAAAGGAGATTCACCAGTAAACCAGTGGATTTTTGTGAAGTGTGGTGGATACTTAAAATACCTCAACAGTCACTACCGTACATGTGATAGGCCACAGGTACCTAGAAACTTGTGTTTATAAGAGTTAAATACTAACACGAGTTAACACTAATGTCTTATTTAAAATTAACTTACGTATGTCTGCAAAATCTTTGGCAGTCAACTTTTTAATTTTGTTGAATCGTGCATAAAGATAGGCTGATTCCTTTGGCAAGGGTGGTACAGCATCAATGTCAACTTCTTCACAGTATACAGAGCCACTTAAACAAACACATAGCAGGCATGTGGGCATTTCTAAATTGGGAAACAAATCATAAAAATCAGTAGTTTAAAAATATTTGACCTCTAGTGTTAAAATCCTTGCTATCATGAATGTTATTACCAATTTGAAAAGATCCTTTACAGCATTATGGGTGATAACAGGAAAGACGTTATGGCCATGATAGCTAGTAATCTATATTGTATCTGATAACTCACCAGAATTTTATTTTAAATTCTGTAATCCACAATCTCTGTTATTCTCCTATCTGTTTTAGCAGTGATCATTTAATTGCTGAATTGATTGACAGTTACATTTCTTCATTGGAGTATCAAAAATCATAAAGCAGGACTTAAGGTAAATATAAGCTTGATTTATCACTTGGAGTGGTGCAAACACATTTCTAATGAGTTTAGAAACCACTTAGTTAAATAAGCAAACTATTAACTTAAAAATTGGAGCCATCATGGGCACTGTTAGAATCCCTGTTGTACCCTATGTCATTCATTGCATTTACTTGTCATGCATCTTTCATCTCCTTCAACCTGCAACAGTTCCTTAGTCCTTGTTTTTCATACCTTTTACTGTTTTGGAAATTTTTGAATTTTTTAAAACTTTTATTTTCAGGGCATTTATTTTGCAGAATATCTTTCAATTAGGGTTTATATGAGGTTCCTCATTTTTTTGGCAGGAATACCATGGAAATAATGTTACATCCTCAGTGTTATGTATCTGTCTCATTCCTTATGATGCTGTCTTTGGTCACTTGGTTCAGTTAGTATCTGCCATGGTTCTCACTCTGTAAAATTACTGTTTTTCACTTTGTAATTTGTACCTTCTAGAGGAGTACTTTGAGATTCTAAACATCAGGTTTGTCATCAGATTTTCACCCTCTAGTTTTATCATCTGTTGAAGATTCTTACTTGAATCATTTATCACTAGGATAATTGCCAATTATTTTCTAATTCCATCATTTCTTCTACATTTGTTAGTTGGCATTCTGATATAAGGTGGAACATTCCCTTCTTATTTGTTTATTTCTGTCAGTAAGAACTTATGAATTCCTCATCCCATGGGTAACGTATCCCATAATACGTTACTGTCCTATTTATTTTGATAATCACATTGTCACAGATTAGTCAGTGAGAACTCTTAAGCTCTGTTTATCCTCCCACAGCCTTTCTATGGTTCCATGATATACAGTAAGTTGCACATATTTAATTTGTATAATTTATAAGTTTGGACATGTGTATATGCCCATGAAACCATCACCACAATCAAGATAATTAACATTTCCATCACTCCAAAAGTTTCCTCATGCCCTTTGGTAATTTCTCCCTCCCAGCAACCACTAATCTCCTTTCTGTCATTATATGTTAGTTTGCATTTTTGAAACTTTTATATCAAAAGAATCATGCAGTATACACTCTTTTGTCTGGCTTCTTTCACTCTGCATAATTATTTTGAGATTTATCTGTTTTTGTATGTATCAGTAATTCATTCCTATTTATTACTGAGTTCATTCCAATTTATTCCATTGTCTCAATAAACACAATTTATACTGTCATCTCTTATGGACATTTGGGTTGTTTCCAGTTTTTAGCTATTTCAAAGAAAGCTGCCGTGAACATTTATGTATGGACTTAATGCTTTCATTTCCCTTGGATAAATACCTAAGAGTAGAATGGCTGGGTCTTACTATACGTATGTATTTTACCTTTTGAAGAATGTCCTAAACTGTTTTCCAAAGTGGTTGTGCCATTTTACATTCTCATTAGCAGTGTGTGAAGGTTCCAGTTGCTCCACATTCTTGTCAACATTTGGTATGTATGGTTGGACTTTTTATTTTAGCCTTTCAAGTAAGGTTTGTTGTGGTATCGCGTGTTTTAATTTACATTTTCCTAGTGACTAATGTGCTGAGCATCTTTTTATATACTTATTTGCCATCCACGTATTTTTTTGTGATGAAGTGTCTATTCATATCTTTTGCCTGTTTTTTAATTTTTTTTTAATTTTTTATTTTATTTTATTTATTAATTTTTTTTGGGGGGGGTACGCAGGCCTCTCACTGTTGTGGCCTCTCCCGTCGTGGAGCACAGGCTCCGGACGCACAGGCTCAGCGGCCATGACTCACGGGCCTAACCGCTCCACGGTATGTGGGATCCTCCCGGACTGGGGCACGAACCTGTGTCCCCTGCATCAGCAGGTGGACTCTCAACCACTGCGCCACCAGGGAAGCCCTTGCCTGTTTTGTTAAATAGGTTTTTGTATTATTATTTTTAAATTATAAAAGTATATTCTGTAGATATAAATCATTTGTCAGATTTATGTTTTGCAAATATTTTCCTCCAGTCTGTGACTTGTCTTTTTATTTCCTTATCAATGTCTTTTGAAGTGCAAACATTTGGGGGCTTCCCCAGCAGTCCAGTGGTTAAGACTCCATGCTTCCACTGCAGGGGGTGCATGTTCCATCCCTGGTTAGGGAACTAAGATCCCACATGCCACATGGTGAGGCCAGAAAAAAAAAAAAAGAAGAGCAAACATTTTTTATTTTAATGAATAACAATTGATCCCTTTATATTGTTTGGATTTCAATGAGCAGGTCTTGTACATCTTTTACACATTTATACCTATGTATTTTTTATATTTTGATTAATTTAAAAATTAAATGTCCCCACTGTTCTTTGAGAACTTACTTATTTTCTGGCATGCTAAGATGTCCCAGACCAATCTTGCCCTTTCCTTGCCCCAGGCCTGAAATCAGCTATTATTTCAAGGAGTACTGGTCCCTTTTAGTGGAGAATGGTATTTAGAAACCAACATTTGGGTGTGGATGTGCTCATTGCTACTGGGATCTCATTGCTTCTGGGCTTTTTCAGCAAAGAAGCCTGGGAAATATATGTATTTTTATTTGGTGCTCTTTTCATATATAATACACATACATACTATACACAAGTATATGTATATAGACATGGACATAATACACAAGTACACACATGCAGACATACATATATACATGTATATATGTGTCATATGCTCATATGAAAACATAAACACATCATATGCATATTTTCACATACACACTCATACAGGGAGGCAAACATGTATATATCTATTTCTGTATCTCTGTATACAAACCAGGAGTTGATCCTGATATCTTTCATTCCACTCCATCTCCACAGTGTTCATTTTAGCCTTCCCCCTTACCATATTTGTAACACCCTTCTCTGACAATGAGAAACTTGGCTCTCATGATCCACTGTGCATTTACTTTACTCAGTCCCGGAACACACATTAAGTAGTTTCATTATTGCTAACCTATAATACTATGGAAACAAACCTACCCACTAGAATTTTAGTATTTGCCTATTTTATTTTGCCTTTAGCCTGAAAGTATACCGTCAAAATACTGTGTTTAAGGGTTACTTCGATTAGATTTTTCCTCCTGTAGTGTGTTATGTTATTGATTTGCAATGCAATTAAGTTTCTATTTTTCTGTTTGTTTGCCAATTTGGGTTCTTTTTATCTTATCCTAGTTGGTTTTATTTATAAATGTATTTGTTTGCTTGCTTATGTGAATATAATGTTATTCTAAAATCAAATCTACACAAGTGTATACTCCCAGAAGTTCTAGCACCTTCCCCCAGTACCGCTAGTTACCATCTCCCCCTCCTTTCTACCCCTAGTCCCATCTGTAACCCATAGGTAACTAGTCTCAGTTTTTTAATTACCCTTCTTGAATTTCTTTTCACAAAGTGGGCTGATGTATGTATATTCTCTTACATCCCCTTCATTCTTAGGTGAAAGACAGCATACTGTAGATACTCTATTGCATTTTTTTTCACATAATCTCTTCTGAAAATCACTCCATTTTAGTTATAGAGATCATCCTCATTCACTTTTACAACTGCATAGTATTCCCCTGGGTGGATGTACCATACTTTATTCAACCACTCTTCAATGTATGGATAATTAGATTGTTTCCAATATTTTGCAGATGCAAGCAGTGCTTCAGAGATTTTGCATATGTGTTTTCTTACTTTTGGAAGTATATCTTTAAGGTGAATTCCTAGAAGTCAATTGCCGTGTCACAAAGTAAATGCGTATTAGGTTTCGTTAGATATTACCAAATTCCTGTCCATTCTTCCAATTTGTATTACCACCAGCAACGTATGTCAGTGTCTGATACCCTACAGTTTTGCCAATGGAATATATTAATATATTTGTCAGATAGGTTAAAAAATTTTATCTCAACATAATTTAAACTGACATGTGAGGTTGAACGCCTTTTATATGTTTAAGGGTCAGGTCATTTTTATACCATTTTGTGAATTGTCTGTTCATATCTTTTGTCCATTTTTCCAATGGATTTTTGATCAGTTTCTTTTTCCTGGATTTTTACTTGTTCTTTATAAATTAGAGATATTAACTCTTTATCAGTGATATATATTACAAATATTTTTCTCAGTTTTCAGTTGCCTTTGGCTTCATTTATGATGGTTTTTGCCATGCACATGTTTCATTTATGGAGTCAAATTTATTGACCTTTTCTATTATCGTCTCTGGATTTTGAGATACCCCACACCCAGGTTATCTTCTACTATTTGTATGGTTTCACTTTTTGCATTTAGACCCTAATTTATTTGGAGTTTTTCTGTGTAAGATAGGGATCTAATTGTATCCCTTGTCAGTTGGCTACTTAGTTGTCCCAGACCCAGTTTTTTAAAATATCATCTTTGCTTCAGTGATTAAAGATGTTACCTTTATTATTTACTAAATTTCTACATGTATTTCTTTTTGTCTGTGGACTTTCATTCATGCCCCAGTATTACACTTATTTTAAGTATGGAGGCTTTAAAGTATGTTCTGATAGGTGATTTCATGCAGGTTTGATTTTCCTTCTGAACTTGAGGATCAGCCTTACCAGCTCTTTAAAGAAGTTCATTGTTGTAAATTTAGGGAGAACTGACATCTTTATGATATTAAATCATCCTATTCAAAAGCAAAGAATGTCTTTCCATTTCTTCAAGTCTACTTTCACTATGATACTTCTCAAATTTCTTAAGGTATATTTTCTGGTTTTGTGCATTTTAATTTTATTGTAGCAATATAGAGATTAGTGTGTGATTTTTTTCATATTGTCATGTGAAGTAATGTTCTGTGATAGAGCGAGAATAAACCAAATAGAAACTAATAAGTAGGACTTTGTAATTTTTTATAAGTTTTCTATTGTTTTAATTGAAATGTACATTATAATTATTTATGTATATAACTATGTCTCTCTTCTGTGAGTTTCTTAAAGGCAAGAATTATATTTTATTTACTTTATCCTCAGGCTACATAGTATTTGAAAATAATTGGTGTTTAACAAGTATTTCTTGAACTGATTTTATATAGACAGAAGCACACACTTTGTAGAGGCTAAACTTTGTTCTTGAATGTTCCTATTCCACATTTCTCACTCATAATGTGGGATGTCAAATGATGAAAACTCACAATATACCTGTTTGACTTTATCATTAGAGATAAAATTCCACTGTTTGGATCTACTATATCCTGATGCAATTTTTGATTACTATAAGGAATAAAGTTCCATTATAAGCTATTTTTTAAAGCTCCTTTGAAAAAATTTGATGATAGCATATCATACTTACCATCATTTTCTTTCTTGGGGGATAATGGTTTTATACTTTCATCTTTTTGTAATTGAAAACCTTTCTCATCGGGTATTATTATCATAGTTTCTTTTTCCTATTGAAAAAATAAACATTTATTATCAGGTGTGACAAAGACCAATTTGGACTGTAAAACTGAGGGATTACAGACAACATTCTTCTGTAAGTGTTCTGGTTGAACAGCCTCTCCCCTTTCCATTTGTCTGTTAAATGTAGTTGAATTCTACTCCACTTCACAAATATCTTAGTCCCTGCGTTTATATTAAAATAGAGAGACTCCTAAAGCAATGTAAAGAGAAGAAGCAGAGAACTTTTTATTTACTACTTTTTAGGGACTAGGAGATTTTTGAAAGTATTCTTTAAACTGATTGATAGATTCACATCAGCCATGTGAGCCAACAACTTGTTGTTATAGTGGGCCTTTTTTTTCCCTAAGCTATAACTATATGTACCTATATTATATATATGTGATAATAATAATACTAGCATATTAACCAACTCCATTGAAAGAAATTGTACTGTTAACATTTGCTCATCTGTACTAAAAGAAAGAAGCAATTATAACTGTTCACTCTTAAAATCTTTGTCATCTTATTTATAGTGGAGAACTTTTGAAGCAATCAACATTGTTATGTATTTGGCTGCATTGCTCATTTTCCGTGTGTGTGTGTGTGTGTGTGTGTGTGTGTGTGAGAGAGAGAGAGAGAGAGAGAGAGAGAGACACATACAGACACACGGTAGGCAGGCAACAGATACTTATGTGCTGTATTAACTTTTTCCTTTCCCAGTGTTCATTTCTGTGTGCCAGTAAAACCACAAGTAATTACTTAGCCCCCGTACAAGTAGAATATGAAGATGTGGTGTGAAAGTCATCCCTGTAGACAATGACAGTTACCGTTACTTGGTAAAGTGATGGAGTCTGAATTGTTAAAACCGATTAAAAATTAAGCTGTATTAAGTAGTTTTCATTTTTTGATACTGTGTAGTTGACATATGTGAATTATTGTGAAATGCTGTAGATACAAAATAAGCAGTACTCTTTATTCCCTTGAACCACTTCTTCCTAAAACAATAAACCTTAAGCTGGTGATTCATTTTTATTTCTCCTAATACATATTTCTCCTATTTTATTTTAATATGCATATAGAGGACATTATGTAATATTACTTAACATATAAATCTCAACTGGTCAGAGATCATCTTAAAGTTTAATTTTCCTTAAATTTTATGTTTTAAATTTTAGTTTTCCTTAAATCTTATGTTTTGGTTGCTATAGATACTGTTTGGTTATCATGGATTCTATGTATTAATTTGGGAAGCATGCATACTTTAAAAATATCATCTTAGGACAGTTATTTTGAATTATTTTGAAGCATTTAATGTGCTTTTCCTTTCCTCTTACCTTATCAGACACATTCAGAAAAAACAAAAACATACATTTAAATGGGCGACTATTTTAGAAATTAAATTTAGAGTAGAAATAAAATACCTTAATACTTTTTCCATCCAGGGATTTATCCTCATAATCTCGGCTAAATAAGCTTTCTTCAAAATTATCTGTTCCATAATCATAGATAATGCGTGAATCCTGTTGAGATGGTGGTGCTGGCTTTATCAGAGGCACAAACAGGAACAGGAGAAGTGTAGATTGCAGAGTCTTCATTTTAGCAAAAATGAAAGTGACTGGAAGTTAATAAGCTAGTGGCCTGCTGACTGTGGGACAATACTCTCTTTCTCCCTGGAAATAAAAACGCAGACCATTGAAGCAATATTTAAAAGCTTAGAGGACTTTTTGGCAGGGTATACGCAGTAGGGACCAGAGAACAAGTATTTAACCCTTAGTGATCTTTAATTAGATGCTAAAAGTTTTTATGTATCAGCCACATTCTGAAAAATAGTTTCAGAAAATGGTTTTGGTTCCTTTTCTATCAAAAATCCAAGCAATGTTGATAATTTCAGTTTTTTAATAATTAGGTGCCTTGAACAAATGTACTTGTTTGTAATTGAAGTCTTCTTAGGATACCTGTAATATAAACAGTTAAAATGAAGTCCCATGATCCTGTCTCATGTGAGTTAAAAAATATCATATTTCAACTTTGCTCCTTTATACGAACTCTTGATTTGTATTGGTATGAGCAGAAACAAGTTCCAGGAACAGTTTTAAAATTTAAATTTTAAATTTAACATTATGAAAAGTAGTCATTAACACTTTTTTAGGTGGTACAGAATACGGGAAAAGCCATAATTTAAATTTTCTTAGTTTTATAATTTTTAATAGATATCATTTCTTTTAGTTAATAGCATTTCTTTTAAAATTTAAACTATGAAAAATGCAAAAATAGTATTGCAGACTAGAAAAATATAGAACTTTATCAAAGATTTAGAGGGAATGAAATGGGAAAGATTCTTTTAGCCTCACCGCTGGATTTTATCTGGTGGTGCACATTTTACACTTTTTCATAAGTTACTTCAGACAGAATCACTCATAGTTGCTGGTGCTGCATTGTAGATACCAGTTTGTCAAAAATCAATGGTTGAAAATTAAGAATAACATGGTTTTGTGACTTTTGCAGCATCTTGTTCTTGCCTGCATGGACATTAAAGTTATGCAATGATATACTTAAGTGCTTGTTAAAAAATAATTGTTCAAAGTAACTGAAACATAAAAAAATTAAAGATGGCCTTTACATTTACTAAGATTGTTAGATGTCACATTTTAACAAACGATATTTAAAATAATATGTGAAAAAAGAGCCTACCGTTGTAGCTGTTTTGAAGTTTTTTGTGGTTTTCCTCAGTAGATGGTCATGGCTTGCATTAGCCCCAAGTGGGAGGGTGAATGAGAAAAGCTGTGGATTGATTTCAAACTGCTGAATAGAATTTCAGGGCCCAACAGCTTTAAAAGCAGTTTCCATGTGGTAGAGATCTTTGCCAACATTCTTTCTCTAGGGTGAAATGTAGTGTGTTTTACTAGAGAACTGTGCTTAAAATATTTGTAACTGCTGTACTCAGATTGCTTCTACTGATTACCATAATTTTGTTATTTTTACCTTGTGTAATAAATACTCATGTTTTTGTGAATATTAGTTTATGAAGATGACATAGTTTAAAAATCATGCTTTTCACTTTGGTGCTTTCCCAGGAGATAAAACATCTGCTTTTTGAATGAAATAAAACACCAAACTAAAGCATAATCTATGCTCTTAATTTTATGAAGAGTAAAAATGTTGTTCTAGTACTTTAATTAGTATATAGCCAAAAAGTTTCTGGTGTAGAAATTAGTTTTAGCACAAATTATTTTTTAGTTTAGTCATTTGGGGTCCCTCTCCCCCTTTATTTTGTTACATATAACAAAAACTCAAGTGTCAGAATTAGCTTTTTAAAAATAAATTTTATTTATAATTTGGGGTTTGATAGTAAAATATATTTTTGTTTGCTAAATGAAGGAAGCTGTTTTAATTATTTTAGTATTAAATTTGATTTTTTTTAAGTTGAAGTGGTATTTAGATAACTATGTGAACATCTTTAAAGATTTGTTTTAATTTTATCACTCTTTGGTACTTTTAGCAGTCAAGGTAACATTTCTTTCTCCTCTAAGCTAAAAATTCAATAAATATGGATATGGATAAATACTTTATTAAAAAGTAGAAAATGAAAGAGTACTAATTTGTTCTCTTTTCTATTCAAAATTGGCTTTAGAGTTTTTCAAATTAAAGCTTGGATAAACTAAGACTTGAATACTCACGTTTTTATTTGAATGTGAATTATTTTAAATTTAGTTGTGATATTCTCTGGTTTTGGTTGATATAAATTGTCAATTTTATGGCTTTAAAGTCTTTGAAAATATCTAATAATGAAACAGCAGATATTGATTTGTTTTCTGTTGTGTGGCAGGTTTAATGGGATGTTGAGAAATGAACTGGATAGATGTTAAATAGATTTAGAGAATCTTAGAGATTCATAGTTTAGTAATGGTATACAGTTTGACACTTTGTAGTAATGAAAATTATTTTGTGGATATAACATTTTTTTCTTGAAAAATTATGACCAGTAAATATAGTTTTATTGGCATTCATTCATTTAGTAGAAGTTTATTGAGTTCCACTTCTCTGCCAGTACTACAGAAAAATAAACTCAGACAAGCAAAATTCATTTTCTCCTCTCAAAAAGGAAGGGTTTGTAAGTTAGCAAGAAGGGCAGCAAACAAGCGACAGAATGCACAGTGAGAGACCTGCTACACAGAAATGTGCACAGAGTTCTGCAGTGGCCTGGGAAAGGGTGAAGCCACAGAGGCTGCACCATACTGACTTCTCTAGAGAAAATGAGGGGTGGGAGTGGGGGGCAGGCCGAGGGAGAAGTGCTCTGGGAATGGGAGCAGCACACAGGTGGGGAGGGTAGATCATTAAGGAAATGGATAATTAGTTGTATATGGCTGGAGCTTGGAGGGAGAGAGAGAAGAGGTGAGGTGGGTGCCGCATGTTAAGAGATCAGATAGGGGACTAGAGGTCAGATTAAGGAGAGTGTCTTTTATACCTTGCTGAGGTGTTTGAGTTTTATTTGTAGCCAGTGAGAGACCACTGAGAGATTTTTAAGCCAGTGAGTGGCATGATTCTATTTTCATTTTAGAAGTATCCCTCTAATGTTGCATTTCTGAAGAATATCACTGCTTATCTATTTTATTGGTTATTTATTATAAGTTTAATGGTCTAAAGTAACACACATTTATTATCTCACAGTTTCTTTGTAGCAGTCATGCACCCATAATCATATATATGCCATCTCTTTGCAATATTGTGTTGGTTAGAAGCAAGTCAGAGGTCACATCCACACTTGAAGGGGAGATGACTACACAAGGTAAGATTCTAGAAATATTCAGAATTACACTGGAAAATATGTATGTTCCCACTCACAGTTAGCCAAACTTTAAAGTTTGAGAGCACAGTCCCCAAAACCATCCTCATTTCTTATACCAATTGAAAGTTTGCGGGGTTCCCCAAACTACCCTCACATTTGATAATTTTCTACGACTCATAGAACTCACTGAAAGCCATTCTATTCATGGTTATGGTTTATCACAGGGAAAGGATACACATAAACATCAGCCAGAGTAAGAGACGCATTGGACAGAGTCTATGAGGGTTCCAAGTGCAGAGCTTCCATTGTTCTCAGGATGCGTTACCTGCCCAGCATTGATATATGACAGGGAATATGGGTATTGCCAACCAGGAAAGCACTACTGAGCCTCACAGTTCAGTTTTTACTGGGGCTTCATTACATACGCATGATCAATTGAGTATCCCACATGGTTGAACTCTGCCCCCAGGTTGACTGATACTATATGACACATCCTAAATCACATGGTTGTCTTTCTGGCATGGCCAACCTAAGACTATTTGGTATGGCCTGTCCCACCCTATGATTGGATGTGTTAACCCCCATTCTAAACAAAGAGAGAGATTACCTCCTAGAAGCTGACAGCAAAGCCCAAACCCCTCTTTGGGGTCAAATTCTTTACTACATAGTTTCCAATATAAAATATGTTTCAACGTTAGATTGTTTTCTACTCCAGAAAGAACTATTGTATCCTAGTAGAAAGCTATTTAGCTTTCACTGAACAGTAATAAAAGATGAAAGCTAAGGCTCAAGAGCAGGCATTTATCCAAAATTGAGAGGGTTATCTCTGTGGAGTTCTTTTTGGTGACCCTGCCACATTATCCTTGGTATCTTTATAGGGTTTTATATCTTTGAAGGTGTCCCAGAATTTTGCCTTGTGTAGTCATCTCCCCTTCAGTGTGGGAATGACCTCTGACTTGTTTCTAATGAACATTCTAGGATTTTATGGGAAGTCTATGATTTGAATCTCTGTCTCAAATTTCTGCTTATGCCTGAAGCCTAGTTGTTTGGTCAAATGAGATAAAGATGCGAACCCAAGTACTTCCCGGACTAAAGGCGTAAGTTTAAAGGGAGGGGAATTATGACTCAGTATAAAGAAGGGTTAATGTTAAAAATGTATCATATTTGTGATTTTAATTTTTCTGAGTAGTACATAAGTCTACGTATAATAAATTTGCAACCTAAACATGCAATGACAGACATATCCATAAATGCCGTGCTATTTACTTGCTAGGCATACAAGGTTATACTTATTTAGGAAATTGGAACATGTAAGAAACTTTGGATTTTTAGCAGTTATGATTTAATTTTGTTTCCAACTGCTGTTATTCTTTATTTCTAAGATTTAGAAAAGATGGATTTGGAATCAGGAAATTGGGGTTTTAGTTCTAGCTTTCCTTGGGTCATATGAATCCTTTGCTACAGTAAAAGTATACAGAAGAGACAGGTTTATTTCTCCTGTTTTTTCCCCATGGAATTGGTTTAGTATGTTACATGATATGCATACATCTGCATTTTGGGTTAGTGGTTCCAACTTGAGGAATAAAGTAAAAATGTAGTTTTCAGGTGATATTTAAACACATGCTAAACATTCTCAACCAGTATTATTATAAGCAAATTTATTAAATATCCTTTATTTTTATTTCCTTTCTAATATGTTTGCTAATTAAGCTTGGGTTCATGGTATGATTTGGATTTATTTGTTAGTGGAAGTGTAATGAGAAAATTGATGAGTTTTCATCTTTTTCTTTTCTGATATAAATATATCATCTGGTTTTGTTTGCAGCTCTGGTAGGAGGTAGAACTTTATTTTTTCATCCTCCTAGGGAAAGCATTGGTGGTTATTTGTTTTGTTTTCTTTTTAATGAGAAATACTTGGGGTAGGCATGAGTTCCTCTGGACATTTTTGAGTAACAAAAGATGGTTGTTAACCTGCCTCCTTACTTGGCCCTGCAGCTGGAGGACATTTTGTGATGTGTTTATATATACATGCCCTTAAAGGGAGAGCAGAGGTGACCTCTTCTTCCTAATAGACAGGAAGAGTTTGACTACTCTAGCCAGAGGAGCCAGGCAGCCAAGTGCCTTTTGAGGGATGGAGGGAACTCTTCTTCCCACCCTTGTAGTCCATCTAGAGGTGCTTTGGAAAGCTGAACCATCAAATAATGACTTGGAATATGTTTGTTGTGGATATATGATTTAAGCTCCCTCCTCTCTCTCCCTAATGAAATCTTTAGTAAATTCTGTCTTGTTTATTAATCTTTTGTACAAGTGGAACTTTGCAAGGAACCTGAAAGATGCTAACACCAATTCTAGAGGGTCCCCGAGAGAGCGCCAAGGCATGCGAAGCACAGCTGATGGCTGGGGGCACATATATCCAGTGTGCTGCTGGGCTGGACATACTGCAGTAATTACTGCTTGTAGGGTACCTGTAACTGGCATGCAGTTTGCTAAATGCTTTGGTATGTACACTGTCTCTACTTGTCCTTATAACAGCCCTGTGAGAACCACCCTCCTTATAGAAATGCAGAAAGGGAGGCTTCAAGAAGTAACTTACTCAGAGTCATCTTGCTTAGTTACAAGTGTGAAGTCAGGCTTCTACCAAGGTATATCTGATTTCAAATTCCTTGTTACAAACTGCTAAACTGTGCAGTTTTTTTCTTCACTAAGCCTATTCATTGAAGATTAAAATGTATTTTCATTTGTCAATTTAGGAGGAGATAAAAATAGGTGCTCCAGAATTCTGAAAATTTGGAGGATTTTAACTGTGCAAGAGGTGAAATAAGTAATTACCACATCTTTATATTAATCTCACCTTAGGACCTTGTTTTCTCCACTCTTGCCTGTCAGTCCCTACTCACACATCAAAGTACCACCTCTTCGAAGCCTTCAACTGCTTCACATCCTGGCCAGAAATAAAGTCGGTATATCTGTGTTCACATAGTGTTTCAGTTACTGCCACATTGTATTTCTTTCTTCCTTTTGTTAGAGTGAGTTATTAGATTTTATTGTCTCTGTTAAATTTTTAAATAACAGCTTTATTGAAATAATTCACATCTCATGCAATTCACTTTTTTAAAGTGTACAATTCAATAGTTTTTAGTATTTTCAAACTTGTACAATCATCACTATAATCAATTTCAGAATATTTTCATCACCCCCAAAAGAAAGACTCTATCCATTGTCAGTCACCCCCCAGTTTGCCTTTATTCTCCTGCCCCCCAACCCCAGGCAGCCAACAATCTTTCTGTCTCTATAGATTTGCCTCTTCTAGACATTTTATATAAATGGAATCATACGATAGGTGGTCTCCTGTGACTGACTTTTCACTAGCATAATGTCTTCATGGTTCATCCATGTAGTAACATGTATCAGTACTTCATTTTCTTTTGGCTGAATAATTTTCCATTGTGTGGATATACCACATTTTGTTTATCCTTTCATCAGCTGAAGGACATTTGAGTGGTTTCTACTTTTTGGCTATTAATGAATAATGCTGCTATAAACATTTGTGTACATGTTTTTGTGTGAACATATGTGTTCAGTTCTCTTAGGTATATATCTAGGAGTGGAATTGTTGGATCATAGGTAACTAACTTTTTGAAAAACTGCCAGACTGCTTTCCAAAGCAGCTGCACCATTTGACTTCATCACCAGCGGATTCCACTTTCTGTACCTCCTCATTAATACTTATTATTTGTCTGCCTTTTTGATTATAGCTATCCAGTGAATGTAAAGGAGTATCTCACTGTGGTTTTGATTTGCATTTTCCTGATGGCTCCTCATTAAATTTTAAATTGTTCTGGGTAAGAAATAGTCTTCTCTTTCTGATCTCCTAAAACACCCACAGTATTTTCCACGTATTAGCTCATAATAAATGTTTAAATTTATAACCCTATTTAAAAAAATTTCAATAAAGGGGGAGATGGTCCTTAAAGTTTTTTACCTCTTTGGAAAATGTGCTTTACCCACATCACTAACATTTTGCTCGTACCTTTACCTTCACACCTGTGTCTCATAGCGTCACAGGTGCACATATGTATTCTGTTTGACCTCTCATTACTAAGCCCTGCATACCAAATGACTTGCTGAATGTTAATTAAATGAATGAATGAATGAAGTGTTGTTCATGTTCATTCTGGATTGTTGAGCTTGTCCCTGGGCACGTGTGGGTGTTCTGTTTCTGCTACATGCTAATAACCTACTCAAAGATATAAAGAGCATTAGAAGCTTCATTTTAAACTGTCATCTCCAGAAAAATAGACTCACCCCTAGAAAACTGCTTTTAAAATATAGTTTTAATTTGTATTTTTGCATACTATTTAAATTGTTACTGTTTGTTTGAAGGGTCTCCTGTGTAGGCAGTTCCAGATTTGTGTTTATTTCTTATCTGAGGAATTCTGTGAAATATTAGCCTGGTAAATCAAGAAAGTTCATCATAGAAGTTATACTTCATTTAAGGCATACTTAAAATGCTTCAAAATGATTTTTAAGGATTTAAAGAAGATATCAAAGCCTGTCATTCAAATTTCAAAGGAACTCTATTCAACTTTAACACTGTGTAAATAAACATTGGCTGATATACATATGTTTCTAATATATTGTACTAGGAAAATAGAAGTGTTTAATTATGTTGATATACTTTCTTGTGCTAACATTAACTTAACCTTGTGAACAGAGCAGTTATTTATTAGCAAATCTTTATGTAACTAAAACCTTTCTCTAGTGAATTTACTATAGAAACACTGGAACGCAGTCAAGATTGTTTTGTACAATTGCTGAAATTTGCTAAAATACGAATTGTGATAAGATGATTTGGTGTTTTTTAGGTATCCAAATACAGGGTTTAAATATTTGTTGCTTTCGTGCTCTGAGAGAAAAACAAGACTAGTTGATTTCATAAGTCTGTGTGCCTTGGATCCTTAGTACGATAGCCTCTTGAAAATCAAGAATATCATTCTGTGCTCTAAGTGGTAGGCCCAGGGGGGTGGCTGTCATGGTGATGATATTCAAATACAAGTGTGAAAGCTTTTCTGGACATTAGGTCAAAAAAATAGTCTATTCCTTAAATGAGTAGCTGCTGTTACATTAATATAACCTTCTGGCATTTAAACACTATGCTCATAGTGATTTAAAGCACATGGCTTACAGTTCTTAGCTTCTAACACTACTTCTTTCATCATTATTAGAAAAATTACTGTTAATAGAAGTGGTCATACTTGCTTTTTTTCTCAACATGATGATAATTTAATATTCAAAGTGTAGTTTTTGATTCCTACTTATCATTCTAATTTACATTTCTAAAGATTTGTATCATTTTGAGTAAGTTCTAATCCTGTGTAATGCTGCACATGTTGTCAACAACCTAAATTCAATCTGATCTCATACTAGTACACAATTCCAGGTATATTACTACGAGCTATGCATATTTAGTTAAATTTATACGGAATAATAAGATTTTGTGAAGTTATAAATGTATACCTATATAGTTTCTTGCCATTCTTGACTTCCATAATAGTGAGGGTCAACGTTTTCTTCTGTTCCTTCTTCTTCTGGGGCTTCATGGTGATCATCGTGATCTTCACTGTCAACATCATCTTGAAATCTCCTGAAAACTTGGGTCTTCAGTTGTATTGTTTGACCATTAGTGCTTCTTTGTTCACCATAGTAAATAGTGTGTATATGAGGGAAGCAGAGGAAAATGTATGAGCTTATTGGCTCTTTTAGCTTATTTTGATCTACACGAATGTATGTTAAATGATGGTAATGTAGTGGGTCAACAGATGGACACATCAGTGTGACATTGATATCTGAAAAATACAAATTAAAAATTAATCCTGCTGTATTACATCCATAATCCTATATTGAATTTTATTAAAATGTTTATGGGGTATAGTTTTATTAATTAAAATACTTGTAAGTGGAATTAGGTTTAATTATTTTTTACAGTAATCAAATAATAAAATGAAAATGAAACTATAAATGAATTTTATATTATCAAAATAAATGATGGTTTCATTGGCTATTAAGTAATTATTTAATATTAAATAAATTATTTAAGTAATAAATTCTTAGTAGAAACAGTCTCAAAAAGGAAAAAGTGAAAATCACCTATAGTTCCACTACTCAGGATCTCATATTTCTTTGTATACTCTACAGTACTAATTCTCAATGTTCAAGGTGATAACGTTTAATAGAAAAGACTATAAACCTTGGAGTACACCTTTCTCTGGGGCCAATTTCTGCCATTTCCCTAGCCAGCTTCAAAGCAACCATTTTCAGCAATTTGTAAAGCATAGGTTTTTAAAGATTCATTTTTTAAAAGGTCAAAATACTCTTCTTACTGTCTTTAAAAGACAATGATGCTCATCAATGAATTCAGTAAAGTTGCAGGATACAAAATTAATACACAGAAATCTGTTGCATTTCTATACACTAACAATGAAAGATCAGAAGGAGAAATTAAAGAAACAATCCAACTTACCATCACGTCAAAAAGAATAAAATAACTAGGAATAAACCTACCTAAGGAGACAAAAGCCCTGTCTGTACTCCAAAAACTATAAGATGCTGATGAAAGAAATCGAAGATGATACAAACAGATGGAAAGATGTACCATGTTCTTGGATTGGAAGAATCAATATTGTCAAAATGACTATACCACCCAAGGCAATCTACAGATTCAGTGCAATCCCTATGAAATGGCATTTTTCACAGAACTAGAAAAAAAAATCTTAAAATTCATGTGGAGACACAAAATACCCCGAATAGCCAAAGATATCTTGAGAAAGAAAAATGGAGCTGGAAGAATCAGGCTCCCTGACTTCAGACTATACTACAAAGCTACAGTCATCAAAATGGTGTGGTACGGGCACAAAGACATATAGATCAATGGAACAGGGAAGAAAGCCCAGAAATAAACCCGCACACCTATGGTCAATTAATCTACGACAGAGGAGGCAAGACTATACAATGGAGGAAAGACAGTGTCTTCAGTAAATGGTGCTGGGAACTGGACAGCTACATGTGAAAAAATGAAATTAGAACATTCCTTAACACCATACACAAATTAAACTCAAAATGGATTAAAGACCTAAATGTAAAACCAGATACTATAAAACCCTTAGAGGAAAACATAGGCAGAACACTCTTTGACATAAATCGCAGCAATATCTTTTCTAAGCCATCTCCTAGAGTAATGGAAATAAAAAAATAAATAAACAAATGGGACCTCATTAAACTCAAAAGCTTTTGCACAGCAAAGGAAACCATTAAAAAAATGAAAAGACAACCTACAAAATGGAAGAAAATATTTGCAAACGATGCAACCGACAAGGGATTAGTCTCCAAAATTTATAAAGAGCTCATACAACTCCATAACAAAAAACCAAACAACCCAGTCAAAAAATGGTCAGGAGACCTAAATAGACATTTATCTAAAGACGACATACAGATGGCCAAGAGGCACATGAAAAGATGCTCAACATCACTAATTATTAGAGAAATGCAAATCAAAACTACAATGAGATATCACCTCACACCAGTGAGAATGGCCATCATCAAACAATCTATAAACAATAAATGCTGGAGAGAGTGTGGAGAAAAGGGAACCCTCCTACATCATTGGTGGGAATATAAATTGGTACAGCCACTATGGAGAGCAGTATGGAGGTTCCTTAAGAAACTAAAAATACAGCTACCATTTGATCCAGCAATCCCACTCCTGGGCATATATCTGGAGAAATCCATGGTTCGAAAGGATAGAGGCACCCCAAATGTCATTGCAGCACTGTTTCCAATAGCCAAGACATGGAAGCAACCTAAATATCCATCGACAGATGAATGGATAAACAAGATATGGTACATATATACAATGGAATATTACTCAGCCATTAAGAAAGAATGAAATAATGCCATTTGCAGCAACATGGATGGACCTGGAGATTATCACACTAAGTGAAGTAAGTCAGAGAAAGAAAAATATCATATGATATCACTTATATGCAGAATCGAAGAAAAAATGATACAAATGAATTTATTTACAAAACAGAAACAGACTGAGAGAATGAACTTATAGTTACTGCGGGGAAGAGTGAGGGAGGGGAATAGATTGGGAGTTTGGGATTGACATGTACAACAAGGACATACTCTATAGCACAGGGATCACTGCTCAATATTCTATAATAACCTAAATGGGAAAAGAATTTGAAAAAGAATCGATACATGTATATGTATAACTGAATCACTTTGCTGTTCACCTGAAACTAGCACAACATTGTCAATCAACTGTGCGCCAATATAAAATAAAAATTAAAAATAAATAAGTAAATAAATAAAAATTAAAAATAAGTAAATAAAAATAAAAACAATACATACAGAAAAATGAAATTTTACATACTTTCAATTTCATTATTTTCTAGATATAGGTGTTCTAAATTTCTTGGAATATAGAATGCTTGCTTCAGTTTGTTGTGTCCAACATTGAGCTCTATAAGGTTGGAAAGATTAAAAATATAATATGGGATGTCTTGTAGTTTATTGTGTGACATTCTCAGAGCATGAAGTTTTGGGAGTTCATTGAAGTAATTTTCTGGTATAGCAGATATTGAATTATTTTCTAAAGACAGGTACATAAGTGAAGAAGGCAAACCAGGAGGCATTGATTCTAATCTGTTATTACATAGGTTAAGCTGCATTAGTTTTTCCATTTTCGCAAGGATTTTTTCTTGTAATGTAGAATCATCAATTTGATTATAACAAAGATCAAGCATGGTCAAGTTTACTAGCCCATTCACAGCATTTGTCTGCAGTCTGGAGATCTGATTGTAACCAAGAAGAATCCTTTCCAAAGACTTAGGAAGAGGAAATGGAAAGTCTTCTAAATTGTTATGCTGTAGATGAAGTTGTAGTAGATTTGACAATTTAGCAAACACACCATGATCAATCTTTTGAGATTTAATTTTGTTGTGGCTGAGGTTGATTTCTTTAAGATGAGTGGCATTGATGAATGAATCTGTAGTCACAACCTCAATTTCGTTAAACTGAAGATAAACTTGCTGAATGTATGCTGGAATATTTGGGATAGTCTTGAGTTTACGATTATCACAGTACATTGATGATGGAAAGTTAGGTGGACAGAAGCATTCACTGGCACAACCTAAAGTATGCTGATGAAATGGAACTCCATAATCTTCATTTTGATGAAATTGGAATTCTGGTTGGTAGACATCATCTGGTTCTTGGTCATAATCTTCATCCCATTGATAACTTTCATACTGGCAATATACTTTGACTCCAAGAAAGAAGAAAAGGACACATACTGGACTTGAAAAGCCCATGTTCCTTTTTTTGTCCTATTACAAGGCAAAAAGGAAATATATTGTGGGAAAAGTGAGTAAACTTAGAATAATTTGTATATAAATTGACAGTTATATAAGATGCATAAGATCTATATCTGTATTGAAATATATAAAAGAATGTCCAGAATTAATGGGTACTTCTCAGACCAAAATTAATATATAAGGTGGTATTTTTTAAAAAGTCACATACTGCATTGAACCAGACTAAGAGAATCTTTTAAGAGAATCTCGATTTGTCTTGCTTACTAGACTGTAGATTTACAATGATCGCATGACATCTGTCCACCCCAAAGCCAAGTGCTCTTTCCACATAAATGCTGGATGTTCTCACTGACTATTTGGCCCCTTCAGTGATGTTTACTGCCTATGAGAAGAGAGTCTCTATGTTTTAGTTACTTAGGAGATTCTTGATATTAACCAAAATTTTCCCGCTGCAACTTTTGTTTGCTGATGTTCTTTTCTGCTCTTTGGAAGAACATAGAACACTCCATTTTATGTGAAAGCTTGAGATATTAAAAATAACTATCATGTTTCCTCTTAGTGTTTTCTGTCCAAGACTAACTGTGACTTCAATTTTTCCCTGTGAAATAGTTTGCAGAATCCAATTATTTTGTCTCTGACTCTACTTGAATAAATACTTTAAATCACAAACACACACAATATTTATATTCTAAAAAATTAGTTTCTAATTGGTTATTCTATACATTTTTTACTATTACCTTCCTAGTTTCTTTCTTTCCACTAATATTTTGGAGTTAATTTCTAGATACACAGATATTAAAAACACACTGTCCTGTCTCCCAGGAGTTTAGGTCTTAGTGGAGAATCAGATGATGACCTTGCCTCTTTTTTCACCAAGAAAATAGAATAGACAATCATTTACTCTAATATATTGACTTCTATTTAATCTTATCCCTTCCTACATAAAATGCCAAAATGGTAGTGGTTTCATCTTTTAAACAATTTTGATTTTGAAATTCATAAAGTTTCCTTTCGCAAATCTAAATAGACTCCATCCATTGTTCCTTTTTATCCATGTGATTCATGGAGGACATCGCATTTGAATTAGACTTTGAAGGAATATGAGGGTTCTCACAGAGGGAAATAGGGAAGATTTGCAGATAGAAGAGATGAGCAAAACATGTAAGCAACAAAGGGTGAGATATTTGGGATGTGGTGGTTAACTGTTGAAGGAGCAAAATAAGACTGTTACAGCCAATCTCAACCAGAACCTAGAGGCCTAAATTGTAACCTCAGGAATTTGCACTCTTGGAATGAACACCTAGTTTAATTCATTAATATAGCTGAGCCATAATCTTCACACTGCAGTGTTCATGCATCAAGTAAGATAGAGTCCTGGGAGGAGAAGTGAAAGAGTGTGGTCTCATCCCAAAGGGCAGCAGTGTTCAGTGCTGGCTGACCCAGACAGGGCACTGGGAAGCTCCCAGTGGGTATGATTAGGAGTGCATTTTCACCTGCTATAATTAGTGACCCTGTACTAGATGTTGTGTGTGGACATGGTTAGAAAAGAGCCTTGCAAATATTACTAGTGATTTAGTTAGTTTGATTGGGTTACTTGATGATTGTCTTGAATTTTAGGGGTGAGGCTCTGTACTTGGTGGGAAACACAGAAATGAAAATATGAAGACATGAGCATACAATTTAGTGCATACAATTTAGTGGACAAGAGAGGCACAGCACAGTGAACCATATTCTCAGGCAGAGGGAAGTATGGTTTGCAGCAGAGATACCAGTGCTGTGAGAACCAGTGGCTTAACCCTGCTTGCGGGAGACAGGGAAACCTTTGCAGACATCATTTGGCCAAGACTTTGGGAGATTCCCAGGAATGAGTATAGAACACCCTATACATATTACTCTCTAGTTGATAATATTTTATGTATTAAAATTATAGTATTTTATTATACTCATTATACTATAACATATAAACTTTTTTTTAAAGTGCTTGTCATACTTCATTTAAAGTACTGCACCATGGAGTTGAGATGAAAGTAGAAGCAAAGAGGCAGAGACATGCAGCTGTGCGGGGTCAGGCCATGTAGGGGGTCTCAGAAGCTGACTGATACACAGTTGAACATTGGAAAGAGTACTGCTCATCAGAACTCTGAATTTTATCCTTGTGTTAGAACATCAGTAATCATCAGTTAGTAACCTTACATTTGATATTTAAAGTCATGACTGTTCAACAACTACAAGAAATTGTTGGGAAAAAAGGAGACCTGGATGATACTTTTGGTTCAGCACTTACCTTTGCCTAGGAATCAAGACCTCATGACGAGGGCCTCTCTGAAAATAAAGGGATTCTTAGTATTATCTGCTTTTGGTCTTCTTGGCCACCTAAGAGGAAAGGTCTTTCCCTGAAGACAGTTTCTCTACTAAATCTGAGCTCATTATCATTGTCCTCATCCACTGAGGACCTCGGCCCTGTAGCTCAACCTTGTCCCACTCCCTTTTCAATAAGTGCTGTTTTCTGGTCTGAAATCCATTCCATCTCCATTGATATACCCATTATTTTCTATTTTTCTTACTCCTCAACTTCACCCCTGATCATTTTCCCTGTTACAGTGCTCTCTTATTTCTTTTTATCCAAATTTTTCATTCAGCTAATCTTTTACCAGCCATTTGCAAGGCATATTTTTATTACTTCTGCCTTTTATGTTCGGCAATTTATGCCTTGTCTCCTATAGGATAACTCATAGCAAAACATTATAACTCACTGTCAATCATCTCATTTCTCAACCTCTAATTTTTGACAGACTCTAGTACAATGCACAGTTTGTAAGTGCTCACAGATTTGTTGAATGCATGATTGATTTTTTTGTTATAGGTTACATCTTGTTAGTGATGTTTATTGCTGCTAATGTTGATTATTTCTAGGCATTTATTTCACCACAGTGATTTCTCTAAATGAAAATTTTCACAGAGAACATGGCTTTTCTCTTTTCTATTGAATATTTCTCTGTCACAATATACTGTATTCACTTTCCTACCTGTATTCCTTACCTTGTTTAGTAGAAAAATCACAAATGTGAAAAAGAAAGTTTAAAGCAAACTGAAATATGTTACCAGGTTTTTAAAATTACTCATTAATATGAATTTTTCATATTATAGCTAAAAAAGTTTCTATGTCATAACATTTCCCTTACCTGGAAAAAAGCACTCGTGCTTTCATCAAGAAAGTTCTAATTTAAATTACTAATCAAAATGAGATGAAACTTAGTCCTGGAAAGTTTAAAGTAATTGGAAAGCTTCATAGCATTTTATTATTTTAAAAACTTAATTGTTTTATTGTTATGCCACAGAAACTAGAATATAAGAAACCAAGTATTATGATATGATTCAGAATTTTTTCCAAAGCAGTTTTAAATTTAACTCTGTAAAATTAAAGTTGTGTACATCACTATCACACACAAGGCCTAAGGAAGTAAAACTCTTTTGCTATTAAAAATATGAAAGTCTCAAAATTATTTTTAGCCATAATACATTTGGATCTTAATTAACTGAAACCCAAGAAACTAGAACCTTCAGTGCTAGATAGAGTACTTGTATTTTCTCTTTGAAGAAGAGGCAAACACATCGTAATATCAGGGATTTGGTTATTAAAGAAATTTTGAGAAAATTTCTAGTGAAATTTGTACAAATACCCATTTCTGTAAAACCAGAATCTCTAGCATTGCTCAGATGTATGGCTCAAAGGCGTTCACTGGTTTTTTGTCACTTAAAGTTGAGAGAGAGAGAGAGGGAGAGGGAGAGGGAAAGAGAAAAGAAAATTATTTCATTAACGTGAGAATCTTTCATTCAAAGTAAAAAAAAAATCTAAACAAAGATCATTTATTGGGTAAATCTTAAGTTAGAAAATTAAATTCCCTATATTATTTCCCTGAATATTTTTGCTAATCAAATTTTAATGTAGCTTTTACCAGATATTGCTTATAAAAGTGTGCATTTATGATGGCTACAATCTATTTTAATGTTAAATCAAATATATTTTTAACAGTAGGAATATTTTCTTTAAAAATTGAAAATTATTTTATCATCATACCTGTTGAGTTTGCTTTAGTTTTCAGGGGCTGATGAATTTGCAAATCCTGTAAATGAATCAGAAATTCCTAAATTCTTAAACTGAATCTCTTAAAAATCCACAGTAACTGTGTGTCCAGGCAGGGCTGTCCCTTGAATTGCTATAGCAATTTAAGCAAATATAATCTACTTGGAAAATACTAGGGTTGAATTAAAATTATGTATTTCTTTTCATTATCCAAAACTTTGTGGACTCAAATTAAAATGCTTGTGTTCTTGGTCAGATTTATGTGGCTTACTTCTTTCTTTTCCCCTTAATTTTGGCTTGAGGTATGGCAAGAATTTCCTCTAGTATGAAAGGCAAACAGAACTAAATGAAACAGCATGTACTGATTACTGTTTTTATTTTCATTTTCATGCCAAAGAATTCTTCAAAGTAAGGTCCACTGTAACATGGAGCTCAGTGTCTTGGCATTTTAAGGTGGAACTCAGAGTTATCTTGAGACCTCAGTTGTCTGATACCGTGTGTTCACACCAGTGCTTCCCTTTATTAAGACAAGGAACCAGGATTAGAAACATACAGCATTTCACATCTAGTTTATTTTAAAAATGAAATAGATGGTCATTGGTGACACAGATTAAATATATTACTTTTCCATACCAAGAAGTATACCTTCTTTTCTATCAGCTATCCCCTTTCTCATCTTCCTCCCAGATACATCCACTAGCATGCATTCTAATAACCTTTGAAATAAAATTAATCTCTTAGTTATGGAATTCAGTCAGAAGGTATATCTCTGATTTGTCTGTTTTTACTAGTACAAAAAAATAATTTTATAGTATTGAATAAGATGGAATTAGGAACTTCTGTTGACCAGCTATTATTGCCTTTATTTTGCAGATGTAGAAAATTTACAAATTTCACTGAGCTGTCTCTCTTGAAGAGTGGCAGTTAACTACTTAAATGCTATATTTTTATACCAACATTTTCATATTTTAAACAGAGAGTTAACTTGTATCTCTTGGCAGTGAACTTTGAGTTCATTCTTTGGGAGATTCTTTCAAGCTTGTACAAACTAATAAGGTAAAGTGATTTCTGGAATTTGTTTTTGTTTCCTCAAAATAGTATTTTCCATTAGGTTTTTATAAAGAACTCACAAGATTTATTTCATTATACTTCAGATTTTAAAAAAGTGTACAGTGTTTCAAGAGATGTTTTGGCAATACTGTAAAAATCTCATCTATTATTTGAGACACTGGTATGTAAAACGTGGCAGACCGTATTTGGGCCAAGATTTCATCTTGTTACTGATCTTTTCCATATGTTTCCTTTTAGTGTTTGTTCTTAAAACTCAGACTTCCACACTTAGGGAAAGAGAGCAAATCTGTACTTTTTCCAAAAATCATTTTACATGCCCTCACAGTTCTTTTGGAAGGTTAATGTAAAATTAACAGCTTAATTTTTATTAAATTCTTCTTTTAACTCTGTGATTTGAACTTATGATAGTGATTATGTTGTTCATGTTCCTAACAAATATGAAAATATTTATCAATAGATAGCTAGAACACTCAGAATTGAAAGTGTCTAGGAAATTTAAATAAGGTTGGTGGTGTCCAGGAGGTTTAGGTTTGGCAGGGGTTGGGAAGGGTGGCTTGAGTCAGGCCTTAGAGGGAAACTAGAAGCTGCAAGTGATTGTTCACTGTTTTCAGTTGGTGATTATTTTATTTTATTTAAAAATTGTTTTTAATTTTATTTATTTATTTTTGGCTGTGCTGCACGGCTTGCGGGATCTTAGTTCCCTGACCAGGGATTGAACCCTCGCCCTCGGCAGTGAAAGTGCAGAGCCCTAACCAGTGGGCCACCAGGGAATTCCCTCAGTTGGTGGTTATAATTGTAGCAATTAGGGAGAGAAGTCAGTTGAATTGGTGAAAGTCTAAATTATATTCTATGATTATAATTTAACTGAAGTAAACTGTCACACAGCCAAATAACTAGTGCTGGCTAAGAAAGGTCTGGCTGAGGCTGGTAATTATGGTAATAAACCATAATAAAGATTTTTAATTCATTTATTCATCCAGCTAATATTTGTTGAGCACGTACTTTGTTCAAGGCAGTTTTAGGTGCTGAGAACCCAGCAGTAAAAGTCCCTGTTATCACTGAAGAGGAAGAGAGAAAATAAACATATCAAGTGGTGTGGAGTGCAATGGAGAAGAACAAAGCAAGGCAGAGGGGTAAAAATGAATGAGCACAGGGGTTTAAGTCAATAATTCTGACACTACTGTGATGTATGCTGGAAAGGAATGGTTATATAACTGTATGGTGAATGGGGGAGCCAGGTGTCTCACTGCTGGAGGGAGGTTACAGATAAGCAAGTGGAGGTGGTGGGAATGAAAGGCTACAGTTGTTTTAGATCTCATTAATACTTGACATTATCTAACTTTCCTCCCAATTTTTAGGTATATGATGGTATTATTTGTGATTTTAATTTCCATTTCCCTGATTACTAAAGAGGTTGAACATTTTTTCAAATGTTTTTCAGCCATTTGGATTTTCTCTTCTGAGGTATGCCTGTTAATGTGTTTTGCTCATTTTTCTGTTGTGTTATTTGTCTTTTTCTTACTTATTTTTAGGGGTTTTTTATATGTTTATGGATACCCATTTTTTGTTATATGTGTGACACTGTCATCATTTTTCAGTTGATTCTCTTGGGTTTTTCAGGTACATACGAATCATATGCAAATGATATTGTACCTTCTATCTAATTGTTTTTGAGAGGATAGCTCTTATTTCAAGAAGATATTTTACAAATCTTTACTCTTCAGACAATTGGACTGTTGCTTTGTGTTTCTCCCGGTTAACTCCTAAGTAAACCACATGAGACAAAAGTACAATTCAAATCAACAAGCCACATGATAACAGAACTGGAAGACATCATAGAAACTTCATCAAATAAGGAGGTATAGAGAGAAGAATTTAAAAAGACCAGCATACTACCAGCCACAGACGGCAAAGAGAGAGCAAGGAAGCACTCAAAGGCTCATGGAGCAGCCAGTACTTTCCACCCTCACAGAGTAAAGTTCCAAGATAATATACACAGTTAAAAGGTAGTTGTCTGTATAATCCATTAAATTTTTTTTTTTCACTGACTGGGACTGAGTACAAAGCAATAGCGTTTTCAGACTCAGGGAAGGGTGATAAGATGCGTTTCCCTTTGCCAAATTAATGGGAATGTTTTCTTTTCTGTCAAAGGAGAGGGTGGGCCATGTGGATCCAGGAAGCAGAATTCCTATTACTTATGTTTACTCAAGTTAACAGTTATTAAGGAAATTTTTAGGAGAGGGTTATACAGGAGTGAAGTACTGACACATACTGAAATTTTTAGGAGAGGGTGGCAAGGTTCTGGGATGGGTATGTCTGCTTGGTGGAGTGAGTGAATGGATGTTTGCTGGATGAAGTGGGAGTATGAACTGAGAAGGGGCACAGAAGAACCTTCTGGAGTGATAGAAATCTTTTATATCTTGATCTGCTTTGAACGAATGGTGCTAAGACAACTGGAACACATGCAAAAATTTACTGAAAATGGAACGAAGACCTAAGTGTTAGAGCTAATACGGTTAAATTTTTGAAGAAAATATAATGTTAGTCATTATGACTTTGGGTTAGGCATCAGTTTCTTAGATGTGGCACTAAAAGTGCAAGAATCAGAAGAAAAAATAGGTAAATTGGATGTCATTAAAATTTAAATTGTTTTCTGTGCCAAAAGATACTATCAAAAAGTGGAAAAAAAAAAAACCAACCCACACATGGGAGAAAAATTTTGCAAATCATATATCTGATTAAGAACTTGTATCTAGAATAAATAAAGAACTCGTACAACTCAATAATAATAATATTAAAATGAATGAAGGATCTGAATAAATGTTTCTCCAAAGATAACAAATGGTCCGTAAACACATGAAAAGATGCTCAACATCACTAGTCATCAGGAAAATGCAAATGAGAGCCACAATGAAGTACCACTTCACATTCTCTAGGATAGCTGAAATAAAAAATGTGGACAGTTACAAGTGTTGGTGAGGATGTGGAGATATTGGAATCTGCATACATTGCTGATGAAAATTAAAAATGGCACAGCCACTTTGGAAAATAATCTATAGTTCCTCAAAAAGTTAAACATAAAGTTGCCATTTGACCCATCAGTTTTACTCCTAAGTATATACCCAGGAAAAGTGAAGACATACGTTCACACAAAAACTTGAATGCACATATTTATAACAGCCAGAAAGTAGAAACAACTTATATGTTGATGAGCTGGTGAATGGATGAATAAGTGTGGTCCATCTATACAATGGAATATTACTTGGCAATAAAAAGGAGTGAAGTACTGACACATGCTACGACATGAATGAACCTTGAAAACATTATAAGTGGAAGAAACCAGTCACAAAAGACCACATATTATATGATTCCATTTATATGAAATGTCCAGAATAGGCAAACTGATAGAAACAGTGGATTTGCGGTTACCTAAGGCTGGGGGTAAATGACATTAATCAGGACAGGGTTTCTTTTTGGAGTGATAAAAATGTTCTGAAATTGATTTTGGTGATGGCTGCTAAGCTTGAATATATTAAAAACCTTTGAACTGTATACTTTAAATGGTAAATTGTACAGTATGTGAATTATATCCACAATAAAGCTGTTATTAAAAATAATAATAGCAATGGGAGTTTAAATGAATAAAATTGGCTTAAGTTGATAATTTTAAAAACTGAGTGAGAAGTAGATGAAAGTTCACTGTAGTGTTTTGTCTACTTTTGCTTCTATTGAAAATTTTCCTTAATAAAAAGGAAATCTCTTTTTTACATTTGGTAGTGTATATATGTCCATGCCAAGATAGCTAGTGGGGAGCAGCCACATAGCACAGGGATATCAGCTCGGTGCTTTGTGACCACCTAGAGGGGTGGTATAGGGAGGGTGGGAGGGAGACGCAAGAGGGAGGGGATATGGGGATATATGTATACGTATAGCTGATTCACTTCGTTATACAGCAGCAACTAACACAACATTGTAAAGCAATTATACCCCAATAAAAGTGTTAAAAACTAAAAATTAAAAAAAAAAGGAAATCTCCAGCACTCAAACTGCAAGTTTTAATATTAGGAATTCATATGACTGATTGCACCCTCCATGTAGAGCTGGCATGGCACATACTTTTGCCCCTTGGCCTAATTTGTCCTTGTGTTTCTGCCCCTTCCAGCCTTTGTAACCTCTTCCCCTGCCTACGGAAGGGCTCATTTTAAAGGTCCCTCATTAAGCTCTTCTCCTTTCTTTAGAAGGTCTCGTTTTAAAGGGCCCTCTGTAAGCTCTTTCCCTTGACTGTGGAAGGGCTCGTTTTAAAGCAGTTATCTTTATTTTCATGCTGTTATTTTGCCAAGGGAGAGATGTCACTGCTGGGAATATGTACCTTGTTACAGCACTGGTCAGAGCTGATTGGGTTGGGGATCTGTTTTAGAGCTCCCCAGAGCTTGTGATAGAAACTGTATTGAGAAAAAATGTGCACTGGGAAAAAATGCCACCCCCCCCTACTTCATAGTAATGTGGAACACACAGTACATCTGCAACATCTGCATCAGGTCTGTGGGAGAACTGGAGCCGGAGAGGGAGCTTCTAGGATAAAAGAAAGATATGTAGGATAAAAACACATTGCCTTGTTAGAATGAGGATAAAGGCTTTTTCTTTCCCTTCGATAAGCACCCTTTGCTGATTTAATCCAGAAGAACGTTTTGAGCCAATGAAGTGTGGTAGGCTTCGGTGGGCGGGGGAGAAAAAGGGGATGCAAAGATGACTTTGCAATCAAGTGCTTACACTCAAGATATCTACAATCCTCTAGATAATGTGAAGAAAAAAACCCATGTATAAATAGCTATAATAAGTTAGATTATGATAAGTACAAAAGAGAAGCACATCAAAATACTGGGAAGATTTGGAGGGTGGGGTGTGAGAAGCCACATCTGTTTATGGGAGAATCAGGAAGATGAACTGAGATGGGTGACCTTTGACACAGACATTTGAGGTTGGATAAGACTTTGATAGATGCAAAGGACAGCATTAATAAAGACACAGAAGCCAGAAAATACAGAGCATATTTGAGAAATAGCAAGTAATCTTCAGCTGGAGTATAAAAAGATGTAAACATGAACTAAAAAGCTCAAAAAGCATTACTTAAATGTAGATCATGGAAGTCTTGAAAGATGGGATAAGCACTTTTTAAAAAAATTAATTAATTATATATTTTTGGCTGCATTGGGTCTTAGTTGCTGTGCACGGGCTTTTCTCTAGTTGTGGTGCGTGGGCTTCTCATTGTTGTGCAGCATGGGTTCTAGGCATGCGGGCTTCAGTAGTTGTGGATTGCAGGCTCCAGAGCGCAGGCTCTGTAGTTGTGGTGCACGGGCGTAGCTGCTCTGTGGCCTGTGGGATCTTCACGGACCAGGGCTCGAACCTCTGTCCCCTGCATTGGCAGGAGGATTCTTAACCACTGCGCCACCAGGAAAGCCCTGGGTTTGCTTTTGAGAGTTTGTTACTCCCCAGCAAGGTCCGTTTTTTTTTTTTTTTTACATCTTTATTGGAGTATAATTGCTTTACAATAATAGTGTTAGTTTCTGCTTTATATCAAAGTGAATCAGCTATATATATATATATATATATATATCACCATATCTCTTCCCTCTGCATCTCCCTCCCTCCTACCCTCCCTATCCCACCCCTCTAGGTGGTCACAAAGCACCGAGCTGATCTCCCTGTGCTATGCGGCTGCTTCCCACTAGCTATTGGTTTTACCTTTGGTAGTGTATACATGTCCATGCCACTCTCTCACTTTGTCCCAGCTTACCCTTCCCCCTCCCCGTGTCCTCAAGTCCATTCTCTAGTAGGTCTG